>NC_134105.1:51679242-51982272 GCF_040939455.1 Microcebus murinus | reverse complement strand
GACCGCACAATAAATGCAATGTGCTTGAATCATCCCGAAGCCATCCTTCCCTCCCCTGGTGCATGGAAAAATGGTCTTCCGTGAAACTGGTCCCTGGTGCCAAAAAGGTTGGGAACCGCTGCACTAGAGGATCTCCAGGTTGGAAAGATCTTAAAGGTACTTTGGCATAATCGTACATATAAATCTTTCTGCAGTGTTCCTTTAAAAGCTTTTCTAGGACTTTGGCCTAGAGCAATCAATCTCCCTACTTCCTGGGGGAGCCTGTTCCATTTTAGGATAGTTCTCATGGTTGTATTACAAAAGGGAGATAATTTTATTCTTTGAGCAGCAAATATAGGAAAATTTTCATAGGAAATGACCACTATTCCCCCTAACAAACAAACAAACATACTTCTGCAAAGTCTACAAAACCCTAAAATATTTGTTTGGATTTTTATAGAAATCTGTGGAATGGTTGGTCTGGGGACATCCCCAAAGAAATAGAGATAGCATTTGTAGACAAGGGAGCTGCCCATATGAGTGTAAAGCCCAGAGAACTGGCAAACCAGTCTAGCATTAAAGCTTGCCTAGATGGTAGAATTGGAGATTGTGGTAACTCTAATTAGATCTCGCAGTCTAGGGAGGCTCCGTTGAGCCTTGAGCTGTAGTTAGAAGGCTCTTTCCAGATCATCACACTTATGTTTTTTCACTCAGCTGGATTGTTCCAAGTAGGGAAAAGGAAAATTAGTCCAGTAGACTCTCAACATGCAAATGAGATACTATTTGAGACTTTCTCACATTCTCATTTTTGTGAATGTTACCATAGCCTGTGATCTCCTACACATTAATCTGTAAAATAAGAGTAATAAAACACACCCAACAGGGCTTTTTGTGAGGATCAAATGAAATCCTGGATTAAGCGGAGACAAAGTGCCCCAGAGAGGTTGATGACAGGCAGTCAGGTAGGCTCATTCATTTCCCAAATTATTTGCTTCTCTTAGTGTGAGCCAAATTAGTGCCTCAGCAAAACTTTAAAATGGTGGCATTATGTGGCCTTTAAAGGGTAGTTTGAAAATAACTGAAATCCCAAATTAAAATTTAAGTGCCAGGGTTTGCCTGGGTCAAGCAATGTATTCAGAATATCTTCCATATTCTCTGGGTTGGAAACCCAATGGCTTTGCGTGTCAGCCAGAAGTTTCAACTTAAAAAGTAAAAAGAATGATCCAGAATAATAGTGCCAGCTTTTTCTATCAGCTAATAATGATCTCATCTCAGGGGTCTAATTCTCTCTCTTACCAGTTATTAATAATATCCGGGAGCAGGCAGGAAGTATTGATTAGATCCCCAACCTGGCCTCCTATGCCATCAGCAGAGCCACGACGAGATGTTGTCTAACTGGGGCGGGAATCATGTTGAGGACCGAGGGAGGGGCTGGAAGCATAGACCAAAGCTTGGCTGGATGCCAGGTTTGTGGGCAAAGATCATCTTGTTTTTTCTCCCAGTGGATTTGCGAGAGGCAAGAATTCCACTTCTTTGATTACAGAATATGAATCTTAACATCTCAACCGCAGAGATAATGAGTGAGATTGGTATCACAAATAACCTGGGGAATCATAGGGTGGTCCCAAACATATTGTAAGCATCCGTGGGCGAGCCGGAACTCCGTGTCTGCATGTTTGTACCGTCTATGTGAGCCCCTGAACTCTCAGCATGGCAGATGATTGACTCCTCTTGGAGAATGACCAGCTCAAGTCCCTTAGCCCTCTGAAGATAAGACAGGGGAAGCAACGACAGGAGGGGAGAGGCCCAGAAATTGCATTCCCAGGACTACCAGAGGGGATTAGCAGAATGGCTCGGGAATGTTATTCCTCGCAGGAAAGACATGGCATTATCTCAGAACCATCTGGTGGCAGCAGGAACAAGAAGGGGGAAGGAGGCTGTGAGCAGTGGTCACGTAGCCTTCTCTGGCTGTTTGCAGACGCCCACGGTCAAGCTATTTCCTGACAGAAGCAGGTCAGCTAATAGCCTAGATTCAGGAAAGAACAGAGTTCCAAGCAATAAGAAAGGCTCTCGGAGTCTGCAAGGTTTCTCTAGAAAGAAAGCTTTGCAACACCACTTGAAGCTTCCTGTAACATGCACGGAGTCTCAGGAACCAGGGAAAGTATCGGGTACACTTGCTCTTTCAATGTGAGGTCTGTCTGGTTCAGGTGGGCTGACTTTTTAGGAGTCTCAGGCATTTCTGGTATCCCAAGGCTCAATGTGACCCACATATGGCTTTTGTTTAGCCCACATTAATGGTAACAGAATGATTAGACTAGTGCCCAACTTCAAAATATCAAGATATTTCACGTAAGACACAGATTCCTGGCACCTCTTGAAGATGGAAATCTGGTGACCCTGAGCTCATGTTCTCACATGGCAACATTTGGCTGGAGTTGAGTAGCCACTGTTCCCAGAAGCCAGGTCTAACTCTCCTCTCCCCCTGCACTCCCCACCTGTCCAACTCGCCCAAAGCCCCTGTAGGCTGCTGTATTTGTGATTCCACCTCAATAATGCAACAACCAAGAAGACAAGGAAGGACAACATATGTCCTGAGTGAAACTTTATCTCCAGGACATTTCTGGACAGTACCCAGGTAGTGCGTAGGCACTTAATAAATATTTGCTTAATCACAGAGAATGAATGAATGCAGCTTTATCAAAGCAAAACAGATCCGCTTTAAATCCAGGCTGCTAGATCTTGGGTCAGTGATTGAGCTGTCTAAGCCTCTGTTTTCCTCATCTGTAAAATAGGAATAAAACACTTCCCTCATAGGGTAGTCTGAGAGAATGAATGCGAAATGCTTAGCACAATGCCAGCACATGGTGAGCACATAATAAATATTTGCTGTATGCTTGAAAGAATGTTTAGTCGCAGGGCTGTGATCCATGGGCCTTTGGCTGGATAAACCAGAAATTCATTTTATTAAGCAAGCATGAGCATTGCAGTGGGCTAGAAAGGAATCACAAATGATAATGAAAATGGCATTGCTCATGGCAGTGAGGGATTGTTGGGCAGGGAATGGTGACTTATTCCTCTTTTAAATTGTTGACGATCAGGGACAACAGCATGATTTGAAGCAGCAGAGAAAAGGCTGCTGGTGAGTTGTAGGGACAAAGGTGGGCATTTGAGACCTCGGTTTCTGTCATTTCACAATGAAGGTAGTAATACCCACTCTATGGGGTCGATCTGATTAGTCGATATACGAATCCATGTAACTTGCTTTAACACGTTGTGCTAGCACAATAAGAGATGCCCAGCAAACGGCAGATGTGTTGGTACGAGAGGGAAAACACGGTTTTGAGGCTTATGGACTTGAGTGCTGTTGTTTATTCTCTCGCCTTGCTGTGTGATACTGGGCCACCCCTTTTCCTCTCTACGACTCTTCCCTGTTAAGTGAGAGCTTTAGCTTGAGTAGTGGACGCTGCCGTGTGTCACCCAAATCCCCCCTTTAGAACAAAGGCATTCAGTGCCCCCAGCAGCTGGAAGCGTTGGCTGCTGACGGCCCATAGCTGTGCTCCTCTTCGAGAATCGCTGTCTCTCAGCCAAAGACAACTGCCTTGTTCAAGGTTACTCACCATCCCCTCCCTGGAAGCCAGTCTGCAGAGGTACAAAGAGCATAGAGGTTACTTTGGAGTATCCCTAAAGGGCCATCCGTGCTTCAGAGCTCCCCATAGGATCAGCTGAAACCTCTGTTTTATTCTAGTTCAACTTCTCCCTCTGCCCAGTCCTGTTTCCCTGACCTCCTTCCAGATGCTGTTCCCCAGAGTGCTCTCCAAGGAGCACCTGGGTGCAAATCTCCCTCTATGGGTCTATTTCCAGGGAACCTGACTAATGGCATTTTAGGTCATTTCAGCTTCAGTCTCTCTGAGCTCAAATTATTTTTGGCTTGCTATATTTAGGTTAGATTATAAGGAATTGGCATGTATTACAGAAGATTAAGGATATCTTCCTTTGAAATCCTTAATATAGTCTCTTGAGAAAATTCCCTAATGAAGATCTTAAAATAACACAGGATTTAGGCAAATATTTCTAAAAAGGACACAGGATTCAAGCAAGTAGCAGACATCATCTCAAGCCACTGATGCAGGAATTTGGAGCGTGAGGCACAGTGGAACACAGCTCTGTTAGACCTGCCTTTCAAGGGCCTACGTGGAAATGTGGAAGGAAAATCCTGCCTCAATCCTGGGGTTCAGATGTCCAGAGCACCCAAGACTCCTTCCCCAAATGCCACATCCAGGTTCCGCTGAGACCGTACCTTTCTGCCAGCAGCAGGAATAGACTTTGATGGATGCTGCCACCATTCCAGGAAGAGGAAATGGTGACAATCAGCTGGGACAAGGAGAGCCAGTACAGTCCACCAGCACCAGCTCTTGCTGGGAGTTTTCCCCCTGACTGCAGGCATTTCTATGCTAGGAATGGTGAGGAAAGCTTGCCATTTCCTGCAGAGATGGAGGCATCTTGGCCCAGATAGCCCTTTAGTACCCTTCGGAAAGGTGATAGCGTGTTCAGTCCTTCAGACTGGGGGCCAGGGCCCCTCCAAAAACAATGTGTGCAAAGGCAGCCACAGCTGCAGCTGCTGTTTGCACATGCTGTCTCTGGGGACCCAACACTTAGAGTCATGTGAGTCCTAGTTTGGTTCAGAAGCAAAGCCACACAGCCAGGAGACTAAATTCGTTCTTCACAAAGACTCCCATGAGGGGAGAAGGAAAGCACCCCAGCTAGGCTCGTAGCAGGCCAGGATGTGGGGATGGTTTTAGGGTCTGAGCAAAGGAGCAGAGGAGAAGGAGGCCCTCCCTGCTGGTCTGGGTACACAACGGCTGTCAGAAACTCCTGAAACGTGCAAAGGAATTAAGGATGTGTCTTAGAGTCAGAAAGGTGACTTGCTCTTGGACAAAGTGTTTAACTCCTTTGAACTGTCAAGAGCACTGGCTCCACAAGTTGCTGTGAGGACTCGATGAGGTCACACACTGTGAGCATTTAGCACAAGCCCTGGCCCTCAGCATGCGTACTGCAGGGATTTCTGTCTTCGTCTTCATTCTCTGGGGTGGCTGGAGTTCAGAGGTGCAGGCGGGAGGAGTCTGGGCTCTGGGTGCTTTTAGGTCAAGTGTCCAGTGTCCACCAGGATACGATTTCGGAGATCCTGCCTGGCACGCATGGCAACACATGCCTGCAGTCGTTATTTCATCCAGACTGGGGCATCCTCCTGCGTTTAAAGTCTGCATCACTGTCATCAATAGAAAAGGACTGTCTATGCCTTCCAATATTCCACGCTAGTTTATTCTAATCCCTCTTGATTTCAGTGGGCATCTAGTTTAAAAGAGCAGAAGGAACCAGCAGAGTTGGTTTTCTTCATTATGAATGCCATTATTATAATAAATTTTGATGAATTGAGAGCCTACTTTGCACTCAATCTCTTTTAATCTCCATGCTCACTAGTGAGTGAGGCACCTCCATGACACAGAATCAGTCTTATGGAGTGGGGATGCTGGAAGAAAAAAGAAAAATGAGCTAGGAACAATAAGGAAGCCAACAAAGATGGTTTGCAAGTCCATGTGGGACCCTCCCAGTGTGTCCCAGAGTCACAGGGACACACTGTCCAGGACCAGGAGGTTCCTCATGAACAAGTGAGGCAAGAGCCAGCCTCAGTGCATGTCAGGGCTTTTGAGCTTTGCTCTAAAATGCCTTCAATATCCTTCTCCATACCTCTGGGCCAGGATTTCCCCATGCCAAAGAAAAGAAACTTAAATTCTGAGCCCTTAGTATCCTTAACATAAGAGTTCATCTCCTTAATTCACCTTTCGGTCCAAGTACGGGGCTGTGAGGGGGGAGACATCTGGCCCCTAGGGTGGTCTTGGAATTACAGAGAGAAATCCAGCACTGCCTAGGAAGATCCAGAAGAACCTCTCTGAGAGCATTTCTCAGAAGTTTTCTAGGGAATTTTTCTACTGATGTATTCCATTTCTGTGGAATAAGCCAGGATTTTATCAGGTTTCCTTTATTCTAGAAAGGGCCATAAACATGGGAATTGGCTTTCTTCTATCCTTTCTTCCTTCTTTCCTTCCTTCCTTTTTCCCTCCCTCTCTCTTTCCCTCCTTCCCTTTCTTTTCTTTCCTTATTCCCTTTTCCACTCTCTGCCTATGTGTGTCACTCAACCTTTCTGAGCCTCAGTCATCCTCTCTAAAATGTCTGCAGTGACTTCTAGCATCCCTTTCAGCCCTACAATCAAAGTTAACACTAACACGCAGGAGAGTAACTAAGAGCTTGGACACTGGCGTCGGTCAGGACTGGCTTTCAAGCTCAAGTTTGCCACTGACCGCGTGATCCCAGGCTAGAGAGGCAGACTTCGTTTGTGCCTCAGGTTTTCCGACATGGAGGTAATGCTGACCTAACCTGGCGAAGAGGAACTGATGTGATAGTGTTCTCGGTACACTTATCATGTGCCTCATTCTGCTCCAAGCTCTTCATGCGTGTTGATTCATTTCATCAGCAACGTAACAAGACATTTTATTTTGTTCATGTCTTTGCTCATTTTTCTGTCTTGTTGAGACTTTTTATTTGTTTGCTCATTTCAAACTTGATTCCATCACTTCCTAGGTTTGATTCATCTACAAATATGACATAGGTAGCTTCTCTGTCTTCATATAATATGTTCTTTAAAAATATATTATAAAGGCTATGCCCAAGAATAGAACATTAAGAAAATAGTGATAAACTTTTGCATGTTAGAACACCAGAGAGCTTTTGAAATATTCGTACAGTTGGTGTCCATATCAGACAAATGAAATCTGAATCTCTGAGGATGGTGCCAGATATTGATGTATTTTCAAAGTTTTCCCTGTTTTGTCTAACAGTTGGCCAGGACTAAAACCACTAGTCTACATCACGAATCTAGGAATTCTGTCTAGACTAATTTGCCATGAATGGATTTGGGTAACGTGATTACAAACTACGACTCTGCCTGTTTTACCATTGCACACACCTTTTTGGTAATTAGCCCAGCTGTCAAATCGTCCTCTAAAATCAGAATACAGTATCATTAGCGTGTTCTTGTTCAGGGTACTCAAGAAGGATGCTACCTCCTGGTGATGACTGTTTCCATGACCACATGTTAGAAATATGCTCTAGGGTTTTGCCCAAATTAATTGCAAAGATTTATAGTTTCTGAAATTCAATCATTTTGAAAATTAGAAACTATTTCCAGTCTCCTAGACTCTCATTCCATACTTTTCAAAGAATATAAAAAATGGTCTGTAATCCTAGAGCTTTGGGAGGCTGAGGTAGGAGGATCACTTGAGCCCAGAAGACTGAGAACTCCATCTCTATAAAAAATTTTAAAAACAAATTATCCAGGCATGGTGGCTCGCACCTGTAACCCCAGCTACTCAGGAGGCTGAGGCAGGAGGATCACTTGAGCCCAGGAGTTTGAGGTTGCAGTGAGCTATGATCAGGCCATTGCACTCCAGCCTGGGAGACAGAGCAAGACTCTGTTGCTAAAGAAAAGTAAATAAATTTATTTTTTATACAAAACAATTTTACATTTTATATGTAAAATGTCTCCTTCATCACACCTGCAAGCTTTCTCAATTCTGTGTATTATAATTTATGTGTATTTGCAGCCTCAAGGTTAATTAAAGAATCTTAATGTTCTTCTTCTATCCCTCACTTATTTTGAGTTATAGTCATGTATTAGTTATTCATTCAATTGTTCATGCTATTGTGCTTGTTGAATATCAACTCTGTGCCCAGTCTATGCCAGGAAAATTAAAACCCTGGAGGTAGCTGGGACTCAGTTCATTAACAGCTCTCTCTGAAGAAATCCTCTTCACAATCTTCTCTCAATCTTCAGCATCCCAATTCCTGCACCTTCTCAATGTGTATGAGTCATCCAATCCTTTCCTGACTATTTCTTTTTTCAGGCTTCCTGGGTGGACAGCCTAAAATCTTGCTTCAGTGTCTAATAGCTAGTCTGTTTCTTGGTGCCCCAGTTTCATGTCCTCTTACACTACTGAGGTGAGTGTGCTGACAGCTCATTTATGGAACCTTGTAAATGAATGCAGAGCACAAACCTGCCTTCTTTGTTGTTTTGGTAAAGGTCTGTTGCATAGCATCCATACTTATGGCCATCTTGTGTTCTCCACAACATAGCTCCGTGCCCCAGAAGCCCGATTCAACACAGCCTACATGCTTGCTATTAGGGACCTGTGCTAAGAGCTTTCACAGGACACAGAAAACAAGTCAAAAATCCAATGTGATAGGTGAAATAAATTGGCTTTTCTATTTTTTTTGCTTCCTGCTCACTCCAAGGTATTTCAAACTTTAAATATTCCATGATTATATTCCCCAAATTCCCTTCACACGACTGAGGAAGTTTATAACTATGAAGTCTGTGATGTGCTGGATCGTTAAACACTTTAACTCCCATAATCCTCCCCATACCCCTCCAAGGTAGGCATTATTATGTCTGTTTTACAGCTTGGGAAATTGAAATTTTGAGCTGTTAAGTAAACTGCCCAAGTTCTGACAGATACCAAGTAGCAGAGTCATGACTCAGACTTGGTCAGTCTGATGACAGGGCCTCTGTTCTTTATGCTGCCTGAGTTGGAGCCCCAAGGTCCAGCCCAGTCTGGGCCTGCGTCGCTAATGGATAACATTTCTACTGGAATTCCTACTGGAACATTCCTAACAGTACTCATGCCTATTGGATCCAGATGTACCCACAGAGTCCTCACACATTGTTCCCACAGCCACTAATTTTCTTTTAGAGTTGGCAGGCAAGTTGAAGACGATTTGTCATCCCTTTACAATATGATGGGTACTAACCATGCGCTACCGCATAATACAACATGATCTTGTATCAGCTGTAACCTAAACAGATTACTTGAATTTTTACAGTCCCCATCAATAATCTTAATTCTTTTTATATAACTCCCTCCCCATTCTCTTAGAACAAAGACCACCTCTATGTGCTCACCAATGTTCTGCATACCCTAACCCCTTCTTGCCTTTTCAACCTCATCTTGAACCTCTTTACTTCTTTCTTCTATGCTCTAGACACAGAGAGAACATTTCAGTTCCTCAAATAATTTATGCTTCCTTCTTTCACAGGGCCTTTGCACATGCTGTTCTTTCTCTCCATCATATTTATCCTCTCCTCCTTTACCTGGTTAACTTCTTCCTTTAGACTTCTGCACGCTGCCTCTGGAGCCCCCAGCTAGCTCACACCATTACCACCATCCACCTCCTTAAGTACTGTCAATGGTAGCTGTCACCATTTGTGAACATGCATTCAGTGTGTCATTATTTAATCAATATGCCACTCCTTCATTTACTTTCCTAGCCCCAAGTCTGGTGCATACATAGTAAGCAGACTATAAGCAAACGATAAATACAAACCAATGTCTTCAAATTCTGAATCATTACAGCAGTCTCCTGAATTGCCAGCTTCCTTTGTGTTTTGACCATTTAAAGAATCAACCATAATTAAATGTGCAGAGGACATAGTCAGAAAATAACGTTTTCTGTAAAATAAGGCAACGCAGTAAGATAGCAACCATCCCTCCCCTGGTGTTCCCCTAGTCACACACATGGGCACTTGCAAACAAATGCTCTCTCTTCGCGCTGTTCTGTTTCCACCCAGAGGCAACGGACACCATGACAAGGAAAAGCAGAAGTGCTGTCATCAGCTCCGGGTTTGAGTTTCAGCTCAAATAACTCTAGCTGTGCAGCATTAGTCTCGTGGCTTAACTTCTCTATTCCTCAAGTTCCTCACTATAAAATGCTTCACTCCCAGGATTGCTGTGGAGACCTAAATGGAATTATGGATCTGAAGCAGCCACCCAGTGTTATATGAGAATTTCCTTCCTTTCCCCGGGGTACACTACATACCTGGTAAAACCACAGTGCCTTTCTTAAATCGAGTTATATAATTAAAATGGCTGACACCATTGTCATGGTACATTGTTCTAAGCATTTCCCCTGTATTAACCCATTTGAAACTCGTAAGAGTCCTATAAGGCAAGTACAAGCACTATGGGCCTCATTTTATGTGTGAAGAAATTGAGGTTCAGAGAATTAAATAACTTGCCTAAAGTCACTTCGTACATAGCTACATAATGTTGTCTCTCAGCTAGAGAATTAGCAAGAATCACAGGCCATGAAGAGTATTTGCTTTGAAAAGAGAAAAATCTCCTGGTTCTTTGGGTGATCTTGGTCAACTTGGTTCTCCATTCTCTAAAATTTGGGTAAGATCCCCTGCTTTCAATGAGAGATCAGGAAGGTGACCAATGTAAAATCCCTGTATACACCTGGCATCGGACAGATGTTGGCTCTTCCCTGTTCCCTTATGCCAGCCTTTCCTCTCCAGACAATTAGGCTGATGTCATATTTCTTTCTTATTAACGTGTAACCTTTGTGTTTTCTCGTCAATTACCTGGGCAGGATAAAGAGGACATTGGCCTTTGGCCAGCTCTAGAGCTTCTGGAAGGGAAATTGTTGACAGTGAGCCCACACTAAGCTGGAAACTCCCAGAGGGATAACTGCACAGGCTCTGACCCAGCAAAGATTTCCCCTGAATTCTACAGAGTTTCAACACATCTGTGGCTCTTAGAGAGCAAAGCTCAGGGTTCCGGAAATGCAGAGTCCAGCAAGGGGGCGGGGGAGCTCTGTTCCTTTGAAAGAGACGGAGTCTTGGTGATTGAGTTCAGCAAATGTGGCTCCGGCCATATAGCCCACGAACTTCAGAACTGCCACGAATGTCTCTCTAGAACTTCCCTCAGACTCCCTGGAAACACACAGCACACCAGCATCAACCAGAGTGGTGGTTTTCAAAAGGAACGATTTTTTTCTGACATTGACCTTTCAAACTCAGAGTCTCCCTGCTCTATAAAGGAGAAGCGTCTGCCCAGGGTGGCCTCAGGATATAAGCGGGGCACTCTGAGCCCTGGGGAGGGGCTTTGCGATGGCACTGTGCCTCAGTTCTTATCTCGAAAAGGGGGCGAAGGATGATATCTCCCGTGGTTACGGTGAGGATGCAGTGTAATAACAACTGTTCTGAGCCTCACACAAGACCTAGCCCTTAGGCAGCACTCAGAGAATGGTATTTGCACTTGTGTTATAACCGCGCTAGGCTCCCTGCTCAGAATAAGTAAAACAACTAGAACTGGAACAAAGATCTCAGGGACTCTCAATCCCAGCTCTTTCTACCATAGGAGGGGCTTCTCTCCAAGTGTTTGAGCCTCAGTTTCTTACTTTGTCTAGTGAAAGAGCTAAACCACATAGAGAGTGTCACGGGATATGTAGTGTGAAAACACCTTCCACCAACTCTCCACCTCACGCCACCCCCTGAGTTTCTACTCCATTTAAATCGTCCCCAACCCCTTGTTCCTCTGGGCATTCTGGGCTTCTGGAAGGCTTCCTCCTGCCCCAGAAACTCCCTGTGGGAGAGAGGCACAGGTAGATGGCACATCTGGCTGTGTCCTGGCCGGGGTCAGCGTGGCCAGTAAAACAAGGGCCATGTTCCAGGTCTGCGTGAGACCGGAAGGGTCTGTGGCAGCAGGTGTGTCGGGCAGGCGGCCCTGACAGCTTGAGCTGGGGAAGGCAGCGCGGGCTGGGGGCCGGCAGCCTGGTGGGTGGAACAGGCAGGAGATTGGGAGGTGAACAGAATACTTTTTCTGCCACAAATTATGTCAGGACTTTTCACGAGTGATTTAGCTTCTCTGAGTTTCAACTTCTTTGCCAATGAGACATCTTAATGCCCTCCTCATGGGGCCCTGGGGAGAACTCAGAGGGTAGTTTGGGTATAGAGACTCAGTGAGTGACTGCTCGCTTACCCCTTTCCTCTTCTCTTCCAATACAAATACAAATAACGGACTGGGTCCCAGGAAGATGGAAAGGGAAGATTAAAAAGTTAACAATAATACTTAGCATTATTCATGCCCTATGCAATATACCATTTTATCATCTCAGTAGCCCCGTGAGATAGGGACTTTATTATCCCCCTTTTACACATGAGGAAACTGAGGATCAATGACTTGTGCGTCACCACAAGAAGGCGGTGGAGCTGAGACATGACCACAGGCCACTGTCTTCCAAGCTCATCCGCCACTGGAATGTGTCTGTCATCGATGAACTGAGTTGCAACTCTCAGCCAAGCAGCTGTGGGCCAGGCGGCCTTTCTGCATTTCTGGAGACTTTTCTCACAGCTGAAAACTCTTCTGAGCAAAGTTCTGCCACTTCCTCTCTTGGGGGGCCTCCACTTAGCCCTTTCTTTCGAAGCCACAGATTTCCTGTTAGCCGTCCCCTCTGGGCCACATGAGGGGACATGTGCAGCTGGGGCAGGGGAACGGCACTAGCAAACTAGACTCTTCTCCAGTGATGCCTAGGCTGGCCCAGTCTAGGGCTCAGGGTAGTTGCTGAATCTGGCTGTGGCCTCCTCAGGGACATGCTTCCAGTTCGCTGCTGGGCCAGTTTGCCCCCTCTTGGCTGTTGACAGCTCCTCCTCTGCAGGGGCCAGCACACTACTGCACCCTGCTGCTGCACCCACCCTCTACTCTTGACTGCCTGCAGTCTTCCTTCGTGCAGTCTTCAAGGTTGATGCGGGGGCTGTCACCCTCTCTCGCCCCCATGAGCCGTGCTGCTGAACTTCTCATCACACAGCATCAAAGCTCTGGCCCCTTGCACACACTGTTCCTTTTGCTTGGCAAACTCATCCATTTCTGCCCTCTCCACGGCAAACTCCTTAGAGTCCTTCAAGATCAAGGTCATTACCTGGTACAATTCTACTATTCACATTGTGGTCTGTGGAATGATCCCACCACCACTGCTACCACCACTGACACCTATTTTGGAGTGAAAAAGAACTTAGTATTAGGGCAGGGGTGGAGAGCCATGGTGTATTTGGATGTGAGGTGGATAGAATTCACTGATTCCCTCGGTTGCTTCACCTTTCAGATTACATATGGATCCTTCCATGTTCTGGACAAAGGAACTCAGAACCTGCTCGAGGGTCTAGGCAGGTGAGGGGTGGTCTCCTGGGCAGTGGGGCAGAGGCCTGGTCACATCCTCCACTTTCTGGTCTTAAAGTTTCAATAGGAGTGGCCAGAGCTTGAGATGAGTTGGAAAACTGCCCTTGGTCTTCCATATCCCCAGGAGCACTGAGGGCTGGTGGCTAGTCCCTTTGGGTGCCGCCCCTTTGGATCCTCTGAAATAGGTTGAGTCTCTGAGAGGCACATGCACTTAGGCCTTTGCCAATCATCTAGCTTTATGAGTCTTTGGGAAGAATGAGGGAGTCAGGTCAAGTTTTTGCTAATCCTCTTTCCAGTGTTGACATCCTATGAGCTGGCAAGCACGCCTTTTAGAAAATATTTTTTATTCCTTTTTTCTGATTATAAAATAATGCACTCTAAATGTAGAAAATCTGGATAACATAACAGAAAAATATTTTAAAAGAGCAAATCAAAACCTTATTCCTGAGAAAAACCAAATATTATTAATAATATATCAGGGTTAATAATTCTTTTTTCCTGTAGTATGCATTTGTATGCTCAGGTGTTTGTTTATATATTTACTATACAGCTTTTAACAAATTTAAACCTAAATATAACATTAGAATATATAATTGAATATTGTTAATAATATTGTTTTAATGGCATGATATGGTTCCATCATAAAATTATTTTCATGTTATTGGATATTAAGAGTATTTTAAGGTTTTTCCATCATAAATAATATTATAATTAATATGTACAAATATATAGGTATGCTTAAATCATTTTCTGAGCCAGTTCCACTTAAAATGGAACTACTAGGTTAAAGAATAGGAAGATTTTTTAAGCTTCTGATATATAGTACCAAAAACACTTCAAAGAAGTGGACAGATTGACACTTCTGCCAGAGGAAGCATCGCAGAGTCTTGAGTTTTATTGGAATCTCACTACTGGGCTTGATTTTTTAAAAATGATTTTGTAAGGCTGAGAAGTGGTATTCTGTTGTTATTTTAACTTGCATTTCTTTCATTACTTATAAGGTTAACATTTTTCAGACACAATTGTCCATTTGGATTATTTTTAAAATGTATCCTCTATTCATGAGCTTTACCCATGTTTTGAGTACAGTATTCATCTTTTCTTTTCCTTATTGATCTTGAGAATCAAAACTAACCCTTACTGATTTTTGAGAGGCCAATGATCATTTATGTTTCGTAGACATGCATATAGTTTTTACATTTATTGTTTCCTTTAATTCTGTTCATGATGAGGTTTGACATAAAGATTTTAAATTTTATAGAGAAAAATTGATTAATCTTTTACTTTACAGCTTCTTTCCTTGTTTTCATGCTTAGAAAAATCTGTCTTTGCCCTGAGATAAGATAGTCTCATATAATTTCTTATTATTCATTTTGATATTTAACTCTTTAATCAATTTTAGCTTAAGTGATATATGAAGGAGAGAACTATTATTCTCTAATAATTAATAAAGAGCTCCAGCTTTGATCAATATGTATTAAGCCTTCCTTTCAAAGGAATGATTTACTATAAAGCCTTTATTTATCACTCATAAAAATCTTATATAGAGAGAACTCAGTTTATAGGCTTTCTGTTCTATTTCATGTGTCCATTTTCTTAGCCTGTAACACTATTCCTTGTCTTAATTATTACAGTTCTATAATAATTTTAATTACTTGGAAGTTTATATTATCCATTTTTTCCTTTCAAAATTTCATCAATTACTCACTGCCTTTGACCTTTTCTAGATGCATCTTAAAATGAGGTTTTTAAATTCTCTCCAAAACTATTGGAATTGCAGTAAGTTTATATGCGAATTTGGGGTGGATTTATATTATGATATGGAATCTTTTCACCCAAGAGTGTAGTGTGTGTTGCCACTTAGTAAAGTCTTTCTTTATGCCCTGTAGTAATGTCTCTGAGCTTTTTTCTTATAGGTCCTACCTATTTCTTCTTATTTGTTCTTAGGTATTTTAAGATATTTTTGCTGAACTGTTGTAAATGTGATTTTATTTCTTTATTAAACTTCCTCAATGGTTATTATTTAATATCAGATTTTATATTTTTATTTTACTATTGGGCTGAACTTACTGATCTGTCTTATTAATTTAACTTCAAGTGATAGCATGCAAATCAAATGTAGATAGCATTTCTTGCTGTCTAGTGGTGCTAAGAGGCAGGGAATTCGGTTTTATTCCTGTTCCTATACTCCATCCACTCGCAATAAGTTTTTAGTACATACATATCAAGTGCCTTTCATTTGCTGTGCTTGGCAGTGGAGATCAGGAGCTTGTACTTGATATTCACCTTTCAGAGTTCATTTGTCCTTCAGAGTCCTCTACCCCCCTCCTTAAGCCACGAGAGGAGTTGGGTGTGTGTATTAATAACATTTTCTGGCAGCCTCATGGTGCTCATTTGGAGGCTTCCCGGATTTGGCAGCATTGACTTCCATTTTAATTAGCTTCTCAGGAGGTGTTTGCACAATTCATAAGATAAATAAGCCTGCACTGGAAGTGAGAAGCCCAGCTAATAGTAGCCTGGTCTCCTGAGTAAAGCTCCCTGGAGCAATGTTTCTGAGAAGGGTGAACTAAATTGTGCCAAGGGAAATTGTGGAGTTGGTTGAGCTTATCTTCGCTATGGATTGGAAACCTGGGCTGTTGCTGGAAACCAGTGCAATGGTGAACCATACTGGAGAACAAGGAGGAACAAAAGGGAAAAAAAACCAGTAATACTGATCCTATCTTTATTTTCATATTTTATTCATCATTGACTTTTCCCATTAATTTTGATTTTTCAAAAAATATATTGCACTAAAATATCCTTTCTCTTGATTAATGATGGCATTCTTTTAAATTTTGCATCTGATGCAAGTACCTAATTCTTCTCACCATAGACCTGACCCTGCTGGAAATGCCCCTGTCGTGGGCTGAATTGCAGTTCCCCAAAAGATATGCCCACATCCTAGGCCTTAGAACCTGTCAATGTGACCTCATTTGGAGACAGGGTCTTTGCAGATGAAACCAAGGATCTCAGGATGAAGTCATCCTGGACAATTTAATGGGCCCTAAATCCCATAACAAGCATCCTTATAGGAGACAGAAGAGGAAAAGACAGGCACACAGAGGAGAGGGCTGTGTGAGGGCAGATGCAGGATTTGTTATGCAGCCAGAGCCAAGGAGTGCCTGTAAGTATCAGAAGTTGGAAGAGGCAAGGAAGGATTTTTCTCTGGAGCCTTGAGAGAGATCATGGGTTTGCCTGCACCTTAGAACTGTGAGATAATAAATTTCTGTTGTCATAAGCCACCACATTTGTGGCCATTTGTTAAGACAGCTGTAAGCAACTACTACAGTCCCCAAGGCAGGTGTGTTGGTAAGAAGTCTGTAAATCCGATTGGGTAGAAATTTCAGTCCTTAGGTTTAAGCCAGGGCAGCTGTAGGTGTCCCAGAGTATTTAGAAAGAAAAACAAGCATAAAATTAAAACTTAAAGACAGGTTCTGGTAGGTTAAGTGTGTGTGTGTGTGTGTGTGTGTGTGTACGCGTGCGTGAATCCTTGTTGATTTATCAAATGTTGGTTTATTGAGTACTTTCTATTTGCCAAGCCTTATGTTAGGCAGTGTGTGGAATGTACAGACACTTGCACGTGATTGCCCAAGCATAGATGTCATGATTTAAATCAAATCTTAAAAGAACAAACTAAATTGTGAAGCAACCACAGGATTCTAATCAGCTTTTCCCAGAATGCTTTCCACATCTTTCTATCTCTTTAAGGAGATCTAGCAAAACCTTTTCCCTGTTATTTCTTATGCCCTCTATTTACTGCTATTAATAGCATGGTGCTTTCCCCACTGCATTGTAATGAAAGATTCCCTCACCTTCCCATTTCTCCCACAATGAAGCTAAGTGAAGTCAGAGACTGTCTTTTTAAATCTCTATTACTCTAGCACTAACTGTATATAGTTGTTGAAAACCTAAATGAAGCCTTTTTTTTTTTTTTTTTTTTGAGACAGAGTCTTGCTTTGTTGCACAGGCTAGAGTGAGTGCCATGGCATCAGCCTAGCTCACAGCAACCTCAAACTCCTGGGATCAAGCAATCCTCCTGCCTCAGCCTCCCGAGTAGCTGGGACTACAGGCATGTGCCGCCATGCCTGGCTAATTTTTTTTCTATATATATTAGTTGGCCAATTAATTTCTTTCTATTTATAGTAGAGACGGATCTCGCTCTTGCTCAGGCTGGTTTTGAACTCCTGACCTCAAGCAATCCGCCCTCCTAGGCCTCCCAGAGTGCTAGGATTACAGGCGCCCGGCCCCGTATTTTTTTATGAACAGAACTGAAATAACGTTTTGAGAAAAATTATCAGAGCCCTCAATGTCATATACATTAAATAAGGCCACAATAATTTTAACCTAGAAGATTTTAGCAAGCAGAAATTACTAGAAAACCAAAAGACAGAGAACGGAGTGTGTGGAGTGACTGAACTTGAAGACTTTGGGGCTAAAGTCTGGAGTTTTATTAGTTTGTCCCACAGTTCTTACATACAGAAAATCAGGCTCATAAAAGCACCTGCCTTATATATCTATGATTGTATTTGGGTGGATTATATATAAAGCATCAGTAATTTTTTAACTAGTATTATCCATTGAACACATAACTTTGAACAATATAATATCCTTATGTATCCTCCAAAATAGATCAGTAGCAAAATATAATTCTAGAAAAATGAAGGAGTGAAATGATATAAAAAGTTGTTAGCTTTAAGCTGAATAAATGTTAAAGGTTTTTTAATAAAAATGGTGACATTGGTTTTGAACTTATTTTTTTGAAGATGCTCATTTTTCTTTTTAGAAATGGAGTCTCACTATGTTGCCAAGGCTATACTTGAACTCCTGAGCTCAAGCAATCCTCCTGTCTCAGCCTCCCAAGTAGCTGAGATGACAGGTACACACCACCATACCCAGTTCCTTCCAATCCTAAGGTTCCATGTGGCTGTGAAATGAGTAAGGTAGTTTTCTAACAGAGCAAGGTATGTTGTAGAAAAGTTTTAGCATGTTAAAGATATAAGTTTCTAGGGTAGATTTGTCATATTAACTGCAAAAGACCTAACAAAAGCAAAAAGAAAAGAGCTAACAGAGCAAAAATGACAACTACTAAGCACACTTACATTTATTTTTGCAATCATTTGATTAATGTCTTTCTAAATGGTCTATGTATTTTGTTTGTTTTTCATCATTTTATCATAAGAGTCTCGATAATGCTTGGCAGGTCTCAGGTACTTACCAAATCAGTTTTCATTAACTGACTGACCAATAAATTGAACGATTGGGTACACTATCAAGGTTGGTATTGACATGTGTCTAAGAGAGACATTGTAGACAGAAAGAGCTCAAAAGAGGCAGAATAATTTGACTCAGAGCTAGCTCAGACTACTTAAGAAACATTAGTATTCAAGAGAACTTGGTAAAAGGGGGTCTTGCAAAGTTCACTTAATAATTCAATAATCATTTTTTATAATTGAGGAAGTAACTAAGGGAACTGCGATTCCATGTAATTAGAACCAAAGGAGAAGAGTTGGTTGTTGAAGAGGAAATAACAGGCAGCCTTGGAGAAAGTGACCATGCCAACTCCAAATTTACAATAACCTGATAGTCTGGAGCAGCAGCTTAACACGTACAAAGAGTCTAGACTTCAGGGTCATGCAGATCTCTAGTTTTTAGCTCTTTAGTGGAATAACTTGAAGCACTTCCTTATCTTCCCCTGGCTTCAGTTTCTTATCTTTAAAATGGAGTTGGTGCAGATAATTATGACAGTGACGATGTTAGTGGTGATGCTGTTGGAGCTAGTGGTACATTCCCTGCAA
The DNA here is from genome assembly GCF_040939455.1 of Microcebus murinus. Classification (NCBI taxonomy): domain Eukaryota; kingdom Metazoa; phylum Chordata; class Mammalia; order Primates; family Cheirogaleidae; genus Microcebus; species Microcebus murinus. The sequence continues at coordinate 51,963,395 of NC_134105.1, read as the reverse complement.
CTAATGGAGTTTTTGTGATAATCACATGCAGTGATGCCTGTGAATTGATACTATAGAGCTTATAAAGGGCTATACAAAACACCAATATTCTTGGATTTTAGGAAGAAAATGAGAAAAACGCATGTGACTGCACAAGAATGCTGTCTGAAGAGCTCAGGTTGTAATTAATAGGTATGAAAATAGTAGTAGGAGGACCATCTTCCCCAGAATAGAAACAAAAGATTGGGGCCATAAGAGAAGAGTCAAGAAGTTCACTTGATGAACATGAGTACATGCTTAGTAAAAAACAAACAATGAAAATAAGCAAGATGAAAAATTATTGAAGACAATAAAGAGGATATTCAAAACTCTGATGAAAAACAAGCCAAATAAAACACACTCACACACACACACATGCACACGCACACAAAAGCAAACACAACAGGGGAGTCTTACAGCTTGGGCTGGTAGTGTAGAGATAATGTGAGTCACAGAAAAACTCTGGCCTGGTAACTCTTACTTCCTGTCTTCTTAAGAATGAACTTCACGTGGAAGAGGAGACACACGGTCTTCACTCTCTAAAGGGGAGAAAAACAAGCAAGGAGATAGAAACTCTCAACATCCAGCCTTCACCTTGTGCCTTTTAACATCTGAGGGTTCGCCATGTCTAAAATCTTATATTCCTTTTTGGTCAAGAAGAGTCAGAAAATTCAGTTTGTCTTACTTCTGAGTCCAAGAAAACCTTCCCATAGCTTTCATTAATTGGGTCTCATCCTGAGTGCAATCAAGAACAAACTAATATTCTTTTTACATAAAAAATTCTTTACATCTTCAAAGATTGCTACCGTTTTTCTTCTTCAATTAGAAATATCCCTTTCTCAGGCTCAACAGTGTCATTTTCCTCCAACAATGAGATAGTTGAGTCCATTTAGCATCCTCTGAGAGTGTTTTAACTTGATTTTTAACTAAGCGTTCCTCTTGGTTAAAAGAAATGGCGAGTGAGAAAAGGCCAATGCTCTTTCTTCAAAAGAAAATGTGCCTGACATCAGAAGAAAGGAAGTCTTTCAAGTGAACCCTCTAGTGAACACATAAATCTACTTATATCTGTGCTCTTCCTTTTCTGGTATATTGGGGAAAATGACCTTTCTTCTAAGACTAATCCCTCTACCAGTGCTTTGGACCACATCACTTCTGCTTTCCAGGCAGACATTGTCAATGATCCCATCTCTATCCTGTAATGTTTATATATTTGTATTTAAAAATATTAAGGGGGTACAAATGTTTTTGTTAATATAATGTTAAAGTTGGGACTTCTAGTGTACCTATCACCTGAATAGTGTTCATTGTACCTATTAGGTAGGATTTTACCCCTCCACTTCTCTCCTTTTTCCCATCTTGATTTCTGATGATTTTTAATTCTTTCTGTGCCTATGTTTGCCCATCAATTACATCCAAATCTCTAGAGAGTACATTTGGTGTTTGCTTTTCCATTCTTGAGATACTTCACTTAGGATAATGGTCTCAAGTTCCATCCAAATTGGTGTAAAGGACATTAATTCATTTCTTTTTATAGCTGAGTACTACTCCATGGTGTATGTTTACCACATTTTGTTAATCCACTCATCAATTGATGGGCACTTGGGTTGATTCCACATCTTTGCAATTGTGAATTGACAAGGGTGCCCACTGTTACAACTTCTATTCAACATAGTACTGGAAGTTCTAGCCAAAGCAATCAAACAAAAGAAAGAAATAAAGGGTGTCCCAGTTGGGAAATGATGAGGTCCAAATATCACATTTTGCTGATAATATGATCTTTTATCTAGGAAATCCCAAAGACTTCCCCAAGAGACTCCTGAAATTGATAAATAAATTCAGCAAAGTCTCAGGTTACAAAATCAATGTACACAAATCAGTAGCATTTCTGTATGCCAATAACAGTCAAGCTGAGAGTCAAATCAGAGACTCAATACCATTCACAATAGCTACAAAGAAAATAAAATACTTAGAAACATACTTTATCGAGGAGGTAAAAGATCTCTATAAGGATAACTACAAACTAATGGAAAAACATATCATGCTCATGGATTGGTAGAATCAACATTCTTAAAATGTCCATACTGGCCAAAGTGATTTACAGATTTAAGGCAATCTCCTGTATTTTCAATTGCTTTATCTTAGTAGGATACTTTCCATTTTTATTAAAACATACTTAAGTTTCTCTTATACTTTCAAAATAAAAGTTTCTCTTACCTGTAATTGTCCTGTGGATATCACTCTATTTCAAACTTCCTCTTCATACCTGAGCTTCTCATCTGTTCTTACTGCCTATACATATATAGAACTAACGAACTTAGAGCATTTTTAGGGGAGTGATGACCCAGTAGCTAGCTGTCTGTGAATGAAGAGTAAAATGGAGGTCAAGAAAAATATATATATACATATATGTATATATTTACTCTTTACTCACAGAGAGCTAGTTACTGGGCCATCACTCCACTAAAAAAATGCTCTAAGTTGATTAGTGATCTCCATATTTCTAAATAAATGTGTATGTTCCTTCATTTTTTTTAAACTTTATCTCTGAGTAGGATTTGATATTGTGGACCACTTCCTGCTTAAAAACACTCTTTCCTTTAGGCTTCTTAGACACCAGATTCTCTTGGTAAATGCCCTAGCTCTTTAGTTTCTCTTTCTCAATCTCCTTTTTAGGCCCATCCTTTTATATTCTCTCATGAAACACCAGAGTACCTCAAAGATTAATCTTATTCTCCCCATCTCATCTCATGACATGCTCTTTCCATATGCCCTCCCACGGCTTCAGGTACCTTACGTATGTCTATGATCTATCTATATGATAACTTCCCACCTGGACTTCTCTGAATTCCAGACTGCCATATTCAATTGTCTAGTTCACATGCACTTGGATGTCACAAAGATAAACAAAAGTCAACACACCCAAAACCGGAGTCATGCTTCCCTGCCAACTAGTACTTCCCTAGTGGTTCTTTTTCCAGAGAATGACTTCATCATCTTTCCAGTCACAAAAGGCAATAGGGTGGGATTTATTCTTGAGTTTTTTTCTTCTCTAATAAAATCCATCACCAAGATCTGTAAATGCAATGCTTAAATAATTGCATATCCATCCATTTCTTTCCATCCCTCAGCCCCATTGTAGTCCAAGATATCATCCCATATTGTCTGCACTACTGTAGGAGCCTTCTAACTGATCCCTTACATTCTTTATTGTTCTTTTTGGATTTGTCCCCACTTTGTAATTAGAACAATCATTGGAATCATCCTAATGGAAGTCTGATTGTATCACTTCCCTATTTAAACTTTTTGGTGGATTTCCATCGTGTTGAAGCAAGAGTAAAATTCTCATAATGGCTCACCAGGTCCTGTGGGGTCTGGCCTGTGCCTCTTCACCAGCATCATCTCTGACCACCCCACCACCTCAGGTCCAGCCAGTCTTCTCTCAGTTCCTCCTAGGTGCCTCCTACTACAGGACGTTTGTACAAGTTGTTTTTACAGTCATAAAATTCTCCCTCCCCTTTTCCTTATAGGCTGGCCAAGGTGATTTCTTTTCATTGCTCTCATATGTGTTCATCCTTTGGAGAACTTGTATCCATTCCTAATAACACATTCACTTAAAAAATTGTTATTAATATCTTTCTCACCAATTGCAGCTTTCATGAGTAGGGCTTTTCTCTGTTTGTATATCTGTGTATTCCCAATGCCTGGGAGAGTACTTGGTCCATAGTATGCACTCAGTAAATATTTTTGAAATAAGTGAATGCATGAATAAGCCTCAGAAATACTCTTTCATATCCTCTACTCTTTTCACATGCTCTTCCTTCCTTCTAGAATATACACAGGCCTTCCTCTCCCAACCCATCTGGTCTATTGACTGCTTCTCACTCACCTTCGAAGACTCAACCTTGTTCTCCTATCAGAAATGCTCCATGATTATCCCCCATAAGAGTCAGATGCTCCCACATTTGTGTTCTTTATGTGTACCTCTACTTTAGCACTTTTTTATTTAAAAATTTTGTTTGTTTTCGTTTTTTTTAATCTCAGCATATTATGGGGGTACAAATGTTTAGGTTACATGTATTGCCTTTGCCCCACCTGAGTCAGAGCTTCAAGCATATGTCCATCCCTCAGACAGTGGTCATACTTTAGCACTTTTTATAATGCACATCTATTTTCCTATATACTATGAAAGATAAGGAGCAGGGACATCTTATAACAGTGCCTGAAAAATATTAGGGACTCAATACATGTTTACCGAATTAATCAATGGTAAGTGCTGAAGAATTCATTTAAATTAGTAAATAGATTCCCCTATCCTCCTTCACTGCTCCATGGGCATCCTTTCTGAAACTGTGTATTTAGAGGAAGAGGACAGTTTTCCTCAGTTAAAAGGATATAAGCTGTTTTTTAAGAGTACACAAGCACTATGCTCTTCTGTTAGACCTGTCAAGTAAAGCATAGAAGTGTTAAGAGAACATCTCTTTTCTTTAAGTAGTTTTGTGTTTCCAGGCACATGGCTTCCCAGAATATTGAAAGATCTTGCCAATGTATTTTTGGTGCATAATTGGTGATCTTTGAAAAATCAGAGAGAACACAAAATAGAGCAGAAATCTGCCGGTGTGTGATAGACAAATATTATTCCACTCTTCATGAAGAAAGGTAGAGTCCAGCACTAAGATTGTCAGCCATGAAATCAATGTATGAAAAGTTCATGTTATCATATGGTTTTTAGGCTACTTGAGAGGGAAGTAACTAGCATTAGTTCCCTAAGGACAAGTCATGCTATCATACACTCTTTTCTCAGTTAGTGAGGGTTAATAGATTGTACCAAGGGAGGAAATGCTTTGGCTATGGTGTGCCCGAATTTCAGGAAGGACTTTGATCGCATTTCTCCTGATACGTTTTTGGCCAGATTGACCTATGTGATGGTGTACATGGGTGAATTTATAATTGACTCAGGGCCATTACCCATGGAACACTGACTAATGGATCAATGCTGATCTGGAAGACTGCTGGCAGCTTAACACACATCCACTCCTTGTCCTATCTCGGTTAGCATTTTTACTAAAGTGTAAATAAAAATATGCATTATTATCAAAAATGTAGATTACAAATATTGGTGGGGGGCACAGTTAACAAATTCTCAGAATCAGAATTCATAATGATTTCTTAGGCCAGAATTAATAGATTAAAACTAATAATATGCACATATTATTATTGCACATATTAATATCTGCATATTATTTAACGCACATATTATCTCATTTAATCATCACCTCATGGTATTATTAATAATATTACTAATAACTCTCATTTGTTATATGTCCGGAATGTGTCAGACTCTTTAATCTTTCTAAATAATTTTTGATATGGGTAATATTCCTTAGTTTTACAGAAAAGGAACTAAAGATCAAACAAGTTGAATACGTTCTCCAAGGTCATAAAAGTGGTGCTAGAGCTGGGATTTACAAATAGATCAGTCTGACGCACAAATTGAAAACCCTCTTTCCTATATTCTAGTGGTTTTTCAGATAAAAGTACAAATTCTCCACAAAAGTTCAGAAACTTAATTGTACAAGTACAAAATGGAGAAGATTTGGTCTAGCAGTTGTTCATGCGAAAAGGTGTGAAGGGTTTTTTTTTTTTTGCCTGTAAGCACCTTATGAATCATCCAGGCAAGTCACTGACATCCCCCAAATGGATACAATCGTGGGCTGTGAAGCAGTGTCCAGAACAAAGAAAGGCAAGAGTCACACTGTGCCCTACCATGACTGACACTTGGTTCTGGAACACTCATCCTAAGAGAAGCACTGTCTATTTGAGCAAGCCCAGAATAATCTGACCAGAATGGTGAACATAAGTTATATGAATAATGGTTGAAGGAGCTAAAGTATAGAAAATATGCTACCTCTAGCTATGTGTAGTTAAGATTTGTTAAATGCATAAATTGTTAAATGCCAGACATTATTTTTAATATTTTACAACTTCAATTCATTTAATCCTCACCATAATCTTATACATAGGTACTGTTACTATTGCTTCTATTTTACAGATGAGGAAATTGAGGCATAGATAGGTCATATCATTTTTCCCAAGGCCACATAGTCAAGAACTCTGAAAGTCTGGCTCTTATTTCTTATTAGAATAGGAAATTAGAGGTGGAATTATATGCATAATTTGACTGCAGAGGAAATCACAAATCAGAGAAGAGTCTCTCGAAGAGTAAAATTTGATTTCATCTCAGAAACCTAACAAGTTACATTATTTTGAAAGAATATTTCTGAGTTGCCTGTCACTGGATATTTTCAATCAAACATGTTTTTGGAAAATTCAGGTTCATAAAATGTAAGTGATTTTCCCAAATTCCCACAGCTAGATAGGTTCAGGAAAAGGCCTGGGACACAGGTTTGTCCAACCATGCTTTCCTCAGAGTACTCTACTCTTGCCCCAAGAAAATCAAGTGTATGGATATTTTTACAAGTAATTTCAACAAAAGGGACTTTGACCTGGTTTCTTGGGTCATTAGCTCAACAAAGTCCCACTCTTTTTGCTTAGGACCAGCATAGTGCTTGGTGACAAAAAGTGCAAAGATTTAAAAAGAGACCAAGCAAAAAACATTGTGCTATCGTGGAGGGGTTCAGTGTTGAGTGGGGAGACACATCTGAAGAAAGATCATTGAATCTGAGTGAGAGAAACTGAGAATGACATTGCCTAGAATGCACATTCTTCTTGTCTTCCTGTGAACTGAAGTTTTGTTGTCAACAACATCCAAATTTATTCAACAAATGCTCGAACATCAACTTCATATCAGGTACAAGGGCAGGCATTGTGGAAACAGGAGAAAGCGCTAGGCATGGTTGGTCTCTGCCCTCATAAATGTTACAGTTGCCTTGGACCCCTGACTTCTGGCCTGGTTCTTCTTGAGATGTCCATGTAGGAAAGTAGTGAAACTGTGCAGACCCATCTTACCTGGAGGTTAGGTTAGAAGTCAGTGAGAAAGATAAACTTAGGATGTAACAAAAATCACCATTGAAAATAGCTATACTGGGCATGGCATGGTGGCCGTGGTGGGTGCACAGTGAATGTCTGAAGCCAGTTGGGGTGAAGAATGCCTCAGCTACAAGCATCACTCTCTGTTCTGGAGCAGTGATCCTCTACTCCATTTGCACATAGCAATTACCTGGGGAAAATTTTACAAAGCTGATGCCAGGGGTTCCACTCATGACCAATTCAATCTGAAATCTGAGAAGAGGATGGGCCTGAATATAAGCATTTTTTTTTTTTTTTTTGAGACAGAGTCTCACTTTGTTGCCCAGGCTAGAGTGAGTGCCGTGGTGTCAGCCTGGCTCACAGCAACCTCAAACTCCTGTGCTCAAGCAATCCTGATGCCTCAGCCTCCCGTGTAGCTGAGACTACAGGCATGCACCACCATGCCTGGCTGATTTTTTCTATATATATTAGTTGGCCAATTAATTTCTTTCTATTTATAGTAGAGATGGGGTCTTGCTCTTGCTCAGGCTGGTTTTGAACTCCTGACCTCGAGCAATCCGCCTGCCTCGGCCTCCCAGAGTGCTAGGATTACAGACGTGAGCCACTGTGCCCAGCCTATAAGCATTTAACAAAATTATTCTTTCCATCATAACTTTTATTTGCAGCAAGGACCACTTCTTAGTGGAAAACAGACCTGCCCATGTTTAGAGCTCTAGGCATCATAAAAGTCATACCTGTGAGTATTGCAACCGATTTTCTTTTGTCACTCAATTTGTAAAAGCTCAGAGATGGTGAGGTGCAATCAGAAATCAAAGATGGTGGAAAGTGCTGGAAACACTAGCTCTGCCACGAGCAGGCAAGCTGATTCTGTAAAGTTGGCTCATCTTCACTTGTCTTTATAAAGAAATACAGTACTTTCAGCTTATTGAATGGAGTTCTTTTGGAGCAGATCCTCATACAGGGTTCATAGACCACTTCCCTGTGGTTAAATTATCATGGTCCACCACTGATTCTTGTTTGCAGCTTTCCCCACTCCCACCACCACACACACCCCTCAAGATTAAATATTTTTAAATGCTGACTTTAAGATTTTGACAAAGCGTTTAAGTATTTGTCCTACGGTATTTAAACAGCTCTTTCCAGAAAGCAAATCATAACCATATGATCATCAAGAGACTCCACGGATCACTGAGAAAACCACGAGTGCCTACCCGTGCTCTGTGGATTGCGGTTTAAGATGACTCTTTGGACCTCAGATTCTTCGCGTGTCAGATGAATCAACGGGCCGACCTGACAACATTACGCTAATGTTCTATAATCTATGATTCATTTTTCTAGAGGACCCAGCCAAGTTGGGGATTCCCTTTATTTATCTAGTAGATTAAACTCTTCAAATTTTTAAAGAGGTAGAAGGAAACGGTCTGAGGTGAACAAAGTGGTTTTGTTTGTTTGCCTTCACCAACCCCCTTCCTGCACCACCGAGCCGGGTGAACGGTTGCTAAGAAAAAAGTGAACCGTTCCAAGCGAAGGGACTTTCTGGACACAGATTTTGAAACTTCAGCTGTGATGCTGGCCAGATAAAGTGGTTGGCTTTCTCTGTGGGGAGTGGTGGGAGAGAAGAGAAAGAAAGATCTGCTGCTTTTAATACGTCAGAACTAACCAAGAAATAATTGGGCCTACAGTCTAATCTAATCATGCTCTTGTTTATTCACCTCATATAAAAGTCTCTTAAGAATGCATTTGAACACAATATATAATAATAATAATACTATAACATACATTGTGAGAAACTTCTGAAAAATGATGAAATGTCCACCTGAAACAATGCAGTGTTCATAGACATACAAACCCATTGGGCACGCACATTTGTGCCATTTTTTTCTTTAACTATTGAGTCACAATGCTGAACTGAAAGCATGAAACATTTTTTTACAAACTGAAAACTGACACCAGTAAGAGGCCTCACAAGTGTTATCAGAAGAAGCTTCACATTCGCATAATTTACTACATCAGTTCACATTTTATTATAAAAATTCACATTGTTTTATTGTTTTCTTTTGTAATGAATTGGAACATGACATTCCTGCTTAATGGCAGGCAGGAGGCTAGCTCTTCTAAGTCAGTAGTTTGGGAACACTCAGAAGAATTACCTGTGAGCAAATGTAGTGTTGCTTTTTCAACCGAAGTCGCAATTATAGTAGAACCCAGTTATAACCCAACTCATGCATACTCAGATTTGGATAGAACATGGGTGAAAACTACATCCCCCCTGCTCCCTGCCCCTATCAAACTATACAAAAGTAAAAGCTCAGTATAAACCATTTAGTATCTAATGTGAGAGTCCTGTTTCCAAAACCGGTTCTTAGAGGGGTTGTACAGTATCAGCAACTCAGACAAGGAAGGAGCAGACCCTCTGAACAGAAGCCCAGCCCCATCCTCACTGCCAAGGGGGCCGTATGTCTCTCTCAAGCCATGTTAGGGTTACGTAATACACAATACAAAACGTTACAAGGAAAAGTTGCAACTCTTAGGCAGAGTTTTCTACACAAATGTAACACCACCGTTGGCAGGCAATGTTAGATATATAAATTAATAACTTACAAAACATTACATTATATACATTGAGTAATAAATACATGGTTATAAACAGGAATGGAGGTGTTAACGCAGAAGGCAGTGCAAGAGAAAGACGGCAGCATTAAGTTGAAAACAGCACATGTAGTCGGGTGGATAGAGGAGGGAGAACAGGGTGGGACCATGCGACTCTAGTGGCAGAGGGGTTCAGGACACGGCAGGGCACACGGCCTTATTAAGTTGATTTCTACGCAGACTCTTATGGTGAACAAAACAACTACCCCTTCCTACTCCCGAGTTTGTTCAACTTTATTCTGTTTACAGCAAAAGAGTGAAACTCCAGAAGAGAGAAAATATTGTTTGAAGCAGGCAAACAGAGATAAGTTGTAAGAACTGGGGAGTTAGATTGGACAAGAGGGGAAGGAAGGAGAATGTGGTTAGAAGTGTATCCTTTCTGTTTGCCAAAGTAACCGTAGTAAAGTGAAAGATATTGCCCAAGAAAGAAGGAAGACGGTTTTCTTTCCTTTTCTTTTTTTCCAGAAAGAGTCAGAAAAGTTATGTCAACTTTGAACGCTTATCTGTGTAGAAGTTGATACTAAACTCTAGGTATTCAACAAGCATTTTTAAAGACGTGAAAATGTTTTACAAAAAAGGCACACAGGTTGGCAGACAAGGGACAGGTGAGCAGATTCATAAATGAAGTTATTAGTCAGTTCAGTCACTTGGAGGGACAGGTTCCCAAAACTTAGTGCAGAATGATCTCTCAGTTTTGTGTCTTCCATTTTCAAGCCATTTAGTCGTGATCAGAACCGGCCTCTAGTAACACATGAAGCTTCAGCCCTCCGCCACACTTGCAGGCAAGGCAAGTCAACCGTGGGATTTCCTGAGCTGCTATTTGCTTCACGGTCCTGCATTCTGGCTCCAAACTCAAGTAACTGGAAAGGCCAGGTGGCCTTTGTCCTGTGCAGGCCTCGGCCCCCATGGTGGGCTGGCGCTACCACACAGCTGGCATGCTCATCAAGGGTGGAATGTTCGTCTTCACACAGAGAGGGCGATTATGTGTCGACCGGGGACTTGTCTTCTGTTGCAATGTCTATGTCAGTCTCTCCCAGGGAATCCCGGTTCTCTGGATCGATCACGCAAAGTGTCTTTGTGCTGCTGAAATAGCTGTGGCCCTCTCCCTCCTTCTCAGGTCCTTCCGAATCCTCCTCTTCGAGGGTCAGTTCAAATTGAAACTTCTCCATCAGACCCTGGCAGTCCCTGTTCTGCTCGTCCAGCGGTGGGGAGGGACTCTGGGGTATCATGCTCTGATACCAGTTCCTGTTATCTTCCAAAGTATCCAAAATGTCCTGAGCATCGGGCTGTACCAGATCTGCCCAGGTCTCCCACAGTGGATGGACGATGTAGTCAATGAAACCCACCTGGAGAGAAATCAGATTGCACATCTGTTACTGTGATGGGCCTTTGAAAACCAAACAAGCTGTCCTGGTTTCCATGCAAAGAAAGAGCAATAACCACCCCAGAGAGATCAATAACAATGGATTCCATGATTTGAGCACTCATTATAGGGTTGGCCCTGCCCTGGGTGCAGTAGCCATGCTGTCTCTCTGAATCCTGCAAAGCAGGATTGCCATCAACTATTTACAAAGGAGGAAACTAAGACTCATTGAGATTAAATATCTTGTCACAGGTCACCTCCTAGTAAGTGACTCCAAAGCTGCGTTCATCTCACTACAACAGACTGTTTTTCCTTTTACGTGTGCCAGATAAGAAGTCTGGATGTGATCCCGGCTGGGAATGACTTTGTCACTACTTGGATTCTGTGAGTCATTCTCTGAAGAAGGAAGCCCCAGGTCTAATGTGTTCTGACTCAATATTTTTTCCCTGATAACTTTAAAATATGCCACTGCTTCAAAATGATGGGCAGCTGGCCTGTGACTACTCTGGAATTTCTTAAGTTTGGTGGGATGCTTTTGGCCCATAGAGGCATTTGATAAAACACTGGAAAATACTTCAAGCCCTGAAACAAACACGCATCCCCTCTGCGGACATGTCTGCCATTGTTTTGGATCCATAGGGCACATAGTCATTTCCATCAGGAGAAAGAAGGGAAAATAAAAACAATTAAGCAGTTCCTTTTGCTGGTGTTCCTGTGAATAAATACGAGGCTTATGGCTCTGTTATGGTTTACCCAGGGGCTATGCATCCTGCATGAGCTAGCTAGGTGGCCTTATGCTGACCTCCACATTGTCAGACAAACAGGAAACACTGGGGGTGGGGGCAGGTAGAGACAGAGAATAGGCACTAGCTGAATGAGGGAATGGAATTCCCCTCCCATGGGCTGCGGAACTAGAAGGTGCTGGGCCGGGATGCGGGGGAAGGTGGGCCAGGGCACCCATGGGACATTACATAGGTGTCTTTCCACGTTACTGGGAACTTTCCTTTGTTAACGTTCTGGTGTTTGGCCAGTCATTTAATACATTCAAGTTGTACTATATATAGTGCTATATGTAAGAACCTCAGTTGTATGTGACTCTTTCATTCATACATTTATGCATACACATTCTTCTTTCTGGTGCTTTCCTAGCCTGAACAAACAAGATTTCACACCAAAGTCAGGGCATCTCTGATCTGCATTGGTTATAAGAACTTGACTGTGGATGATTCAGATAGTTCTCTTGCTTCTACCCACTCCTTTTTCCTCCCATTTGCTTCTTTATGTGTGTTTCATGGATTTTAGAGACTATTTTCAAGGTGTTTTCCAGGGACCCAAAATAACAAGCTCAAGGCTATGGAGAAAATTGAATAAGCTGAACACAGTGCAGTCATTTCCTTTTTTTCATTTGTTTTGCTTCTGCTATGAAATGTTTAGGACTTTTTTGAAAGGTTGCTGCTAGTTGTTTATTTCCTAGGTCATGGGATGAGAGAGCTCCATGATCGTAAGAGCTCCCAGTCCAGAAAGAGCTTTATTGCCAGACTAATCAGACAATGTTCAAAGGAGCCCATGTGTGGGAAACACCAGAGTGCATGATGATGTCATGGCAACAAGGAGAATTGTCCATGGGATAGAGAGTAAAGAGCTTTGGGTGGAGGGAACTGCTGAACTGGACCAAGAGGACAGATCTATACCTGACACGGGGAAACGCCTATTTTATCCATCTCACGAGGCTGTTTAGGGTTCAAATGGGCTAATGTATGGGAAAATGTGTGGAAAACAACACAGGCCATCACATAAATGGAAAATATCACTGCTACTAATAAAAGGGTACTACTTCTTTTAATTAATTTATTTGTTGTTCCGGTTAAGGCTTTGAAGTATTTGAATTGGCCCTGATTAATGTTATCTTAAATTTTTATAGCATATTAGACTTCAGCACTTTCATTGATTTTAAACTCATTTGGTTGGGTTTCTCTAAGAAGCAACAAAACAATAATTGCAAAGGAACTGTACATCAATATTACAAGTATATGTAAATTTGAGGTTTGCAGGCAGTGGGGGAAAGAGGATAGGAACACAAAAAAACACTCTGCAGGTTTTTGTAATAAAGACCTGGGACAGTCTATGAAGTCATTCTCACTCGCAGCCACCTAGCTCAGCCCATTTGTTATCCTGAAAGAAATGACATTTCAACGAGTCCTGAAGCCTTCATGGGGATACTGATACTTTCCAGTGCTACATATTCTGTAGCCATTGGCATCTGGGACATTTCTGTACCCTCTCCTGCCTCCAGAGTATTGTCCCCTGTTCTGAGCACACAGAGATTGTGTAGCTATAGACACAGCCAGGAAATGTCAGCATGTTCTTTAAGGCATGGAAACAACCTTGGAAAGGGATGCCAGACAGGGCTTTGACTATGGGGTAAAAGAGACTGTGTCTGGTGATGGTGACAATGGGAAATTATGGAGAGAAAGCAAAAGCAGGGGGTGGGAAACAAGGATGAGGAGCAGAGCTCCTGGGTGAAGACAGAGGTAGGAGAAACTTGGAGAGATGGGATGGGGGAGACGGCAGCATTCCATCAATCAGCTGGATTTGCTAAGGTCCTAGACAACTATCTGAACAATTTGGGGATACACAGTCCAAAGTTTGATGGGTTTCTGATGACTGCTTTGTCCCCACCCATGAAATTGAGTGTAGTGGAAAAGTCAAATGAGTCATGAGTATAATGAAGCTAAATGCATAGTTGCTTCCTTATCATTTCATGTATATATTCTGTTAAAAGAAAGGAACTAGATAGAACAACCCCCTCTCAAGTTCTACAATTATGAGAGCTCAGAAAAACTTTGAAAATTTCATATTAAATACCTGGGATTTTTCCACCGAAGCTGTGTGTTTATCACACATCGGGCTAATTTCCATTCCCCTCTCCCGCTCTTTGTCTCCTTGCTGGAAAAATTCCTCCATGATGCGGTCTGTCCATTGCCGATACAATTCCAAGGACTTGGTGGGGTTGCTCAGGTCTGCACAGTGTACCATGTTGCGAAGGACCTGAAATCATCAAGTTTTGGAAATCCCATAAAATTAGGTGTAAATACTGCCAGAACATCTAACATCTCATCCCTCTCATACTAGTACACTTGGTACCAAACCCGAGAACATTTTAGTTGCATTATAATTATGATGCATGCACCAAAAGAAGAAGTATGATAATGGTGCTGGCTAGGGTTGGTTATTTACCATTATAGAGTCCCAAAGGGGAAAATGTATGTCTTTTTAGACTGACAATCATTGAAGTTAAAAGCTGGAAGGCACATTAGAGGTCAGATGTTGCTATCGTTTCCATTCCTCAGTTTGGAAAGAATGCAAAGAATTATTCAAAGTAGATAACTTCATATTTTCCACTTGTGGAAAGAAGAGACCAGCTGATGGCAATTTGTATATCCAAAACAGACCTAACAAATTTCAAGTCAATGGAGTTTAAATCCAAACATGAGCTTTTGGGACCAACAGTCACGTATGCCCTATTACAAATAGATTCTGCATTTTATTTTTAGAACTAAGCATTTCAGTGAATAGGACTATGTTTTTCCTCATAAATTAGAGGATAAACTTGAAAGTCCATTTTCTTTAGCTTGTTCTTAAAATAAGCCTAGATCTGTAGTAGTAGCCTAGGATATACAACTAACTGAATTTATGTTTATTTTCTTTTTCTAGTTGTTGTTTGCTTTAGCTTGGTTTGGCTTTGTGTTAAAGCAAAGGCTGTCATCAAATACCTGAATACGATCAGTATAGTTGTCCAGCAGAAGAACGCCTGAACTTGTAACTTTCTTGGTTTCTACCATCGTCTTCAGGTCTGCCAACAGGCTCATATGTTTAGACATATCGGTTGCTAACACCTTGGATAAAAAGAAAATGAAAACTCTTAAGAAATTCCATCTATCAGAGAGAATAGCCAACGGAAGTGAGGACTGTAGGGAGGCTGAGGTCTTACCATGTCAATAACCATCTTCCTGAGCGTCTGGCGCTGCTTCTTGGTGAGATTGGAAAAGATGTCACAATGTTCTTCTTGTAGCAGTTTGAAACCCACGGCAAGGTGATGGTTTTCCAGCACGGATTCGTCATTATACATCAAAGCAAGTTCCGAATCTAGTAAATAAGACAAAATGATGACTTAATACAGAGGGATATGATTCAAACATTGGCATTATCTCAGTGTGAAATCAGCTTTAGTTGCCTAGAGGTTAAAAGAAAATGGTATACCTCAAACTTAGATCATTCATATATTCTGATGATAAAGAACAAGGACTGATGAAAAAGACTCCTTTATAGCAAGGAGCTCAAAGAACATTTCTATAAAACCATCAACACTTGATGTTAATCATGACCACAACAGGATAATCAATATTCTCAGGGAAAAAAAAAGTACTTAGATTTTTCTTTAGCACTTAGAGATAGTGCATTAACTGAGAGAATGAATGACTTTTCATTAGCATGTAAATCAGAGATTTTGAGCATGACAAAAGCTGTGAGCATGGCTTGGCATCCTAAGGCAGGACCACCCTAACGGCCACTGAGGTCACCTAACTCTGCTACTCTCCATCCATAATCGAACCTATGCAGCTGGAAGAGACAGTGCACAACTTTTAATGACCTTTCTTTCTGAACAGTGGAATCCCATTCTAGTGCTTTTCATGGAATCTCATTTCTGTTTGGAGGTTCTGGAGCTCAGATCCAATATTTGTGGCTGTTTCCCAGGAGACAGGGACAGTCGTGGGTTACGATGCTATGTGCTCTAACACTGAAAATCATTATCATGAAATCCCTAAGCCTTTCCTTGTCCTTACTGGATAATTCCACATCTATTATTCTTTCCTTACATATTATATTTTCCAAACTCTGAATTCTTTTTACGGCTTCCCTCTGACCCTCTTCAAGTTCTCCACGCAGCTCACATATTGTGTTGCCAGATTGGACACAGTATCCAGGAAAGGCCTGACCGGTTTGAGAGGAGTGGAAGGATTACCTCATTATTATCCTTGTTATTATCCATAATGAAAACATTAGAAGGAAAAAAAAATCAAGCAGTGAATCATACGGTTATCTCGCATGACTGTTGTAGTGGTGAACTCACTTGTGTTGATGAGAAACTGATTGGAGACTCCAGGATGATCAACGTCATGGATGGCAGCTGCAAAAATGGCCGCCAGGATTTCCAAGTCTGTGAAGACAGCCTGTGGGGCAACAGGAGCACATTTAACTCCACATCCAATTTGCCTATCCTGCTTGTTCAGTTTCATTTTAAAGTCACCCATTTCATTCTTGTTGGGAGAGAGACTGTTGATTTATATAACATCGCAACACAATAATTTAATTAAAGGTAGGTTCTGTTCATCATTATAAAGTCTCTGATGAGAAAGGGAGGATGGCCGGACCTCATTCCTATATCAAGCCTGCAGGCTGAGGCTTGGGAAGGCATTAGCACAATGCTTGTGGTGTGTGTAAACACCTGATGTTTGTTTCTTGGATCAGGGGACGCAGCATGGTGCTTATGTAATATAAGCACATTCAAGTCAAAGAAGCAAGTCAGACTGGCTCTGCTCTGAGATATAACAACCTTCATATGCTTTCAGGCTGAGTAACATAGAGAAAACTGACCAAATTCCAGATTTGTAAGATAAGCAATAAATTATTTCCCAAAGCTAAATTTGTAGTGTGGTCACAAGCTTTATACATTCATTCATTCAATACATATCCACCAAATAAATGTTTACTATAGGCAAGATTTGAGAACATTCCTAAGAACTGAAACCTAATGTCCCACTTCTCAACTCTTTCATGCCAAGTCAAGAAGGCTTCTCTGCCCATGTACAATGATTTAAACCTAGTATTTATTAAGTATAGATTGCTGCTGATTCTAGGACTAATATCCTCTGTGACTACTGAAATCTTCTGGTCCTTCAAATCCCAGCT
Source organism: Microcebus murinus (assembly GCF_040939455.1). NCBI lineage: Eukaryota > Metazoa > Chordata > Mammalia > Primates > Cheirogaleidae > Microcebus > Microcebus murinus. Next base: position 51,946,408 of record NC_134105.1, on the reverse strand, counting down.
CAGTTTCCATCTCTTCCATAAATACCCATCTCATTACTCCAGGATACACTGAACTCTCCCTTCTGTAAAAGTCTGTGGCATTCATGGCCAATTTCTGACTACACAGTAGGTGTACTATCAATAATAATGGATATTTGATAAAGAGTGTTGCCCCACTCTGATACTTATACAGACCATAAAAACAATACTGTTTCTTTCCTTCAAGAGGTTCAGACACTCTTAGCTCTCTATCTCTTTTCCCCAAGTCTTCTTGGATTTCTTTTCTTAGAAAATATGGAACCCAAGCAGTAGAGATGTAGTTAGTTTGATCTTTCTTCACCTCCCAAACTGATCTGCAGAGAAGGGGCTGAATAGGGTATGGCCAGTTCCTTCCTGGAGTGGGCCAGCATGCTTGGAGTTACCTGACCATCATTTCCATCAGTCAAGCAAGAGCCTGGCCTGCTGTACACGTTGTTGATTACACTGGTATAAACAGACACATTAATCTGTGAGAGAAGGAGTCACAGACACTCCTCAGATCTTGTCTGGCAAGATGGAACATTGTTCCTCCTTGCTTCAGCTTTATTAATTCCTCTGCTCTAGATTTTCAGTTACTTTTTATTTAACTCATAGAATCAGTTTGATGAATTCTTAGGAGAATAAGCCTATGGATACTTATTCCTAATAGGAACTATACACAGCATTTTATATTCTATTTCTGTGATATCCTCCACAGTGCCTGGGGTGGTGTTGGGCAGTTCAGAGCAGTACATGCATATTGAGGGTATACAATATATAAGATACTGAACAAGACACTTTGAGATATATTGTATTCCTTACTAGGAATACATTGAATACAGGCACAATCTCTGCCCTGATGATCCTGTTAATTGCCTGATAATTGCATAATTTTCAATTGTAAGAGATGCAAAGGTTACTCTGACATTAGAAAGCAAAGCAAGTAGAAATGTCATCCATTTTTATAAATAACCCAATAGATGGATGCTACACATAATCAAGAACCAGTTTAAGCATGCATCTGATTATACTGTTTTTGTATATACATTGCATATTATATGGTACTTTTAAAAGAGGATGGGCAGGTGTGCAAAACAGATCATAGCTACTCACATCTAATGCTGGTGTAGAAAGAAGCACGTGGGTTGACTGGGCCACGTCGGCAGCGTGGAGGCTGTTATGATAGGCCACGTCAGAATGGTAATGGTCTTCTAGAGTCATCATGTAGGTTACAAAGGTGTCAGATGAGATTTTGAATGTCTTTAGGAGGTCTCTTTCCTATGTGGTAAAATTGATTAGAACATAAGTAAGTGGATGTCCAAAAATGGAGGAAGGTTAAATCAGAAAAGTGAAATGGGATGGGCAAAAAAAAATCATCAAGAGCCATCCAATTGGAAAACCAGCATTCACTGCTGTTTACTTACCTGGAATATAGCATACATGATGCATGTTAGGGGCCGATTGTGTGAATATCCAGCCACATTGAAGATGTTAAGACCCCATTTGTTCAGGTCTTCTAGCTCCTGTAATCAAAAATTAGACAGTTTTGTTAGCATGCCTCATTCTTTTATGTTTTGGATGCTGGCTGCTTGGGTATTTAGAGTGCCTGTTTAAAAGTCCTCTAATTGCATGAAAATCTGAGAATGAAATGGCATAGGAGGTTGGGTGGCCTCTTTATGATAGCTGTTAAGTTTTTTTTTTCCAGAAAAGGGAAAATGTGTGGGTATTTATAGATTCAGTTCTTGACCTATAGCTGCCACGTGTCAGTCTTCAACCAATGTTGCTTTCAAAGGTAGCTTCATGTCAATAGAGATCACTCTAGCCCCATTTCCCTGCCTCTCCCCTTGCTGCCCACTGGCCCATTAGTAATTGCTAGAAAACAGTCTTAGGGAAACTCCTCTGCCCTTTGGTTATTATCACCGAGGGCCAGGTCAGAAAGACGCAGCTGCCAGAATGTGCATAAGTCAACCCAATTTAATGTAAAAGGTCATGATGAATGCCAGTCATGAATTATATTCTAGGCTTCTGGGCCACAGATGGACCTGAAAAAAACATCATTCAGGCTTGTGTTGTGGGATTATTTCAAGATTATCTGATTTAAGGAGTAATTTATTCCATTCCTAATAACTGCCCAGAGTAAGAGATCCAGACTCTCCCCAGAGACTTGGCCTAATGTTTAATCAACCTTACTCTAATGACAGCTTTCAGAAAGCCTCACTGACAGCATTCAGTAAGGCCTTTCAGAAGCTTTCTTGCCCACAGTAAACTCATTTCGTATTCTCACAAGGCTGAAAGGACCTCAGCAGTCACTTCGTGCAGCCTCCTAGAGGCAGTATAAATTCTTTCTATGTCTTCCTCCATTACTGGAATTTGGGCTTAAGAGTCAGTGCTGTCATTTTCTCTTTATTTCTTCTCCAGTCCTGATAATCAGTGCAGATTTTCCCATTGGTCCTTGGCATACAGTCCCCCAAATGTCCTCTGAGATAAAGTTAGACCTACGTACTGGCATTCCCTTGAATTTTTCCAGAGTCCTTTCAGAAGGATTCTCTATTCATGAGATACTGTTCATTAACAAACCCAACTCAGGACCAAAAAGAAAAAAAAAAAACAAAAAAAACATGGTTCTTTGGTATGGTTTGAAAAAAGGATCTTCAATCAGGTGCCCCAGCAATGGAAAAAGAGGCTACATTAGCTTCCTTATCATAAAATTTAATGATAAAGCAAAAGTAATCCTCACTATTTTCTAAAGGTATATGAGCATCTGTCTGTTGTAAAGCAGTGAGCTACATTCACACAAACCCAGCTCATACACACCTTGGCCAGGTGATCTTCATTTTCTGTGTTGACTCCAAAGCGTGAGATGCTTGTGTTGTTTAAGCTTGAACTATGCATCAGCTTTTTCACTCCGCTTATCTGGGTCATGAGCTGCTGCTTCTTCTTTTTCTCCCTGTCTTTCTGCGTGGGAGATGGGATCTCCACATCATTCTGCTTGTCTGCAATGGACAGAGGAATACGTTTTCCAGCACTTCTGTGACAATGAGAATCTACTGCAATATTTCAAACACCTCTAACCATCTACAATGGCTTTGGACCTTATAAAGGACTCCCATAGCATTATCTCACTGGACCTCCAGGACAATCCTGTGAAGTATGCAGGGAAATATGACGGTTTGTTGCTCCATGTTATTGCTAAGCAAACTGAGGCCCAGAGGAGCGAAGGAAATTGTCCAAGAAGTGGCAAAGATAGGACTCAAGCCCACATCTTCTGTTTTCAGTATAATTTAGGAAAATTACACTTACACATTTTCAAGGAGGGGCATCAATATTTATATGTACTTTTTTTTATTAAAGTGAGTAACTTCTATGTTTGTATAATAAAAAATGCTCATCAGTCAAACCCAAGTTAATAAAAATAGGCTTCGTGGTCTGTTTGTTTTATTTTCAGTTCTAAAAATCTGTGTGACTTTAGCAAGGTTCAATTTAAATAAGGAGTATATATATTAGAAGAATAAGTGGTTCGTGATTTTCAAATAATTACTTTAAAGCCTCGATTTATTACCATGTAAGATTTAGAGTAAGACCATAATTTCAGTTTTATTTCATGCCTTGTAGCTATTAATTCTACTAATAAATAATAACAAGGCCTCTTCTGTGTAATCGGCATAACACTTATTAACATATTTATGGTTATTAAATATTTATATTTAATATTTTAAAATATTTTAAAAAATTATAATAAGGTAACTGCAGAGCTAGGATTAGTGAAAAAAAGTATCTACTTGCTTGTAGAAGCTCTTCCCTTTATGTTATGCTATTAAAATACCAGCAATCAAATACTCTATTTCACTTCGCAGAAGGATATATCCTGAGTACTTCTGAAAAATGCATTAACTCTTTCAGGCCACCGGGATGCCTGTGAGTGCACCAAGGCAATAATATATCAAATTGCTTAACCATTACTTCACTGAACTAAATGACACCCTGTGGCTGAAAGAGTTAATGCAGCTTTCAAAAGTGCCTTACATTTATCTCTGCTTGTTACAGTGAAAATTAGTAGAAAGACAACTTCTCCATTTGAAAATGACATGCTTCCAGATGGCATGCTGCGATCTAGACTATTTGCTTTCAGACTCTTGCAGATGATAGCATAGTCACATGTTTTCCCCCGAGACCTGTGCCCGCTCACAGGCCCCTGTGGACACTCCATCAAACAAAGCAAGCACAGCAAGACAGTATTAGCATCATGTACACCTTGCCACCTGTCTGCAGGACCAGACCAAGGGAATTCTTGATCTCTAGCATCCAAGTACTGTCTCTAGCTATCCACAAGCTCCTAGAATCACAAGCCTATGATTTTTGCTTGAGGAGGAATTTTAGTGGTCATCTCAATTAGTTTAGGGGTTTCCAAGTCCTAGTCCTAGTCCAAGATCAGAAGCACCCAGGAAACTTTTGAAAAATACAGATTTATGAGCCGCACCCAGCCCTACTGAATCAGTATTTTTTAAAAGACTCCCAAGTGACTTGGATGATCAGAGCCAGGTTTGGGAACCAACAATCCCACACTCTCATTTTTCAGATGAAGTCAGCAACTTGCCCGAGCTCAAAGGGCAATTTATTTAACAGATATTTATTTTGCCATTACTTTGTTCCAGACACAGTGATTTAATAGCATAGAACCCAGGCCTTGAGGTTCCTGTTAAAAATCTCTTTCCTGAAATCTCTGGCATAAAAACTGTGTATTATATTATTTTTGAAATTACTTTTCTCCTTGTCACTTCATTCCTAATAATTACTACTTTTTTGCTAAAATGAAAGGCCACAGTGACCCCTGCCTTTCCAGACTACCTTTCTTCACCTCTGGTTAAACAGGCTGTTAGATTTTCCTGTGCCACTGCACATACAACCATTTCTAGTGAGACTAGCAGCTTTTCACCTTTGTTTAATTAAAGATTCCCCACAATAGTGAGTAATTGAGCTGAACCACTACTGTGTCTGGAACACTGCAATAAAGAAGAAGACCATTATTCACAAAGAGTGTCAATTTGACATTAATGGGTGTTTCCCTATGCAGGCATTGGAACAACTGACGGGTTTCCCTATTCTGAATTTCCTCTGTTAAATGCTTAGCCAGCTCAGTGTGGAAATAACCTGAAACACAGACTCGACAAATCATGATAAACACTCAGTGAATTTAGATTTACAGAATGGTCAGAATACAATGGGGAAACTGTTGGCCAGTCTAAGACAAGCAAAAAACAGATTTAAAAAATGGTTTCATCCAAGCTCTGTTAATGGCATAATTTGAGGTGCTTTTCTCGCAAGATCATACATTCCATTGTGCAAAATTCTAAGCTCTAGCTTTTGAGATGGTAAGTAGGGGGTCTCTGAAAATATTAAATAAACTGTAAATATAACATCTAAAAATCTTGTTTTATTTATGCACCCTCCACCTGGGTCCTGCTTTATTTCCCCTGAAGCTAGATACTTCTATTTCTCCTTGTATCAGTAATCCGGAGCCCATTATATGACAGTATCAGCACGTGTCTGGACTGGTAAATGGTCTACGGTCCACCTTTCTTTCTGCCCACCAGGACATCATCTTTATAGATGAGAAGAACACAAGTTCACAGATCTCCCGATTAAGGGATTTCCCTCCTCCCTGGATGACACATTTTAACATTCAGTGGCTCTTACTGAGACAGCGCTCTTTAGGTTTAACTTAAATTGCTAAGGTCTTCTCATGCTGTGGTCACTGAGATGGCTGTCATGTTCTTTCTTACAAGAGCCTTTTGTATTACTGGAAACTGTTAACAAACATTTTATTTTTAGGTTCAATAATCCTGATTTCCAAAGACTTCTTTCTGAAACAATATACATATTATGTAAATGCCCTTAAATGTGATTTTCTTCTATTTGTTTTGAGTTCCTACCAGCCTTCTTTCCTAGTAAAAGGAGTGACAGGGTATTTAAGTCTAGAAGTCAACAGGGCTGAGTTCTAGTCCTGGCTCAGGAACATATGTGCTCTGTGACCTTTGTCAAGTTACTTCAAACCTCTAGGCCTCCATGTTTTCTCCCGTAAAATAAGGGAATTGGATAATAAGGTCATTAAGGTCGCTTGCGGATCTGACAGTTTATGAAGAAGGCCTCATGGACTTCCAGGAACACTCACTATGCTCACAAGATAGGACTAACAGTTCCATGGCTTGCATTTGTAGTCTGGAAACAAGCTTTGTTCATTTGTTTTTTAAGACTGTCAAATTACAAGCCTAGGTTTCATCACAAAGAATCCAGGTGGCCAGGTATGGCTTAGCAGAACTGATAAACGTGGTACATATCAGAGTCATATGTTAGAGTTGGAAGAGATTTGGGATGTGATCTGTACCAGTGCTCCTGTTTCTAGGTGAGGCAACTGAGGCATCTTTTGTTTATATGATAATTTTTTTCTCCCTATATTTTCCCAAGAGCATTTAAAATTCTAATCCACCTGTCTAGTCTGTTTGATGGGGTTTACCACACACACACTCAAATACATTACCCCACCACACACTCACACCCCCACTTTCCTAAGGCTAAAAGTCTATGAAGTTTGAGATTCTGATAACCTTCCTCAACAGCTTGTTCTTGATAATTTAATATCCCATTTTTGAAATAATGGGAAGGCAAACAATTGGTTTTTCTAAAGAGATCTGCCTAAATGGCAAATAGAATATTCAAGAAAGAGTTGACATTTGCCTGTTCTTGAGATACAAATTGTTGTATCTTTATCATCTTATCAGTTTTCTTTTTGGCAGTCTATGATGATAAAAAAAAAGATTAATTACACTAAGATGTTCTCATTTTCCTTGATGAGAAGATATGGAAAGACACTAAAATGAAGAAGACTGCTTAGTCCGGTCTTCAATGATTAAGAGCTCAGAGGCTTCATGTAGCTTTAACACCAGTAGCAAGAAATTATAAAAGCCCTGTTATTTTAAAATACAATGTTTCTAAAAACAAAAATGTGATTTTATTTTCTTCTTTGATAGTTATTAACCTGTAAATGTCCCTAAAACAGCTCCCCATTTATGAAAAACGATCGGGTATTACACAGAACAGGGTATATCTGAAATGTCAGCAGAAGATCCTCATCTTCAAAGAGATAAAGGGGGAGGAAGGGAGAAGAAAAGGATCAGAGTGTAATGTTTTCTGTACAGTTAGATTCTAGCCACCTCTGAGAGCTAGGCTGTATGAAAAATTCTTCCTTTGTTCTCTGACAGAGGTTGCTGCAACTGCAGCTGGGGGAAACGAGTGCTGCAGACACCTACATATAGTTGGAAAGGCACTTGTTAATCACGCCCAGTGACCACTGGCTGCAGAGTTAATGCAGTGAGTTTTGTACTAGGCTGCTCAAAGAGAGAGCTGATTGATCTGCTGATAGCAGGAACTGCTTTGGTGTCAGAGAAATAGGATTGATTTTTAAAAATAAAACCAGAAGGCATCAAGGTAAATGCTCATTGATTTAACAATACGCGGCTGTGCCAAAAAGAAGGGAGGGTGTGATGTTCAGCTGTAAGAATGGGTCATTTCTTCGGAAAATAAGGTTTTATAACCAGGGATAATTCAGCAGCAATTGAAAGTAAACAGAATCAAAATCTAGATGCTACCCATCCACTCTGAAGTACAAATTTGCAGATTCTGTAGGCCTTATTAAATCAAAATAGTCCAAATAAGTTCATTATACAATAGAGTTGCCCTTAAGTCTGAGATTAGAAATCCCTAATAATTAAACAAGATGCAAGACAATAGCTGAGCATCATTTATGCAAACCTTTTCAGTCAGTGTCATGAGTTAAGTGCTGGCAATGTAACATAGAGAATGATAAATAAAGGATCAGATTGCAGAAGAGGAAATCTTTCAATGATATTAAATGGGGTGTTGATGGGGTGTTCCCCATCACCATCCATTTATTTTTAAGAAATAACTTAGCAAAGCAATAATCAAATTATTTCCAAAGCTTATTCTCACAGACCAGATCATTATAGAATTATTTCTCAACCATATTCCTTATAAAACACCTTAGAGGAAGCCTTTTGTTCAAAGCCTAGTTATTGGAAGAATTTAAAGAATACTATGTCAGCAGAACCAATGGAGCTGTCTCTAGGATTTGGGTGAATGGACCTTTTCCATTACTTGAGAGGTCTTGGCAGAGATAGAAGCTGACAGGTAGACAAGGGGTGGCCTGAGGGATGTATAGATACAACAAGCCCATAATGACCTTCTTTCTGTCTTTGATGGGTATGCTCATTCATTTTTTTTTATATCATCTCCCTGCTTATTTATTTTTTCCCTTGAAGACTGCCCTTAGTTATTATTTTAAATGGATTTTTCTGTGACTTAACCCCGTTCCAAATTTATGTGGGGATGCCCTTGATGGGTTATAGAAATTAATTCTGAAAATCCCCAGTTATGAGATAGGTTTTTCCCAGTTAATATCTTACCTAAGAAAGTATTTGAAATGTATTCAGACACCTGGTTCCCTGATCGGCTCATCTCTGAGAGGTGTGTCAGCTCCCGGTTCAGCATTCTTTTGAACTGTTTAAGAAGAATAAAAATGCATTAACCACCTAAAAATAAGTAAATTATCCCCTTAAATGTTTCCAACTTTACTGTCTAGGAACCAAGAGATGGGATGAGTAGATACCATTAGATAAATGATACTGTTTCTACAAAATATAATACCCCCTTTAATCGGAAATTATTCCAACGTCACCTTGGGAAAAAATATTTTCCTAAGATTCATTACAATTAACATCTGATTTCTTTTGAAGATGCAAACACAGGAAAAAAGAATTTTAACAGAGGTTAAGATAATTTCACTTAAAAATGTAACTACTTTAAAAAACACATTTGTCTGAAATTAACTCTAAAATATAATTTGAATTAACCTATTCTGTGAAAGATTATATGTAAAAAGTTTAAGAGAAAATGAATGAAAAATAAGAAGCATCTTTTAAAAAATATAGTTGAATAAAAAGAATAGGATTAAAATGCAGTACAGTATATTTAAATACAATGTAATATAATATGCCCTTATTTTACAGTAAGTCCCAGCAGGTTAAAGGAACACACAAATTAAATCATTGCAGATGTCTTCTACTTCACAGAAAAAAAACACAGATGTAAATGTTTCACACTCTATCAAAGACACATAATACAATCAAATTAACCCACCTTGATGTAACCCCAAGATACAGATAACAAATAGTTTGCCTCAGGCATTTTGGAATGTTCTTCTTGCCACAATCCACAAATCTCTTTGAAAGAATTCACAGTTCTCAGAGAGCAATCCCGAAAGGATCAGGAAAGCCCTGCAGATCCAGTGGTAAAATAATCAAAACTTAGAAAAGACAAAACCTCCAAAATCTATGGCATTTCCTAATCCAAACAAAGCCCATCTTCGCACACCATTCTTGCAAGAAGCCTATGCTCCCTGCCTATTTCCTGGCAGAAGAGAGTAATGAAATCAGGAATTGCACGAAGGAGCAAGAGCCTGTCCAAATGCATTCAGCTGGCTGGTTTGAAGCACTTATGAATTATGAATAGTCCTGGTGGCTGAAGGGGTTTCCACTCTACATTAGTCCTACTCAGCTGAACTCTGCAAGGAAGGAGCAATTCTTCTTTCCTGCGGAGTTGCCAGACTGGGAAACACAGCCATCTTTTAAAAGGAGAAGATTAAAATGGAGGAAGCCCCATGAATATTTAAGTAAATCTGAAGTCAGTACCCTCCCCCATTTCAACTAGGTATTCCTTAACCCTCTCTCTCCACTGCAGACCAGCGCTCTGCAGAGGCAGGCTCAGCCACTCTAATTGTTTCAAAGTGATGGTACATTTGATTAATTTTCTTTCTGAACATTTAAACAAAAACTGAAAAAAAAAAAACAAACCCAAAAAGATTAGAATTGTGGCTGTTTTCAGATTAGGCTTTTTTTTTTTTAATACTAGCTTTTTGAAGGCATTTGCCCACTAAAGGTGTTCTAATGCATTTAGCCCTTTTTTCACAATAAAATGAATGGGAATGGAATTAATTTATTTCATTTGAAAAGCATTTCATACACAGCCTGCAATTTTCTGCACTCCATCAGCTCATTAATATGCATATTTGATTGCCTTTGACAAATAGATTAAACTCATTTAACCTTTATCTGGGATCTGCAGTGTGTTAGGAAATATGACATTGCCGAATGAATGGTGAATTATTTGGAGTTATGAGTGACTATGCTTGTTTGGTTTTTTTAGTGTTACCTCTTCTAATTCATGTTAGAAATATTGAGGAGTTAAATTAATTTTACTTTATTTTAGCACCCTGGGGCATGTCAAGAAAGCCATTCCTTTCTTGTAGGTTTTTCTCTCTCTTTCTTTCTCTTTGTCTCTGTCTCTCTCTCTCTTTCTGTGAGCATTAGAGCACAGGGAAGGGGAAAGTCTAAGACTAGAGCCCTACTGCAGTGGGATTCCCTACCCAGGCCCATCCCACTCTCCTCCTTCTCCCTCCCCTCTGTTACTCTACCCCTGGACTTCCAGGAGTTCATTTATAGCAAGTTGAGGTGGAGAGAATAGCAAAGCACCATGGCAACAGCCCCAACTTGCAATTGGCTCTCTTTCTTATGAGGCATTCCTCTTTCACATGAACATCCCACATCCAACAATAGCTTCACTTCAAGCATCCAAGCCCTGGGTCATGCCATTGATCATGCCCAGGAGACCTGGCCTTTGAGGGGAAGCCAATACAAGTCAGTGTTGCTGCCTATTGGCTCACTGCACGATCCAGTGTCCTCAGAGAGGTTCAATCACCCCCTTTCTGGGTAACCCTGTTTGTGTATGTGTGTGTGTCTCTCATTATACAATATGTTAATAATAGTAACCAGGGATCGCTGAATCAATCATCACAGCTAGTAGTGTATTTTACTTGTTGAACTCTGTGCAATTTTGAATTCCACGTGAATCACACAAATTCTAAGTTATTTATTTTTAAAGACACAACTGCTCAGTCAAAATGGCCTCTCATTTTCAGGTCCTTAAAAGACAGGCACTTACACTGAAAACTTAGAAGCTGGAAGAGACAGGTTTATATGCTCTGATCTATCAGCTGAATTTTGGCAGAGAAGCAAACTTTACTAGAACTGCTGTTAAAATATCTTGTAAAGACCTTAAAGACAGATGATTTCTCCCATAATTTTCTCTGCACTAGATTTAGTCAAATCTAACATTCAAAAAAAAATCATCTAATTTTGGTTCCTTTGGTCTCTCTGAAATACGCAGGAATATTTTGAAGTCAATCAGGTTTGTAGTCGTTCAATAATGCCATTTTATCATGTATTTGACAAATATTTATTGAATACCTAAAATGACCTGGCAAAGCAGTGAAGATATAGCAGTGAAAACAAACAAAAACACTTTTCATGCTTTCATGCTTTATTTTTTTCTTTTCATGCTTTTAATCAGCTTTCATTCTAGTAGTACTAGTCAGATATATCAGAGCACATTGGTTAACCACAACAGTTGACAGTTTGAAGAGAATGGGGACAGTTCTTTATTAGCCACATTGGTCCCTCAGCTTAGAAGATAAAAGCAGGTAAAAATTGAATCATAAAAAGCTAGAGGAGGAAAGATTTTTTTTTCTCTTTCTTTCTATAGCCTCCTGTTGCAACAGGACACTGTGGAGATACATTGTCAATCAGTCCTGACATGGGATCAGGGAGGTTACTCTCAGCTACAGGGCTGAAAATAAACCAAACTCCTCATCTTTCCTGCATACTTACAGAAGGGGTCAGTGTACTCATGTAAGTCTTTAACAGATGACTATCACCTCCTTCCTTTCCATGCCTAAACTAGTTCTTCTATGAGCCTTTTGCTAAGGGCATGGCAATGCCACCAAAACACAGTCATCTTTAGGCAACCATAAAACACACATGATGAAGTACGCAAATGGAGGTCACTCAGTGTCAGAAACCAAGCTAGTGCTTTAAATGTTGCTTAGCAACAACCATTGGTTTTCCTCCTCTGTAAGGGAGGGCCCAACCACACTGACTAAGGCAATCATTGCTCTCATCAAAAAGCACTTATGAAGGGCCCATTTATGTTGTGCTCTGTACAAACTCAGGAAAGCAGACATGGCCTTCAAGGACCAGACAGGGGGTATCTTTTACATTCTAGTAACATAGATTCCAGTTAGTATGATTATGTTGGCCTGTGTGACGAGACACACCAAGGAGTGGAATGGATATGAATTATGTTTGACATTAAGGCTGAGGAGACAGACGAGGAGCGAGGCTTAGCTGGGCTTTCAGCGTCTGACTCCCATCTAAGAGTTGTTTCTGGGAAGCCAGAGGCAGCCATGAAGTAGCAGGCGGATCTTGACTTTCATTCTCAGCTCTCACTAACAGTCCTGTGAAGTCATGCCACCCCGCATGTGTAAAACGAGAATGACGCACAATTTTAGGATCTCAGCTTCTCAGCCCTAATCTTTCATAATTCTATGATAAATTTTATTGCAGCCTCCTACAGCTTGGACATATTATTTACCAGCAACCAATATTTCCCAGAAAACAAAACTCCTATACTACTGAGAAAAACAACTCAAAGTGGAAATAAGAATAAGTCACCAACAAAGGAAGAGAAGCATTTATCATCCTTTGGAGTTTTACAGTCTAAGACTTTTGGAATCTCCCTGTCTATTTATCAAATTAGGTGTTTAGTCCAGATATGAAGGTAAAACAGCTCCTGAGTGAAACTATGTCCCAAAGGGTTACAAGATTGCAAAGGAATGGACATTATTTACTTTATCAAATGCAGTACAGAACTCCACAAACAGGAGCACACTATTTCAAAGATAAATGTGTCTCATGTACAGAGATACTATTTTTCTGTAAGAATCTGCCTTCAAAGAAAACCCTGTTAGAGCCTACCTAGAAATAATGTCCCAGAGGAAATGGCCAAAGCCCCTTTTCAACACAGACAAGCAAAGTTTGTGAATCAACCCTTAGTAACACAAATTCCTCCAATGCCGTATTAAGCTTATGCCCAACATTAGGTTTGCAAACCCTGCTAGAAATTGCAGCTCTTTTTTGAAAAGGTAAGAAGGTATTATTTTCTACATAAATGATTTAATATTATTTGCCTAGACTATACCTTCTCTATAAAATCATCTGTGATGTTTTAAAAATACGTTCCTTTCATACTGAGAAGTCATTTAAAAATATAGGATAACTAGCAAAACCTGAAATTCAATTCCAAACATTTTGTTTGATGGCTTTCATTTTTCTTTAGTTTCAAAGCTACATACAGAGATTATTTTCTTCAAAGCCAGTTTCTTCTGAAGTGATGGACTACTTCATCATTTTTCTGTATTTCTCATTGGAGGACTAGTTTGAGTTTTGTGCGAAGATCCACAGGGAGCCAAATACAGTCTTAGCTACACCAGTCACACAGGAGGGGTGAACTGGAATGATCTCCACATCTTCTCAAATCTAAATTTGGTGATTTTGTGTTTCTAAGAATGAAACAATCCAAGACGCTTGGTATCAAGCACATGAAAGAGCTACTTTTATGATGAATTAGGCTTGTTGGGATGAACTGGAAATCACTTAGGAGTGAATTCTAAGTGATCAGCCTACGGAAGATTAGATAAAGCAGGCACTTTCCTCTCATTGATAACTTCATGATGAAGACAGTAGGATAAAACTGTAAGGACAGGGATAAAAAGGTGTCAAAGAGAGGAAGACAGCCCCAGCAGTTACTCTTGTGGGTGGCCGGCTACTACGCAGGAGCCCAGCTGTGAGACAGGCGCCTTATTGTGTAGGATCTTCCTGTTTTCGCAGTATGAAACAACTGCCAAAGTCATTAAAGTCACAATGACTTTATTAGGGACTAACTTTTGACTCATATTTTATACTTTGTTAGTCATAGCTTAATAAGAATTCCCAGGCATCAGGAAAGTGAAGGGGCTGAAAATCCCTCCTAAAGTCACAGAATGCTAACAGCCGTAGGAAGAAGTGGAAATGGCAGTGGAGCAGTACAGTAAGAAATGAAGTAAACAGAGACTGTCTCTGTCGTAGCTCTGGTACTAACCAAGTGTGTAACCTTGGGTAAAACAAATTAACTTCTTTTGGTTCAGTTTCTTTAGTTGTAAAATGGCTAATTTCTAAGATCGCTCTTGACTTTTAAGAAATTGCCTCTTCTATACCTCTATTTTGTATGGGAAGAAACAAAGACCCAAAGAAGTGAAGCAAATCTGACTTTAAAATAAAAAAGAAAAACTAGAATGGGGATATAGTGTACTTTGTCTCAAACCCCCTATGAAACTCACAGTTTCCACAATTCTTAACGTTTCAGAGTATTTGATAATGTACATCTCATCTCTTCCCTTCTTTCTATCTTTCCCTATATAAAGTGTCATTCATTTGAAACTTGATGTCCAGCTTCTTTAATGGTCTTACTTGATAGGCAAGGGAAGTTGAATCAAATGGGTTAGTAATAGGGTAAAAGAAGGAGTAATGGACATGCCATTGTCCATTAACATCTACTTAACCAGAGACTAAAGTTCCATGATGGGCCACCTTAGCAAACAAATTCTGCTGTACTAATACCTAGAGCAAACCCCTGGAAAACCAGGGAACACAGAGAGGTCATTGTCACTGTCCATGTGCCAAATCAGAAAGAAACTCTTCTAAACATATTAGAATTAAGCGATTAACTTCTTACCTTCCCACTGATGTAGTAATCCACGCTAAATAAGTATCTCATGAAAAACAAGCATGACTATATCTACCATAATTCTGCATCAAAAATTATAATGAAGCAAAAAGAGAATCAATTCTACTTGCTGGTTAGAGGACAAGTATCTGCTCAAGTGACATATTAAAAGGCAAAGTAGAGACAAACTATGAGTGCCTTACTATAGCGAGTTGAAAAAGATCAAAAGATCCAAAGAATTCAAGTATAACTGCTATACAACTTGAGACTGGGTCTCATAATCATTAGGCATTTCTTCCTACCTATTTCCTTTGCTATTGTACATTTTTCTTAGAATTTCTGAAAACTTTTCAAGAGGAGCTATGACACACATTATTGGAGCACTAAAAAATTGACCTTTCCTAGACCCAAAATAATTTCCCTAAGAGTGTTTTTAGAAATTTCTCAACTCCCAACATTCTCTTAACTCTGAAAGTTGCTGTAGTAACACAATTAAATAGACAAAATACACTGTAACTATTTATACCTGAAGACTGATATATTCATTATGCATTTTTAAACTACATATATATAATATTTATGAACTATATATATGTTTTAACACATATAGGGCTTCTAGGTTTAGCAAATAAAAATTCAGGGCACTTAGTTAACTTCGAATTTCAGATAAACAACAATTTGTTTTTTTACTATAAGTGTGGTCCAGATATTTGCATGTCCAAATATCCCTTAAAGAAATAGGATTTCAGAGCCGTATACTCATCATAATGTGTCAGGGATACTATGCATTTGTAGATAATTTAAAATTTTCAAATTTGTTATTTTTGACAGAGGCCTTTCCTTCTGGTGAGAAACACTAGAAGACGTGAAACAGATCCTGGAGCCTCACAATTTCATTTTGTGTACTTGGCCCCTCCCTTTTAATCTGTCCGTTAATAGAGACCAAAAAAAAAAAAAAAAAGGAATTTTGGAAGATTTGGGGTGCTGGCTTCATAATTAAATATAGCAAAAGCCTTTTACAACAGATGACAAAAATCACTGAAGTACCTGAGAAAAGTCAAAGAATCAAGGAATATTATTCAGTCACTTTTTTTCTATTTAAGCCTTCTACAACTTCTTCTGCACAGGCATAATGGCTAAGATTTAACCTCGAGCTTCTAGAGACAATTCTAAGGCCACAGGATATGAATGTGATTTCATAGTAGATGATGTCTGACTTGAAAGCAATTATACAGAACAGGGAAACCACCACTCAAATGTTCTACTTTATTTTCACAACCTATAAGTACTGGTCATGATTCTCTTAAAGAACTGATTTCCGGCTGGGCGCGGTGGCTCACACCTGTAATCCTAGCACTCTGGGAGGCTGAGGCGGGCGGATTGCTCGAGGTCAGGAGTTCGAAACCAGCCTGAGTGAGACCCTGTCTCTACTAAGAAAAATAGAAATTAATTGACCAACTAAAAATATATATACAAAAATTTAGCCGGGCATGGTAGCGCATGCCTGTAGTCCCAGCTACTCAGGAGGCTGAGGCAGGAGGATCACTTGAGCCCAGGAGTTTGAGGTTGCTGTGAGCTAGGCTGACGCCACGGCACTCACTCTAGCCTGGGCAACAAAGTGAGACTCTGTCTCAAAAAAAAAAAAAAAGAACTGATTTCCATTTTTAGTCTGTAACACCTCTTGGGTAATAGATTAAAAATTTTTAAATTTTCCAATATTTTTGCAGCCCTAAAAATCTACCATAATTTGTGTGGTTTTTTTTTTTAAAGTGGCTATTGCCACTAACCATAGCTTGTTTTTGACATTACTACTCCACCCCCTTAAAAGTACCATGTGGCATATATTGTGTTTAATATCAATTGCATTGATTTCAGCTAGTGACTCTCACATACCTCTTGAGACTTTGAGATAAAAGTCGGTGGACGCTACAAAACCTGCCTTGAGAATCACTGCTTCTGGATCAGCAGCTTTTCAGGGCTGGGACAGCCTACTACCCTGGCAATTTTCAAGATCAATTGTGGGGCCTATTAAAATAAATAAAAGAAAATCCTGGGCTACGTGACCTATTCTTTTCCTCCCTGAAAGCATATGTGTAATCTGTTTTGGTGTTTTGATCATCTCCATGCTGGAGTATGAACACGCAAATTGAGAACCATTGGCGTTAGGGTGGAGGTTTGAACATATTTTTAAACTATAAAGGATGAAAACAGTAGACTAATATAGTTTTAGACTATTGACAAAAGATAGCAATTATACTTGTTTTATATATTGTGTTTTCTGTTATTAGCTACCATAATCTTGAAGAGATGGGCAGATGCTTTGAACAACAATGTACCTCAAGATGTTTAGGTTGGTTGGGTTCATAGAAGACTTATAGAGCAGTTTCAGAGTTGGCTGCACAGCTCACACATGAAGAAGAAAGGATGCTGGTTGCAAGCTTGCCTTAGCAGTGGGCTCTAAAAGCACAAAGGACACTCTAACAGCAAATCCAACATCATCATAACATGCCATAGGAGCATCTGAACATTCAACCGGAAATAAAAACCCATACTGTAACTTAGCTGAGTAGCTGGGCAAGTCACTGAGTCCCTTAGAGACTATGTTTTTCCATCTTTAAAATAGGGAGGATTAAGAATAATATGTGCAAAATGGTTGGCAAGGTGTCTGAGACCAAGTTACTGCTCTTTAGTCCACAGGGTTTGTGCTCGAAGCTAGGTTTTATCTCTGAATTTTAAAAGAATCTGAACTCATGGTACCTTCCTCACTTTGGATTTGCTCTTGAGTGGAGGTTTTGGTTGGTTCTTTGGCACCTAACCTCCTTTCTTCTAATTGTTGACAGCAGCTCACATAATTAACTATGAAATTCCCACAGTAGGCTGCTGCAGGTGTGATGCAGCCCTATGTCATATAGATTATGTGACACACAAGTTACTCACAGAGGTTCAGACTCGCTGGTTGACATTTAGATTATTCACCAGTCTAAGGAGTGTAAACCAGAATTGCCAGAAAGAGAGATGAAGCATGCCAAATGAAAACCATAACTCAAAATGGCCTTAAGAGTCATACCACAAAAAAGCCTATTTGGAGAGGTCCAGCTGTTGGTAATTCTATCCATTCATGCCCCCTTGATTTAGCCAATTTTCTCAAATTAAGAGACTTTAGGATTCTTTGTATATTAACTAAAAGCCATGAATGACCACAGATTGCCTGCCATAAGGAAAACTGCACCAAGTATGTATGCATTTTGCTCAGATTTTCACAGTTGAGATCAATCTGGTAACACACAGGAATTAATTAAATATGTGGCTGAGGCGAGAGGAGTGTCCGCAGCATGCTAGGGATGAAAAACATAACCAAATGATGGCAGAATAATTAGGCTGCTATTCTCCAGACACAACAGAAATGGAGAGTGGCTGAGTTACACATGCAATGTGTGCTCACGAATATTCTCCCAGAAGAATAATAACCATTGCCCATTTCTGAAGGGCTTAGATTCTTGTCCATGGGATGCAGACTTTTCGAGAGAACAATAAGCCAGATAGAGCCAAACTGAACCAAAAACAAAAGAAATAAACAAACAAAACTATACTTCACACTTCTGCTCACAGGAACTGACAATTTCGTTCTTTGTTATTTGACTTTGAATGTAAAAGACTCAGGAGCAAGCTTTCACCTTTGAGGGTACTTTGAGGAGTCATTGTAAACCAGATGAGGGTTTCTCATCCAGCCTAACAATTAGAAAAACTGGAATTAGGTATAGCAAATACCTATGTGAAGTCCATTATAGCGTAACAGGAAACAGGATTCTTGGATTCTAACGGATTTGCCATTAACCAATATTTGGTTCTGGACAAATTACGTTAAGTTTCTGAACCTCATGCAATTGATCAAAAAATATTTATGCAAATGCCTACTATGTGCCTAGAGCTATTTTAAATGCTGGGGCTACAATAGTGAACACAGTAGATGCAATTCATGTGTCCAGTAACTTTATAGTCTAATGAAAGAGATAAGTAAAAACCAAGTTCTAGAACCAAAACCAAAAATCATAAATTGTTGATAGTAAGTTGTAAAATCAATAAGCTGCTAAGATAGGGTAATTAAGGAAGGTCTCTCTAAAGAGAGACTATCAAAACTGAGGTCTGAAAAATTAGGACCCTTGGTTGATCTCTAGCTTTAAAATTCTATGATTATATGTTTTGTTAACAAGTTATATAAGAAGATAATAAATTTCCCTGTGGATTTCCCCTTAATTTTTATTTTTAAATTATTTAACTCGGGAGCAAAGAGAACAAGATTTGACTCTGAGTCTTGCCATTAGTAGTTGAAGGGCTTGGGAAAATCACCCCTTTCTTGAATCTCAATTTCACATCTGAAAACGGCCATATAATAAGGCATTTCTCTCAGTGTCAGATGAGCACAAGTGAAAGGACTGTGTATGCAGGAAAGGGCTCTTCAGATATGTGTCCTCACCATGCCATGCTGGATGTAGCAACACGAAAATAATATATAGCTATATACTTAAAGGGAATGACTCTCTATTTAATGCTCTATCCTGGTATCACAGGATTCTTTGAGAACAAATGAGCTTTAAGTGAAAAAATGGGCCTTAGAAATCTCTGCATTGCCTCATAACCGATGTTCCCTCAGGCAGGTGCGGAGTGTTCTGGTAAATGCAACCCTGGATCATGTGGTTTGATTTGAAAAGCAGTGATTGAAAAAGAAAAATCCTCCTAAATACTTCCTAATATCTATTCCTCCTTTATTACCTTTCAGAAAATGAGCTCAATATTTTACTCATTTTTAACCCAATCTTATTTAAAACAAAAGATAATCTATTCCTATAAAAGGGTTCACCTTTTTTTTTATTTTGGCAAGACTCTTCCAATTTAGGACTTTATTAAAGGCCCTGAAGAGTCTTTCTTAAAAAGCAATATATGACCTTTCTCAGTTTGCAAATTTTACTATGCTAGACATATAATACAGTTTTAGACAGTGAACTTATTTTAATACTTTAAATATACAAAAGCAAAATATTAGTACAAAAGTATCTCTCAATTAATTCCCATAAAAACAAAACAAATTCTCTGAAATTAAATGATAGTGATTTTTAAATGTTTAAAAAATAATAGTAGTCAATCTTGACAAGATATTCTCAGGGAAGCTCCCATGCAGTGCATAAGGAAGATGCAAATAAGCCTTGTGCAATCAGATCCTGAGTGTTAACATACAGCAGGAAAAAATTCAGTGGCAGCTCACCCTGTCAAGAACACAAATAATGTACTGGGCCTGGCCAAGAAAAACATACCCATTGCATCAGTAAACACAGACAGATCTAAATCATCTGACTCAATTACAGATGGAGCCTGCAGTGCTCTCACAGTGGATGGGGGCTACAGGCTGGAAGGACGCTGTGCCATTTCAGCTTGGTAAATGGGCAGCATCTGGCCAGTTAAATGGACCATTGGGGACTTTGAGTAGGAGATACAGAGTGGGAGATGGAGTCCATTATTAGTGACCCATCAAAGGTCCCTCGCTTTTCACAATCAAATACACATGCAAAAGTATACCGGAAAAGCACACTATCACTGGATGATAGAAGGATGTTCTATAAATTTAAATTTTTTGAAAATGCTAAAAGAATTTCCATCTTCAGTATTGTGCTGTGCCCCCCAGTGAGGTCATTACCCATCCTAGCATTGGTTAAAAGCAGGATAATCTATCAAAAGCCTCCAAGTCAACAAATTTCTTAAATGACCAAATCAAGTAAGAGAGTTACAGACCGCTTTGTTAAAACAAAATAAACCCCAAATCAACTACCACCAACTGGCAAAAGGTTTCATTTGCTTTTCACTTTTCTCCTTACAATTAAACAGAAATAGAGCAATGCCTCCTTGATATTTTTTAGCCCTAATACTATAAGCTAAGTGGGGTCTCAGTCATCCAAAATGTGATTTCAAGTCTTGAGAACTTGCAAGCAGAGCAGACGTAAATAAAATCCCAGATAGCTAAAATGTTAGCAATGGTATTAAACAATAAGTTAGATAAGAGGATGGTCTTTGAAAATCTTATGGAAGTTAGAGTGGCTAAGGCAGGATTTCAAAAAAGAAAGCCACGAAGTTTGGCATACCAGGAGCAGGGTCTAATGACATGTTTGAGCCAAGAGGAAATTTTCTAGGCAGTGAAATAACAAGAGAGGGATGAAGGCCTGTATTTCTTCATTCTCAAGTGATAACAAAACTCTTACTAACATTCTTAAGCCATGTTTTCAATAGCTTTTCTGACATCAAGGGTAGAGAGGAAGTTGGAAGTCCATTGTTTTGATCAACAGAGTTACTAAAATTTTAGTCTCTTTTATTCTAATCTGTATCCATTCCTTTTATATTCAAATGGTTATCCTGGGCTCTTAAATATTTTTTTTTTCAGTAGAATCTCCTTTTAACATTTTTCACTTTTTAATTCAAGTTTTCTATGTTTTATTTTGGTAACCAAAGCATCTAGCTTTCTTACCCACTCAAGAATTAGGAACCTTCTTTTCATTTCTTACATTATATGCTAAGTAATTTTCGCTTACTTTGTCCTACTTCATAACGTAAATAATGATTAGAATTGGTAGAGACCAAAATAGCTTAAGTTAGACTGTCAAGCATCTTTTAGGCATGGAATAATTTCCCTTAATAGACAGTATACCAAGATGATCAATTCTCCCTGAATCTTTTTCCCTTATTTTTCTTGGATCTACTCATTTTAAATAATTAGATTAATAGTTTATTATATTTATCCATACTATGTGGCAAAATAGAATATCTACTTAACTCAGAGGTCTACAAATACTAAAACTTATCTTAAGCTACTTAAATACATAAAAATGTATCTCTGTATGTTGTGAATGAGATTTATTTGATTTAAAACGTGTACACGGGATTAATTACATTTATCTTGTTTCTCAATAGGTAGCTGCCAACACTGTTGTACCCAACTCCACTAGGATGTTGATAACAGGACTCAAGAATCAAGAAATCATATGAGTTGTGAGAGATTCACATAATCCGGGCCATTTGGCAGAAACATTCCTGAGTGTAGGAAGAGGGTCAAACTGAGACCACCATCTTGATTTCAACCTTCTCAGCTAACAGTTCTGCTAAGTGGCAAAGAGAATACACATCTTGACTATTTTTTTACCAGTTGGTAAAACTTTCCAGTTTATCACCTTCAGTTTCAGAGGGAGAGGAAAGGAAGAAATAGAAAGAAATTAAGGGCTGGGTGCGGTGGCTCACGCCTGTAATCCTAGCACTCTGGGAGACCCAGGCGGGTAGACTGCTAGAGGTCAGGAGTTCAAAACCAGCCTGAGCAAGTGCAAGACCCCGTCTCTACTATAAATGGAAAGAAATTAATTGGCCAACTAATATATATATATATAAAAAATTAGCCGGGCATGGTGGTTCATGCCTGTAGTCCCAGCTACTCGGGAGGCTGAGGCAGAAGGATTGCTTGAGCCCAGGAGTTTGAGGTTGCTGTGAGCTAGGCTGATGCCACAGCACTCACTCTAGCCTGGGCAACAAAGCAAGACTGTCTCAAAAAAAAAAAAAAATTAAGGGCAGTTACATTAACAACAGAGGATTTTTACTACTTAAACTTTGGCATAGGAATTAGTGAGAAAGCAAACAAGCATCAAGAGGCTTAACAATGTTCAAGCCTTTAACTCATTAATTCCATTTGTGTGAATCTCACCTAAGAAAATAACCAGAGATGGTAAGAAGTTAGAATGACAAAAAAAAACTGAAAACATTAATCGTAAATTGGGTAAGTTATTAACAGTACATTTTGCGCACTGAATATGAAGCAGCCATCGACTATTAGTAATGATAATTCATCACATGAAGAGATGGGATATTATGTTGACTGAAAAAGTTGAACATAAATTATCTATAGGGCATCATTTCAATGGAGGTTGAAAATTCTAACCCTGGTTGCCTTTGTGGGATGAAAGTTTTTTTATCTGATGCTTTATATTTTTCTTTCTTTCTTTCTTTCTTTCTTTCTTTCTTTCTTTCTTTCTTTCTTTCTTTCTTTCTTTCTTTCTTTCTTTCTTTCTTTTTTTCTTTTTTTTTGTTGAGACATGATCTTACTTTGTTGAGCAGGCTACAGTACAGTGGGGCAATCATAGCACACTGCATCCTTGAACTCCTGGGACTCAGCCTCCCACCTCAGCCTCTTGAGTAGCTGGGAGTACAGGAGTGCCCCGCCATCCCCAACTGATTTTTTAAATTTTTTTGTACAGAAGAGGTTTCACTCTGGTGCCTATGCTGGTCTCAAACTCCTGGGCTCAAGCAATCCTCCTGCCTCAACCTCCCTAGTAGCTAGGATTACAGATACATGTCACTGCACCTGGTTAGTTTTTAAATGTTTTGTAAAGATAGGGTCTCACAATGCTGCCCAGGCTGGTCTCGAACTCCTGGCCTCAAGCATTCCTCCCACCTCATTCTCCCAAAGTGCTGGGATTATAAGCATCAGCCACCATGTCCAGCTGTTATTTATATATATTTTTTTAAATCCAGAAATTAAAACAGCAAAAAGTGAAGAAAAGCAACTAAGTCCAGAGTCATTTAAAGTAACTCAGTCCAACTATTTCCTTCTATATTTTGATCACCAAATTTTCAGGTATACTAAATTAGTTCTTTTTACTTGAAAGGATTAAGACATTTTATAGCTTTTACTCAATAAAGGTAAATGGAGAATGAGATCAATGCAAATAATGAGGGAATGTTCCACGTCTTTCTTAAGTGTAGTCAGCCTTTTGCTGCAAATGAGACCTGTATTTCAGTATCTTAATCCCACTAATTAATCTTACAGCTCTGGAGAAGTCATGCCATAATAAAATTACTTCTGAGATTATGCTTTATAGTTTACAAAGTTTTTTGAAATACATTATATATTCAATCCTCACTTTTTATTAACAAGAAAACCAATACCTCAGTTTTCTCCCCTGTAAAATGACTTCGAATAGATAATACTTAAGACTTCCTTTTGGGCTTAAAGTTCTAGGATATTGTTTAATCCAACCATGTAGAACTCTAACTAGAAAGAAAATGTTTAGAGTTTTTTTTTTTTTTTTGGTTTGAATTACCAAATGATGCCATCAATAGTGACCAAGACATTAGATAGCTGCCAAATTTCACTTTACCCTGTCTGATTGGCTTTTGTTCAGCCTATGTAGTTGAGTTGGAAAGATATTTTGACTTAATGACAATTTCTCCTCTGCCTGTTTTGTTTCAAAAGTAACTACTCAAATCTATTTTTTTCAGATATCAAATGCCATCACCTCTTATCCTAAATCTAAAATTTTTAAATTGGCTTAATCACTTTTACTTCCTGATATCTGTACTCAAATTTCATTTTCATAATTGCTACAGGTTATAATATTATGCACTATGCTGTTAGCAAAGAGTGAGGGGAATATGGCCATTTAAAGTTTCTAATAATCAATTTAAAAATTACTATACTTTGAATAACTAAAACAATTAAAAGATGAAAGTGACTGAGCCAGAAAGATAAATTTTGTTTTAATAAGTTCACTAAACTTTAATCTTTTAGGGTTTTAGTTTTCAAAAGTGGTACATTTTTAAATTGCAAGAAATTATCAGAAGGAAAAATATTGTGACTGATGAACAGAACTGCATGATTTATAGTTTTAAAATCTCCATATAGAAGAAAAGATTATCAGGCACTTCCCAAAACAGAAACAAAAGAAACAGGCGTTTTACTTTCTTCTTCATTTCCAAATAACTGAACAGTCCTTTCTTTGTGGAAACACTTGGCTACTTTAAAGCAAATCAAACAAAGGAAGTTACAGTGAAATATTCAAGAGACTAAACAGTTTGGCACCAGTGGAGGGGAAACATCACGTACAAGTGGGCAAGACAGAAAGGGGCTGGTAGTTCCCTGGAAAACGCTAAAGGGAGGAGATGTGCGGGGAAACACATTGGCTATTGACGCAGTGCCTGCAAGAGCGTGAGGTCTACTGACTGTGGCCTAAGTTTGCCCTGCCATCTTCTGGTTTAGTTGTCCTGGCTCCAGATAGCTCAGCTATCCCCACTTGCTGAGCACACTTTTATACGGAAATATAATGCTTTAGAAGAATAGCACAAACGCAAGTTTGGCTTTTCTTTCATAGATAATGATGACACAGGACATGGCAGCCTTTTAGACTGGGACATAGTAAAAAAAAAGAAAGAAGAAAGAAAGAAAGAAAGAAAGAAAGAAGGAAAGAAAGAAAGAAAGAAAGAAAGAAAGAAAGAAAGAAAGAAAGAAAGAAAGAAAGAAAGAAAGAAAGAAAGAAAGAAAGAAGTATACGAATGGAAACCAAACATTTATTCTGTTAATGTATTATAATTCTACTATTCAAGACTAGTGTTCTAGATTTATATTTGACACTGAACAGTTATTCGCCCTGCCCTTGTGGAGAGAGGCTTCCCTTAAAATGACTTATTTATCAGATTTTTGAGCTATTATGCTGGGTTATCAGCTACTCAGAGATACAACATTCAAAGGTATGTTCCCTCACTTCATCCCTGTTTGTCTTTTAGAGATTTGCTCACTTGGGTAAGTTAGCAGAAAGATTGGACTAAGTGCATTAGAACTCAGTGAAGGAAATGGTTTTGTAAAAACCAATGCAGAAATAAACAAAGCACTAAATAACTTTCAAACTCTTTGATTTGTTAAGTTTTGATAAGACTAGAACTTGGAATACTGAATTGTACTCTTGATAATACAACTGTATTTTGTCGTAGAAAGAGTAATTAAGCAATGACAAAGAATAAACAACTTAACCTTCTCTTTTATCTTTATTTGAAGACAAAGTCCAAGGAAAACAGCCTGCAAGTTACTTCCAGAAAATTTCCCTATATATTACTTAATTATTAATTATCTGTTTTATAGTCATGTTGCATGCATTGGAAAGGATGTGGTATATAATGAAATTGCCCCAATCATTTGAATGGTGATAAAAATTTTTTAAAAGTAAGAATGGCTTCTCTCCATTTTCTTTTTTCTTTCAGAAGCCAGGCAAAAAGGGAATTTAGGGGCAGGGTAAGGTCCTTTAAACAAAACCTTACTATCTTATCTTAGGCCATGTCAGAGAATTTTAAGAAACAAATCTTGAATTTAGCAAACTGATCCACAATAGGAAGTGGATTAGTTTAATATTGTTAGTTACATGTTTTGAGTGCTTTACAACCATTCTCTATAACTGTGGTTATTCTTCCCCTAATCTATGCTAGTAGACACTGCTTCTCAGCCAAGGAGACTGAGTGTAGGGCAATCAATGGCTGGCTTAGAGGCTGAGAACATGGGAGTTGCAGATTAGGATTGTGAACCAGAAGTCACCCAGGATGGCCAGAGTTACCAGAACAAGATCTCTGACTGACCACTCTAAAATTCCCTTACAAGAATTATTAAAAACCCCTAAACTTTTCTCTATTTTCCTCACTGGGATCGTTGATTGTGAGTCAGATGGCCTGGGTGGGAATCCTGGCTCTCTTAATTTACCTTGGGCAGGTTACTTCAACTCTCTAGGCCTCACTTTCCTTATCTGTCTAACAGGGATAATAACAGTACCTATTTCAAAGGATTGCTGTGACTATTAATAATATTAATGCTGTGAATATTAAGAGCTCAGCACAATGTCTGCACACACAGCATACACCTGTATAAGCAGTCTGCTTGTTCCCTGTTATTATTCTACCAATAAACGCAAGAGCTGAAGGAGACCATGGACAAAGTATTCTCCAACTAATTAGTTTTAGAGATGCAAAAATGTAAAGATTCAAAATGTTTAATAGTCTATGATAATACATCTAAATAAAGGCAGAGCTAGAAATCAAACTCATGGCTTAATCCCAACCCTTTTCACTTTACTTTGCTGCCTCCTTACTTTATTTTATATAAATCTGAGCAGTAAAGAGAGAAAACTTGCACCAAAAAAATGCATGAGTGCTCACCTGGCTATCAGAACTAATTTTCATTCTATTCTGCCCTCTAATCCAGGGTCACCTCTAATATGTGTGGGGCCACATACCGTAAGTCTAAATATATAAATAAAGATTATAGATTGAGCTATCTCCTATACTCCTACCTCAACAGATATGCCTTCATAACAGCCTGGAAGGTCAGACTGAATTTGGAATTGTTGGACTCGCCCAAGATGGAAGTGCAGGGGGACCTAGCTCCTGGTCCAGGCCCAGCCCTCCTCTTTCCCCAAGCCCTCGCCTCTCCAGGGACCTGTGTGCAGGCCCGTGTGAGTGAGCCCTCTGCCACAGCCTGCATGCCCAAGCTCCTCCCACGCAACTCTCCTCACACCCCAAATTGCTGCCTCTCGGCTACTCCTTAGGCCTAAGGGTGTGTGCTTCTGTAGCATGTTCAGGGAAGAGGTCTGTACAGGCCCAAGAAGTGGGTTCAAAGCCATTCGGGCAGAGAATGTTGGGGTCCCACAGATGCAGAGTGTGGTCTAAAGAGGGAAGTAGAGCTGCTCCCTTGACCCAGCCAACTCCTTATTTCCTGGACCAGAGGACAGCTGGGGGAAGGCCAGGCAAAGGCTCTCCTAAAGCACAGGGTCCAGGAAAAGGCTCTGTCTCGTGCTAAGGGTGGCACTGCTCTAATCACATCACTGAATTTTGGGCAAAAATGGCATTAATTCCTTTCAAGGATGGGTCACCTGCTTACCACCTTCCTGACAGAGTTCTAAGATCAATCTGTTGGCCAGTAAGATCTATTTCCTTTCAGTTCTGCTGAATCCAACCTTTTCCAAAGTTATTGATTGTTCAGTTAAATAGAAAATGACTCACCCAATGGTAGGGCAATCAGCTTTTCACAACCACCTTGCAGTGCCATTCAGCCTGGTTCTCAACTGGCCCCAGGCTGGTAGAACTGTGAGACTTTGTTCCCTCCCACCAAGAGCACAGGTGATTAGCTGCTTTTACTCTCAGTGTTGAGTACCACAGTACAGCTGCACCAGAACAACTGGAAAAATAAGCTGTGTAGCTAGGAGGGTCCCTGTGATGGTATCTGTAGCTGACTTCACAGCCTTAAGAGAAAGATGACCTCCTATCTCCCATTCCTATCTGATAGGTTTCCTTAGCAAACATTTACTGAAGTGCTAGGTCCTAATGCTTCATTCTGTGGAAAGTACTAATACACAGGGCCACTCTTCTCAACAACAGAACATCTATTTTCCCTGGGAGGGCCCAACCTTTGTGCTGCATCTAACACAGGCCCAGAGCAAAGCCTGTAGAGAATGAGAAGGACAGTGGGGGGCATTTGGAGAGAAGTGAAGACAGTGACTAGTTGCTTGAACATAGCTCCTTGCTGAATACCATAGCACGTCGATCTTTTGAGAAACATGCAATGTGCTGGGTAAGAATGACACTTTTGACGTTTGCCACCTGCAAATTCTAGGTGAGAGACTACGTTTCTCAGTAAAATGGAGGAAGGAACAGCTCCTCCTTCCCTGTCAGTCACAGCTGAGCCTCCTGGGATTGTTCTGGGCTGGTCCTTCCTCAGCCACTGTTGTTGCAACCCTGTACTTTTCTGACTGCGTCTGTCAGGAAGGAGACAGGAAATTGTCGTCACCCTCATAGCCCCTGCACCGTTCCCCCTATCCTCCTCCAGTGACGTCGGTGGGCTTTGGTGACACGAGGTCAGGAACTGAGCCACAGTGGAGTTCAGGAAGATAGGTCACTGTTTATGCCTGCTGAGGGGACCTGCTTTCTTCCTTTCTATACTGTTTCTCTTTCCGTTCCTCTTTTCGTAATGCAGGGCCAAAGCATCCTGTTTTCAAAACATCTGACTGTTTTGCCACTGAGGAACTCATGCTCTGATGCGTTTCACTGCAGTGTAAGACAATTCTTCTAATTCAGGTGGTGATGAAAATTGAAATGCAAAATTTAATGAACAAATCTAAGAAGGTAATCTATTGTTAAGCAGAACAGCTCTAACACGGCTAACCCAACTTAGGCAGCTTGCAGAAGGCTCATTAGACAACCTTTTCATCTTGAAAAATAATGCCATCACCTCGTTAAATTCCTGCTAAACTTATCCCCCACCTTTTTTTTTTTTTTTTGGTAATTCTTGGGGCACCATAATTTATAATACTAACCTACCCAGCTACATTGTTCTCTAAAATTCTGGAATTCCATTTGACCTGTGGCCAGCATGAAGGGACCAGGGAAACTTGGGCCAAAGAGAAGACTGTGTTTTTGTTAAGTCACAGAAACAGTTCCTTATCCAACACCCTGGGCTGTGAAGCACTTTTGGGAAAGTCTGCTATAATCTTTGAATCACTCAGTTTTCTTCAAAATGTAAAAGAGTTAAGGAAAAAAACAAACAAACAAACAAGCACAACCCTACCTAGATGAAATCATAAGAAAGACTCCTTGCTTTTCACCAGACATAGTCAACTGTCTACCAGTTACATGCAGACTGCAAAAACATAATTCCCAAATACCCCCTCCGGCATAGCACTCTCTCTCCCAGCACCATTCTTAAGCAAATTCAGACACTGCAAACAAAACTCAGTGATCACTTAGCCGAAATAGAACCAGGAAACAGTCTTTGCAAAAATGTAGTGGCTGCTGCTGATAAACCTACTCCCTCTATAAAATGTCTTCACACTCACTTCCAGGTCTGCCACTCAGAGATCTGCTGTGGCTCCTCGGTTTAGTGAGGACAAGCAAAACATGACAAAGGAGACTACATAGTACTAATAGTAGCGATGATGATGATGATGATGATATTTTTAAATGGCAAATTGGATGGAAATCTCCAATAATTTGAACAACATTTAAAATTGAATGTGGAATATTATTGTTTACTGTAGATAACTCAGTTCCCAAAGAACTGGTATAGATCACTTTCTTTTTGATGGCCACAGAAATGTTCTCACGTGCCATGATTTACGTTATGCTTCAGCTTTACCTGAGACAAGTATCTGAATAATCAAGACTTTTTACAAAAAGGTAGCTGAGTAAAAGATCTTTTTAAAAATTGAAATTGACTTTTGCTGTCAGTTGGGAATCATCCATCCACTGGATAATTGCTTTGCCTGACAACCTTTCCACTTAGACCTGGCAGATGGGTGAGGCTGCATGCCTTGTCCTTAAGCTAACTTTGTCAGCATTAAGGGTTAGCCCTTTTGTTGGGGTTAGCTCTATTCAACTTTCATTGCTTCCTGCAAAGACACCATAAAGGAGGAGCGGAAACTTAAGGGATTGGGATTTTTACCAGGACCTATACAGTGCCTGGGCTCAGAGCCTTATTAACTACTATGCTGAATATGAAATCATTTTAAATAAATTTGTAAGACAGTCAATGTCTAATTTCAGCACTCCAGACACAAATGAGATTAGAATATGATGGCGCAGCAACAACACTCATGATGAAAAATAATGGCAATTGGTGGTTTCCCAGGGAGTATTCTTTTTCTCTTCCTGGAGTTAGTTGCCTGCTTTATCTTGGTGACTATCTTAGTTTATTTTGATGACTCTAGAAGTTTTCCATACCCTCTATGCTAAAACCTGTTGAAAAACGACCCTCTAAATATTGGATCTACATCTTGCATGGATATCAATGATCACAAACTACAGAAAACAGAGTATCTGCCAATGCTCCGAAGTAGGCTGAAGGCTGTTGTGAAAGTCCTTCTACGTGGAGTCCCAGTGTGATTTGGGGAAGTTGTGCAGCTAAGTCCTCCCCACGGGGAAGCAGTTGGTTGAGTTTTAGAACAGAAAATCCCTGAATTTAGCCTTCAATTGAGAGCTTCAGAGAAAAATCGGTAAATAGTTAAATCTCAAATGCGTTCTTTTCTTCCCTGCTACCCCCCAAACTTGAACTCTGAATGAAAATTTTAGGAAGGGACTTACTTTTGCCCTTTTATTCACCAATAAACAAAGAGTTCCAAGTCAGAAGAGTCCCACCTCCCCTCCCTCAGATCTCCTGAGGACACATTGCTTCCTCTGTGCAGGGCCTTTGAGCAGGAGCCAGTGAGCCAGAGCCAAAGGTGATCCTTTTACCCCCGGAAAGAGGGAGGAGGGACACAGGCTCACGAATGCACCTCAGGGCGGGAAAGGGCATGCTGGCAGATGTGGAGCAAAATCTCTTTCCAGCCCCAGAAACATTAAAACAATAAGATAACACCTCAGGCTAGAATGATTGAGACTCTGAAAATGTTCATTATGAGGGTGCAGCGGTGTAAAAGGCTTTCCATCAAAGTACGTGTGCATGTGTATGTATACATACACACATCTGTATATAACTTTATATATACTTATATATGTAACATTCTTCAACATAAAAATACAAACATAAAGCAACAACTCTCACTACATAAATTAGCACTCTAAGTCCAGGTGTTAATTAAACAAATGATATAATGATAGATAATTAAAGCTCTTCAACACTAAGTTTTGTCTGGGGATTGTAAATAAAACTAATTTTTTTTTTTTTTTTGCAGGATGGGTGAAAATTTTAAATGATTCCACGTTGAAAACCAGCAAACTTAAAAAAGAGTAACTTTCTGTTTTTGGAGACCAAGTATATTGTTTCTTTTTTATCTCAGATCATGCCAGCATCACAAAAAGAAATGTTAGAATAGTCCCAGAATGTCCTTCTTCTCAAAAGGAATCTATCAAAGTTGAAAGCAAACTATTCTTTGCCATTGATATGTGGAGGTTATTTTCTTGTTTAAAGAAAATATGTAACAACTGATTGCAATGCAACAGGTTATACATTTCACCCTATGGACTCATTCAGATTTTAGTTTTCTGATAATTGTAAAAAAAAAAAAAAAGGGTGGGGGGACATTTTCAATTGTGTGGTGATTTGGAAGATTTATAGACGCCTCTCATCTTAAATATATTCCAAACTGCATCCATAAGAGAGAAGTTTGGTTTCTGGAAATTAAAGCTTATTGAAGATTTTAAACTTTTGCTGTAGCATCAAGACACAAGCAAAATGTGACACTTTGGAAGAGAAGCGTCTGAGACAGACCAACGGGCATCTTAAGGCGGCTGGTTGGTCGCGGTCCCCGCTGGCTGCACCCGGCTGCAGACG
Organism: Microcebus murinus; assembly: GCF_040939455.1. Taxonomy (NCBI): domain Eukaryota; kingdom Metazoa; phylum Chordata; class Mammalia; order Primates; family Cheirogaleidae; genus Microcebus; species Microcebus murinus. Next base: position 51,914,580 of record NC_134105.1, on the reverse strand, counting down.
GGGTGAGAGGGAGCCGGAGCTCCTTACGTGTGGTCGCACTTTACTGAATAAAATGCTCATCTCTTACCTTGTTAGAAGCCATCTCGCTGACAGAGCGGTAGGTCTGTATGGTCTCTAGCTGGTCTAAACACCAGTCTAATTCCTCCAGCGTTTCCATTGCTAATTTTTGATAAGATTCTTCTGCAAACAAACACACAGACATGTAGTTAGGCTGGAGCGGCTGCAGGCTGTCCATAGCAGAGTCACCGCTGCCGCCGCTGATCCCGGCGCTACTGAAGGTGCCCCCGTGCTCCTTCATTATTTGCACGCCGACTCCTTCCTTCCAGCTCTCTCCACCAGGAGAGCAAATCACAGTGGTGCTCTGCCTGGGATAGCTGGTGCCAAGTTTTCGTCCCCCCCGCCTGGATGAGGTGTCAGTGATCCACCAAGAAACTTCCTCTGAGGAAGAAGGCGGGGAACCGTCTCTTATAAGCTCATCTGCATAAGTATGTCCTGAAACTAAAGGCAGAAGCAGCAAAGAGTTTTCTCAGGCTCACTCTGCCTTAGTCATCTCGGGGCTCTTTAGGGTGCGTGATGTCATTTCTGAGTGTTTGCAGTCTTGGGAAGAGATGAGGAAAGCTTTTTCTCATTTTGCTCTTCTTCTAAATGCAACAGCTGAAATTTGGGGGATAACTGTTTGACCATTCTGTTTAAAGGCTAGGCAGTCATTCCTTGCGGGGAGTGTGTTCGTGTTGGAATAACTTTTACTTCAGCAAACACTGACCCACACGAGCAACAGCGTAGGCTATGCCCTTCTCTCCCTCGAATCTTTCCCCTAATTAGAGGCAAAATAAGGTCTCCCTGATAAGACTTCAGTCTAAGAGAAACTGTCTGGAGTTTTACGTGAACACATTTATTGGGCTGGGAGTCCTGCAGCTCTTGTTATGCTAAACAAAGCTCAAACTTCCCTTCTGCAAGTGCCAGGATCACAGGGAAATTCTGAACCGGACTTTCAGGTGGAGCCAGATGTGAACGCTGCAGATTTTTTGTTTTGATTAAAGCTGGGAACTCTGCTTTGTTGCTCTAAGAATCTAGATTTTAGGGATACCTTTCTTGGGAGTCCATATGAAAAATATCATTTTCAGTATTACATTTTTGCTAGATAATGAAAACTTTTTTTGCAAATAATCTGCCATTCCATAGTCAAAAGTTTACGAGTCTAAATAAATCCTTCAGGTTATTGACTTAAGAAATCTATGTTAATAAACACTGAATTAAAGATGCTACAGACAGTTGTAAAAAGCAGACTCTTCCACATGACCGGTTTTGAGGGGAACAGCATCCATTAACTCTACCAAGATTTCTGAAGTGCAAGCACACGATAGGCACTAATGAAATTAAAAATCTTGCATGGAGTTCTAATGTAACATTCCTGTCAGATTTAGAACCCCCCTTTTTATACATTTATACAAAAATTCTAGGAAGACCACATAGTTTTTTTATTCATTATATGAATAATTTTATGTGTGTGGTGCTCAAATACTTGGAGCAGAAAAGAGAATAAACAGAAATGTGATTCCAAGTGACTGGAATCATTTGGCCACAAACGCACATTTCAAAGAATAGTTGCTTTGTTTATTCCCCAAATATTCAGACACTTCGGTATAAACAGGGGTTAAATTCAATATCCTGTATGTCATACTTGAAAAGCCACAAAACCACTGGAGGTGACTTCCTCCATTTTTTCACACTCCTCAAAAATCTGCAGACAAGAATTGAAGTGTTTTTAATAAAACTCATTTCAAGCCAGACTTGCACATACCTTCCCTTCTTTCTTCCTCTCCAATTTTGCAATGCTGCCTCAACACGAACATTCTCCTCACTTACTCTCTAGTGCATCCAAAACACCCTCTTGCTTCCTCTGTTTCCTCCCAGAAGAGCACTTTTTCCAAGGAAGCTTTTTCTGAAGAAAAAGATTCATCCCGTCCTCATTCTAGAAGAATAGAAGAAGAAATCCAACTGCCTCTAATAGAAGAAGTCCAACCGCTTCTCAACCACTCGGACTTTGCACCTTAGTGTCTTCCACATCACAACCTGTGGTTCTCTATAGCTAAGATCAGACCTTCACCAGGATGGTGGGGAGTAAGCAGTCTGTTCAGAGCTTTTTGAATCAGCTGATATGCAAAAAGACAGTAAGATGATATATCAAATTTCTCCTTCATGAAGCGGAAAAAACGGATCTGATTTCCACTCAAGCTTGACAAAGAAAATATGTACCGGCAGAAGCACTAAAAAAAAAAAAAGGAGTCTTCAAAGCTACACCAATTAGGAGTTACCAGGACAGCTCAATCATTGTCTGTTACACAGAACAAGCACATGTGTGCTTCTAGAGTTGATACAGTATGAGACGTGGGTGACTGGTCAGTGGATACGATAGGACTTCGCTCCCTTGCTCTTTCTTCTTCAGGTCAACTATAATATTTTTTAAGCAAAAATTATTACATTTTGAAGTTACATTAGTTATTCTAGTTAGATTGTCACTTTCCAAATTCTTAATCCACAGTCGAGATTTTCTTTGTGTCCCATTTTATAGCCTTCTTATCATGGTGACTAAGGCAGGAAGCACAGATGTCAGAATGGGCTAGGAGGCATCAAACACTTGCTACTTATGGATGCAGCCAAAGAAAATGACCAGGGCAGCTCCCTACTGTAACTTCATAACGCTAGTAGCACATCCGGTGATTGGTTCCTAGCAGATACTCAGTAAATCCTTGGAGGAATGGAAACCAAATTGCATGACCAAGCAGTCTGCACATAACTGGGCACATGGAGGTTGAATGGTACATCTATCTGTAGCACTGTCAAAAGAGCACTGGATTTGGAGTAAGAATCAGGAATACAGACTTTCTCTTCTACCCCTTGTTGTGTGGTCCTGGATCTCAATTTCCTACATCTGTAGAATAAGAATAAAAATACTTATCTCATAAAATTATAAAGGGATTAAATAAAATAAAGTATATAAAGTGCCTGGTATGGTAGCCAGTTCTTAGTAGGTGATAAATACCTAGAATAATACTTATGGCAGCCAAAGAAACCCCAAGGCCTGGCATTGAGGGGTGAGGAAAAGCATGAGGGGGACCAGAAAGGGAGACAGCAGAATGGCATATCCAGCAAGGGATTTTACAGTAAGAATCAGAAATGCATAATTTGAAGAACCCAGTGCAAAATGAAAGTTCAGAGGCCCCTTGCTCAAAAAGCAGGAAAAAGCGTTATTAAAGGTACTAAAGTATGAAGCTTTTTCCTTTAGTCTGCATTCTCTCTCTCTCAACTTGTTACAGTGGTTTTCTTAAATATACTTTTTATTTTAAAATACTTTTAGACTGACAGAAAAAAATTGCAAAGACCATACAAAGAGTTTCCGCACACCCGACTCCTACTTTCCCTGATGTTAACATCTTACATTATTATGGTACATTTGTCACAATTAATGAATGGTTTGGTGTGTTTTATTTAATATCATATTCTTTCAGGCATAGGGACACCAAGCAGTAAGCGCAGACCCTCGCAGGAGGCTGGAGGCTCTGTGTCCTCTGTATGAGGGCACACGCACAGCTCACCAGCCTGTCCCGCTAGACAGACTCAAGTGCTATGTCCTGGCCAGGGGGGAGCCCTGGGAAAGCCAAGCCAGACATTTCTCTTCCCCATGGTCTCAATGTCTCAATCTGCAGAAGATAATCCCTTAGGTACTTAGGTGTTTTGCTAAGGGTACTGCAACCTCTGTATTGGGATTTGGTAAATACCTGGATCAGGGGTGAACAAGAGGCTCACCCCCACCAAGACATGGCCTCTGTCTATGATATTATATGCCAGCCCAGGGCAAGGACAGCTGCTACCATGCCCTATCTGAGACTTGGTAAGGCACACATGCCTAACTCAGACCCTTCCTGTACTTGTACGCAGGCCCCTGCTGGGGATAGAGAGAGGCAGTGGTCATGGTAGGTGTGGGAAAAAGAAGACTAAATGATTCCTGGGGTGTCAGGGATCAAACAAGTGGGTGGTCAAGAGCCTGTCCAGGGGAGGAAGGCAGGTGGCAGGCAATGGGACAGTGAAAGAGCCAAGGCTCCAGGCCCCTGGTGTACACTCCATGGTCCCACCAGACTTCACCTACAAAACGGGAGTGCAAAGATAAAATTATTAAGAGTTTCAGGACAGCAAACATGGAACCCTTCTGAGCAAGAGGCCCTGTGCCACCATACAGGTTGCATGTCCTGTCTCACATAAGATGGCCCTGAGAAAAAGCAATGTTGAGGGCTGTTCTTCCAAGCTGGGAGAACTAGCTTCTTCTAAAAACAGAACAAAAGCAATGCTTAACACCACAGCAGCAAGTCTTAAGACAGTAAGAGCAGGTAACGGGACCATGTGTGGCCATGTGGTCAACCTTAGTTTTCAAATATTTCCAGAGGGAAGGAGCAGGGAGAACCAACCTCCTTACTCTTCCTCCCCCTTTCCCTCTTTCACTCCAACAAGAGTGGCAAAGGAAGATTTTCTTCCTTCTGCAGGTCTGGTAGGTACTGCATTTGACCCTGAGAAACAGGAAGAGAAAATGGAGAAACAATTGTAATTAATATTAATCTGGTAATAATATGTGGCAATCAAATAGCTCTTTTCGCAAAGGAGCTCCAAGCACACTATTCATTAATCCTTGCAACATCTCTACGTGATACACGCAGAAGAGTTTTGATTATCTCATTTACCTTTAGGTACAAACTAAGTCAGAGGTTAAAATATTAGGGCAAATCGTCCCCTCCAGATTCTTGGCAAGACCTATATCTGAGTCTATGAAATTGAAGATTCAGTTTGGCACTGAAAAAAGCTTGTATTCCTGAAAATGCTGCATTTCAAGTTGCATGCTACCCTTAGGTCTTTTCTGTTTAAAACTGTGTAATTGCTTTCCTAAATGTTGTCATTTCTTGAGTCTCCTCTTCCCTTTTCTGATCTACCTACCACAGCCCTTAGCAGAGGGAAGCTGTGCCATGTTTACTCAGAAGACTTGCTACGGTTCTCATCCTGCATCTTTCTTCAGTGGGTGACCTCAGGCAAATTACCTAAGTCCTCTAAGACTAAATTTCTTTATTTCTAAAATGAGGGCAAAAAAAAATATCCTATTCTTACAGGGAAGGTAGAATAGGAGAAGACACACAACCCTTTAAGTAATTTTGCAAATGTCTCATTTATTGTTACAATGGAGTATTGTTACAGATGTGGCATTGCAGAAAAATATGGAGAAGCAAAAATTTGAAATAATAAAAATATCATATTTTTCCCAAGCAGAGATCACCAGTGTTAATCTCTTTGTACATATCCTTTCATGTACGTGTGTGTGTACTGACATATGTGTATAATCTAAACACACTATAAAACTGCTAAGTATCATTCTTGTTTCAGTCAATGATCTTTTCTTTTTTTTCTGTTTTAATAATTTTTCAGTTCATCTAATACTTAGGTTCGTAGCCCAATTTCCCCAGCTTTTTCATGTAAATCCAGTAGAAATGTGTATGTATTATCAGAGCAGTGTTGGGAAGAGAAAGAGATCCAGAGAAGGGTGACAGGAAAGGGTAATTAGAAACCTCTGCCTGGCCACAAATAGCTAGCTGCTCGTAGTTAGAAAACATGGGAGCAGATTTTAGCAGTTATGAAGTCACTGGCCAAGCTGGTAATAGACCTCAGGTGCCCTAAAAGCTGGCCTGGAATCTGTGCAAGAAAGTATGAAATTATTACCCTACTGATATTGTAGAAAAGTGGGGGTAGAGGCCCTTTACATATTTCATGTCATTTGACTTTGAAACCCTAAGTTCCAACACTCTTGATACAGATGAGAAAACTGAGGCTCGGAGAGGTAAGTGCCCTGACCCAAATTATACATAATTCCTGAGTGAAAGCATAGCAATATACCCAAAATATGTTTCCTACAAATTACATCTAAATATAATTTTAACATAGCTCTGTATCATCAGAACATAGCTGTCAAGTTTCCCCCACTTTCTACCCAAAGAAAGCACCTAGAAGAGAATTGGACATAACCTTTTGTTTATGAGCCTCATATAATCGAACTCTCTTCTCATCAGAGAAGGCAGTTTCTATTTGCAAGGTTATGTTAGTTGTTAAATCAGTTGGAAAAATCGCTGCATGCAACAACATGAATGACTCTCATAAACATAAATGTGGAGCAAAAGAAACCAAATATTAAAAAGTATATGAAAAAGGAGCATGGTTCAATTTACATAAAGTTCCAAAGAGGGAAGAACTAATCTACGATATCAGAAGTCAAGATGGTTGTCACCTTGGGAGTTAGTGACCAGGAGGGACTTGAGGGGCTTTCTATGGGGCTGGCAGTGATCTATTTCTTGGTCTGGGTACTGGTTATATGGGTGTGTTCATTTTATAAAAATTCACTGATTTCCACACTTGCGATTTGTGCACTTTTCCGTCTTCCTGATTTTTTCATGTAGGCTTTCAACAGACAGTCCCATCTAGGGAAAGTCCAGTTTGAAAAACAAGAGCTAGATTTCTAAGAACACATTTCCTTTCCTTTTGTTAAGCTACAGCAATGTGTCAACAGAATTTAAGTCTCACATACCGGAAAAACAACAAAAATGTTAGTTTTGATATGACATAGACCCAGACGCTCAAAATTCAGTGGAACACGTGGGAGTCTGACCCAGCTGTTTATAAACCTTGACTGTGCGATTTACTAGCAGTGTGACCTTAGACAAGGTAAGACAGCCCACTGTGCCTCCATTTCTTCTCCTGTAAAACAGGAAGATATTGTAAACCAGCTGTGAGAATTAAGCTAATGGACATCCGCTTTTGGTTCAGCATCTGGTATGTGTCAGGAACTTCCTCCTCCTTCCCCACCACCTTTCTGGTCCTGGGTCACTTTCCCGAGGACATAATTGACACATATTTGACAGCTGAGTCTTGAAGTTTTGCTCTGGCCCTAGGGAAGGGAGCAGGTGTAAGGTTGGCCATGAAATCCTGAGATGCCACTCCCACTGCATGACTTCAAAAAACTGCCTTGTTGGTACTTGTCTTAGGTTGGAGGTTGTTGGTTTTCACTTCTAAAATATAGGCCTGACCTGTTGGATCATTTGGCTTTCACTAAATCCTGACTGACATACCAGGTTAGTGGCCCTTTGGACATGGAGAATTGTATAAGAAAGCTGTTTGTTCATTCATTTCATTTAGCAAAGGACATCGAGCATTTACTGTGTGCTGAGCCTGCTGCTGGGTGGGGTGCTGGGTTACAGCAATGAACACAATACCTCAGCTGTGGTGCTCTTCATTGCACTGCATGATTATATTGAAAATCCCTTTTCCATTCTCCAAATGGCAGGTGTATGAAGTTAGGTGCCTTATCCAGCTTCCTCTCCTACTCTTCTGATACTTGGGAGTGAGAAGTTGTGTACTAATTGGGTTTTTACATCCAGCTTCCTTCTAGCTTTATTCATAAGTTTCAAGCCCTGTCCTTAAGTCTGGGTTCCTCTCTACACTCTGGGTACCAAAGTTAGAATGTTTATTTCAATCTTGTATTCCTCCCCATAGTGCAATGAGTACATATGGACATTGGCCTCCCCTTATATAAAGGTATTAGTTTGGGGCTATTGGCCTATTTATTTGGTGGTCATGGTCATGATTTTTTTTCCTTATAGTTATCAGTATCTTTTATTCATCATAGGTTATTATGTCCAAAACTATATAGTTTATTGTGATGAATATTTGGTAAGTGAGTGAAACACACCCATAGTGCAACATTTCAAGAAAGCTTGCTGTTTTAACCTGGAATAAAACATTCTTAGAATAAATGACAGGAACTGGAGAACACATATACAACTGTCATGCAATTCTTCCAAAGGCAAAGCTTGCAAGTCCTATGTGGCCTTTCTTTAGGCAGGACTTTGTTAACATGTCTTTATAAATATGGAATTTTGCAATTGCATATGACAGGGATTTCACTCTGGGAGTCTGGGTGGATTCATAGGAGAAGAAGTTCACTGCCCTCAAGGGAAATAACAGTGAAAAGTAGGTCATTTTGATGCCGATCTCTTTAGCAAACTCCTCTAAGACTACAAGTGAAAAAACACTCTTAATCACAACTAGCTTTTGTATATATAACTTGACAGTTTACCAAGCACTTTCTCTTGCATATGTCAGTTTTTCCTTGAAAAATAAATCCCATGAGATAGAAATTATTATCATTATGACATACATTTTCCATTATGAATGTGGGAAAATTGAGGCTTGGATATGTTTAACAATTTGCTCAAAGTCATATGATATGAGAGAGAGAGAGAGAGAGAGAACCTAAGTTCTCTGATTATTAATACCATGATCATTTTTTGCTAGGCCATGAGGCCTGTTAGAAACAAATGGTCTAAGTGTCTCTTTTACCAAGACAAGCTTAAACAAGGGAAAACTACATCTTTGATGTGCCAGCCTCATAGCACTATTTCCTTTTGGTCTACCTCCCACTCTTTCAATGCCTTTACCCTTACCCAAACTTTCTCTCCAGGAAGACGGCGACTTTGGCATTAGCTTACTAATGGGAATGTGTACTCATCCAGATCAAAACAAGTACCACGGATGTGAAAGGATGTTCAAGGAACTTAATTACCTACCTGTGTTTGTAGTAAAGACCAATGACACAGGAAATTGATTGGAGATAGAGGAAAATTTCTGTCCAATTATTTTTATAACAAATTAAATATGTAGAACAAAGATTTATTAAGAGTATAGAGTAGTAGTTAAAAGCTTAGTCTCTGGAGCTATACTACCTAGGTTCATATTCTAGTACTGCCACTTACTGTTATCTGACCTTGGAGGAGTTACTTAACCTCTCTGTGCCTCAGTTTCCACATCCATCTAATGAGTATAAAAATAGTATCTATTTAATACATTGTTGTATTTAATTAGCAGATAAACATAAAGTGCTTAGGACAGTGCATGCTATATTACAAATATGAGATAAGTATTGGTTATTATTTATTGAATATGATACAATAAATATTTAGTGGGTAGATTTTTTTGATTGCTCATGTTTTAGGCACATTATGAAAGTCAAAAGGTATAGTGGTGAATATTATAGAGTTTTTGCTTACTTGAAGCCTATATCCTAGCAGGGATAGACAAATTATTATATAGAAACTTATTAAAATTCAGAATGGAGCTATTAAGAAGAATAAAGTGCTATAAAAAATTTGTAGCAGGAATAACAGGTGACCCAAAAGTCTGAGATGTGGGGATGTGGTAAAGACAGTTGAGGCAAGGCCTGCCTTGGAAAGTTATTAGATTCAAAGGAATAAGAATTAGGTACCAAGGGGGAGGAAGGCATTCTAGGCAAGGAGACATCAGAGTATGCTCAGAAACAGAGAGGGAAAGACTGGCAGAAGTGGGGATCAGGTCACACACAGCCACAGAAGGCCCTGGAAAGGACATTAGACCTTATTCTAGAAGCAATCAGGGAAACTTTGTGAAGCCGTAGAGAAGGAGTGGCCTAGCCAAATTTGCAATTAAAAAGATCACTTTGGCAAAAGAACTTGAAGGCAAGAATGAATGTTAGAGACCAGCAATGAGGTTACCTAAATAAGAGCCCAGGATCTAGACATACATAAGTTTGATTTCTGGCACTGCCATTTCTTAGCAGTGTGAACTTGGATGAGTTACTTAATTTTTCTAAGGTTTATTAAAAATTGTCTCATCTCTAAAATGGGGGTATGTATATCTTTCATATGGGATAGTTAAGAGGATTAAATGAAGTAAACCACATTAAAGCGTATAACACATTACCCACCACCTAGCAAGTATTCATGCCAGTTGCTGGTAGCATTCGCTATTGTCTGAATGTGTCCCCCAAAATTCATAGGTTGAAACTTAATCACCAGTGTTTTAGAAGGTGATGAAGTCATGAGGGCAAGAACTCATGAATGAGATCAGTAACCTTCCAAAAGGGCTACAGGAAACTAGGTAGGCATTTCTGTCCTTCCCTGCCTTCTGCTGAGGCAGGTATGAAATCAGAGCAGGGGAGTTAGTTGGATGGTTTATATGGCTCCTTTCCTCATGGCTGATATACTCAGCTCTACTCTTGAGACAGATTGTGGTTTTTTTCTATTCATACATTTCCATCTGCCTGACATGCCTTTCCCAACTTTGTTCACCTGGCTAATTCTCACTTATTTTTTAGGACTCAGCCTAAGGACAGAGTGTGTTCATTTTCTCCAGAGGATACAGCAAAAAGGTGCCATCTTGAAGAGAGAGAGCAACTCTCTCCAGACACTGAACCTGTAAATGCTTTGATCTTGGGCTTTTAAGCCTCCGGAATAGCAAGAAATACATTTCTGCTTTTCACAAATTCCCCAGCCTTAGATATTTTGTTATAGCTCCAGGAATGGACTAAGACAGCATTATCATTTTTTTTTATTGCAGTAGCCTATGCAGGAGATGGTGATGGCTAGAAGTGTGTATGTAGCAGCAGTGGAGATGAAGAGAGGTAAACGGATCTGAGACATTCATAGGTTGAAACCGTTGACCCCTAGGGTGGTGGTAGACCAAAATTCACTCTAGCTTTTCAGGTCCATAAATGTGATTTTAGCAGTGTATCTTTAGTTGATTCAGCTTATACTAGTTCAACCCACAAGAGCCCAATGACAAATCAGAAACCAAAGAATTAATAAGGAGAAAGCAATAATTTCCAAAAAGCTTTTCATGTCTTCTGGTCATCACATGCTCTCCTCCATGGGAAACCAAACTCTAATCATAAGATTGCTTGGCAGGTATGAAATCAGAGCAGGGGAGTTAGTTGGATGGTTTATATGGCTCCTTTCCTCATGGCTGATATACCCAGCTCTACTCTTGAGACAGATTGTGGTTTTTTCTATTCATACATTTCCATCTGCCTGACATGCCTTTCCCAACTTTGTTCACCTGGCTAATTCTCACTTATTTTTTAGGACTCAGCCTAGAGTCATCTCCTTTACAAAATTTTATAAATATTCTGAGGTTGGATCACGCTCCCTTCCTCTAAGCTCTTACATCACCATGTGCAGGCCTCCATTTCCAATGTAACATATTTCATTACAATTATTTATCTCTTAGTTTCTTTAGCTATTAGATGCTAACCTTCATGACAGCAGGGAACATATCCTTTTAGGCTGGTCTTTTATGCAGCACAACATCTATTACTAGTAGAAGCTCAAAAACTATTACGTGAGCCGTGGACTTGCCCCGCATATCAATAGATGGGTTATCCATTACCAAAGAGAAATTTTTTGCTGATTTATTCAACAGTACTGGAATTGATGAGCTCTGTCTTTCTTTTGCTTTCATGTCCTGATCAGATTAGATTTCTACATTGGCTACTTTTAATATGGGGGACATTCTGCCCTCAATAGTACTTCTGCAAAATCACATGCAGATTTCCTTATTTAAGTCTCATTGAGTAGCCACATTCAGGCACTAACCATTACTAGAATTCCAAATAGATTTTTACAGTTGTCATAAGGAAGATACAAGCTAAGTTCAGAGGCGGCACAGATAGAGCTGGAGGAAAGAAAGATCAGGAGAAATTTGGAGGCCAGGTAAAGAAGAATGGGTAGAATTTTGAAAGATAAATAAATGAAACAAGGCAATGGGCAGCATGAAGAAAGGTATGAAATTAGAAATATGTCACTCCACTTCCTATTTGGGGAAGACAAAAATGGCGGTACAATTTGGTTAGAAGATTTGGTTTGGGTAAGGAAGTAGAGTAGAAGAGATTTGCAAAAGTAGTGAAGTCAAGGCCAGATCTTGGAGAGTTCTTTATACTAACTAGACTAAGGAATCTGACTTTATTTGGCAGGCAATGGGAAGTCAATGAAAACTGCTCAGTATAAGAATGATATGCAGGAAGTGGTTTATAAATCTCTTAATGCGATTTTATAGTTGTTTAATCCTTTGTAGTTATATATCACTTTCTTATGTATCATCTCTTTTACTTCTCATGATACCTCATGAGAGAGGTATTATTGTCTATTATTTTATAGACAAGCACGGAAGCTCAGGGAATTTAAGTGTCTCACCTCAAATCCCATAATTAGTAAATGCAAAACCTAGAAACTTGAATCTAGGCTTTCTGACTCCAAGTTCAGTGCTCTTGCTATATACAATATAGCCTACAAGAAGATGAATTATTGATCTGATAGCAGAAAGTTTTAAGAATTATAAGATGGTGTGGAGAGAATAAGCAGGTAAATTATTAGCATTAGAGATTATTATTTGTAGGAAAAGTTAGTAGTTTAGGAAATAATTGGCCTCAAATGAAGGTGGTATCAGAGGGAATGCAAGTGTTATTTATACCTTAATTTTATCTTTATTTTTGGAACGAAAGTTGTTAAAGGAATTCCAAGAATTGGTGGAGAGTAAAAGTAAATGTGTTTGCTGTTGAGAGTGGAGGAGGTGGATGGGGAGGAAAAGTAGACAAGAAGTTCCAGTCTCTTGAAACTTTACCAGCTAAAATCTTTGCCATCTGCCTGTAGGAAAGTGTCTCTACCTGGTGCTATGCTGGACGATGTCTCAGATCCCACAGGACTTTGGCACATAACCTTGTGAGAATCACATTTGCCTTTGACAGTGCAAGTATTGCAAAGAGCAGAAAGCCTGCTAAGTACAGCCTTTTCCAGTTGACACAGCACTTTCAGGTTTGCTAATTTTCTTCTGCAAACAAAGTCATTAGAGTTATCTCCATTTTTACAAATGAGATAATTGAGGATAATCTAGGCGAGAGGACTTGCTTTAAAATCTGACATTTCTGTGTACTGTCCAATATGGTTGCTACTAGTCATATGTGGCTACTGAGCATTTAAAATGTGGCTAGTCTGCTGTGCAATGCACTGTGGGTATAACATACACATTAGATTTCAAAGACTTTATATGAAAAATAATGATGTAAAATAGCTCCATAAATGTTTATATTTGACTGCATGTTGAAATGATAATATTTTGGATATACTGAGTTAAGCAAATTACATTATTAAAATTAATTGCACCTGTTTTTTTTGTGTGTTTACTAGAAAATTTAAGATTCCCTATGTGGTTTGCGTTATATTTCTCCTGGGAAGCATTGTTCTAGATCACAAGGCTATAGCCAGGACTTAGACACTCTAAGGCCAGCACTCAGCCCACTATAAATGTTGTCTGAAAAGAGGCAGTAATAACAATAATTATTGTAGCTAATATTTATTGAGTAGCAGTCACTGTTTCTAAGCACTTTATATCCATTAGTATTTATCATAATTTGATGACCTGAGTATTGTTTTATATATAATAGATCATTTTATTTTATAGATGAGAAACAGAGAAATCCAATAACTTTCCCAGGGTCACTTAGCAGAGCCAGGATTCAGACTTAGGCATTCTGCCTCCAGTGCTACCAGGAAAGCCATGGTGGCTGTCTCAGTGGGGTAAGTCCCAAGGAGACATTTGGATTGGCTTTATTTTTGACCTACCATAAGCCAGGCAATGCATGAGAGACTTTGCGTATTATCTTACTTAATCTTTGCAACAAACTCAGTAAATAGTTATTATCCCTATTTTATAGGTGAGCAAACTGGGGCTCGGAGAGGTTACACAATCTGACCAAAGTCACACCACTAAGTATATACTGGAACTCAGTTTCTAATCCAGCCTGAATTCAAAGTTGATACTTATCACGTGACACCTCGTCTGAATTTCCTGTGGGCAATCCCAGGAGGAACTCTGGATGTATAAAGCCCTCTCTGCAGGGTGGGTTATGGGAATTTGTCCTTTCTGAATTGCTCCAGGGGATCCCCATGCTCAGCTGGGTTTGGTGATAACTACCCTACCTGAGGTTTTCATTTTCAACATTTCTTTCCTGGGAGTCCCACCTTCTCTCTCCTAAAAGCTGATGAAAAAAATATATTTTTAAAGGAAAAGAAAATAAATAAATACAAACAACATTTCCCTGAGGCAGCCTTCATTAGGGCTGCCCATTCATCTCACAGGATCCCTGCTTTTCTCAAATCCTGTCATCTACCACAAAATGTGGTTTAATTATATGGGGATAATCATAGATTTTAGAGATAAAACAACCAGTCCTCCTGGAGACTTTCTTAACAAATATCCAAACAGCCCAGGGCTGTGTCTGAAATGGGACTTAGGGAGTTCAGAGGTGGTGAGGGTTGGAGGAAGAAATATTTTAGCAGGAGACTTATGGGCTCTCAAGATGATTTATGGGGTTTTGGATTATTTAATAAGAGCCACTGGATGTGAATGAAGACACAGAATGAAGGAAGCCAAGTGACTTTTTTGGGGGGGGTTGGGGTTTTGTGTGTACGTGTGTGTGTGTGCGTGTGTGTGCGTGTGTGTGTGTCTGTTAGGAAAGGTTAACAGCATGCTTTTTGCAACCTTTGTGGGCAGATAAACAGTTGCTGTATGTGGTAGCTTCAGAACTTCCAATGAAATATAAAATTAGGCCTCAGGTTTCATGGCAACCCAACTCGACACAGTAGCAAACAAGAATTGTTTGAGAATCAGAGAAAGAAGCCAACACTGTGTATGTCACAGCTAGCTGGCTTTGCTTTGGCCAATTTCTCCTAATTTAGCAGTACTTCCGTTCCTGCCCTAATTTCCCCTGGTCTGTAAACTACGTCACTTAACTGAACTCAGCTCCAGACTTTAGAAAAACAAAATTTTGTATTTGAGCAATGGTTTTCTTGGCATTTCTCCCTCTGAAGAATTTTACTTAATTCTGATTTTTCCTTTTTATGCTGGAAAGATGGGAGCTATCAGCTGTACTTACTTTTCCTCTGTTTCTCCCTTTCTCATGCAGTGTTTAATGCAGTATAATGCAATGTCTGTTTAAATGTGATTAAAGATTCAGTGTTTGGTTTAAACCAATATTTACCAGTGAAATCCTGCCAACATAAATGTGCAGGCTAGGTAGAAAATATTGGTTTAAATCAATCTCTCCCTGAACACACACATACAGACAAGGATTGTAAATGATTTGTATGTCAGTTCTGACATTCTGGTCTCTTTCTGCAAGCTTCACACATATAACAATCAGACAGATTTAGAACAGTCTTAAAATTGGAATAATCTAGATAATAGATTCCTAAAGTAATTTTTTTAATGTTTTCTTATTAGCCAAGGTTTATTGATGTTGTTGTTTGTTTGGAGGTTCTTCTGGTTTTTATCATATAATGTCACCTTATCTAGTTTAAAAAGTTTTCTTGAACTAAGAGAATTTGTATTATTGGAAATAGTAGAAAACAAAGGAATATTGACTGACCTTTTAAAAAATATATTATATTACAAAGCTTATTGCAGAAACAGCAGACATTTAGAGATTAAGTCAGTCTTGCTGAATGATTGCTTTAATTTAGCAAACATTTACTGAATAGAATTTATTCATTGATGGAATTTATTGAATGAGTGAATTACTGCTCCACTTTGAATGAATTTCAAATAGTTGTAGTTTGGATTAGAAATTATTTTTCTAAAACTGAATAGCCCGGGCTGCCAGCAGACAGAGGCCCCAGCTGGCACCTGGCAGCCATAACCTCAGGAGAAGAACCCAGGAGGGCGGAGGGTGAGTGAGGTTTATGTGGTTGAGGCTCAGGACCAAGCCCTCAGTGAAAACTCTGAATTGCACAGTTCCCATACTGCACTTCCTCTTAGGTAGGCAGGCCTGGGTCTGAGATGAGAAAGGGGGAATGACTCACCTACAAAAAAGGTCATTGAAATTGCTAATGGTAACGCCTGGTAAACAGCAAGCACTTAATAAATGCTTGCCTATGAATAGGTGACATGAGATGCATTAACCTACTATAATTTTGGAGTCAAGTGTGGAGTTTTGCAATCAAGAATGAGGGTCTCCTTAGCCTTTACTTTCTGCTGAAAAAAAAAAGACAGAATTATGGGTAGGAGCAACGTCTATGTTTTATAGTGATAAAATCCCTTTTGTTACTTTCTCTAACTACAAATGCTTAACAGCCCATGCATCAAAACCTGAAGGACCAGGGAAGGATGGGTAAGAAGGATAACGTTAATCATCGCAGCCATTAATTGAGGGGCCACCCTGAACAAATATCTCTAATCTTTAAAACAACCTTGGGAGGTATATTTATTATCATTAACTCACAGATGACAGAAGAGGTGGGAAGGAAATGGTGAATAAGGCTAGGAAGGTGGCCTGGGTGTCTGGACTTAATAGCAGGTTCCAGTAGGGGATTACAAAGAGCAAAAGACACAACTGTTGGCATCCTCAATGAATGTGTGTCCCAGAGGGGAACGGCACAGTCAGGGAATGAAAACATGAAGAGCCAACTGTGGGCTGCAGGACAGATCATCAGAGAAGGACTGGGAGCACCAAAGGTGTGCTTGTGCTTTGAACAGAGCAGGTGCTTCATGAGCGCTGGTGGAAGTGCACTCAACTAAACTGAATTACAAGCCAGGTGAAGGTAACCATAGGAGGAAAGGCATGCAGGCCACAATAAAAGGCAAAGCAGAGGGGAGACAGGTCTCACTGAAGAGAGTGTTGAAGAAAAACAGAGTCAGAGGGGGACCAGATTATGAGTGAGGCAGAGAAGTTTGGATTTGATGTAGGAACAGGAAGGAGCTGTTGTAGGTTCTTGAACAGGAGGGAGGCATCAGGAGAGAGGAAATGTGGGACACTTAGGCTGGCAGGAGTATGTAAGGTGGCTCTAAATGGGAAGGAGAGTGAGAAACCTCAGGAAGACCCAACTATTAGGATCACCTATGTAGGCTAGACTAGCAGGTGACAATAGAATGGGAGAGAAGAGTTAAGTTCTAAGCAATGTTTGGAAGGAAACAAATGTATCTTCAAAAGAGAGAGAGATAGAGGACTGGGGACAGGAAGGGGTCCAAAACTGTCACCACGATTTCTAGCCTCGGAGTGGGACATAGGAGCAGAACCACTGACAGGTGTGAGGGAGGTAGAGGAGGAGGGTAAATCATGTTAATTTGGACCACATTGAGTTTGGCCTGATTCCCACATGGCTATAAGGATTTAGCGTGGGTCTCTAGCAAGTGGATAGAGCTCCAGGTGGGGACTGCTGCAAAGAATTATGACTCTCCAGGCCACATGTGCTGCCTTCTAATCAGTTCCTGGAGAAAGGTCAAGGACAAATACTTATAAGAGAGTCCCCCAAGATTATCTCAGCAACTCCTCACTCTCCTCTACTCCCTCCTCCCCGACTTCCTCAGTCTCCAGTTGCCACACAGTCAAAGCAAGGCATGAGTGATATACGTCTTGGATGATTTCCAACCTGCAGGGCACAAGCTTAATGCAGGAGACTTCTCACTTAGCATCTATAAGGAACCAGGCCAAATCCTCTGGGATGGAAAGAATCATGAAAGCGGGAAGGGACCTTAGAGACCAACTGTATTTAATCCAACTCCTTGGTTCACAGGTGATGAGACCAAGGCCAGAAAAAGGAAACTGATATCTCCAAGAAAACACAGCCATTCCCTCCATGAAATGGAATGAACCAGTTTCTCCAGCTAGGAGCAGGGGATACCAAGAAGAGTAAATGTAGCAGACATTGCCATTGAGGCACTTACAGTCCAGAAAGACTGTTTTGAGACTAGGAGGAAGTACTTCTTGGATGGGGGTGTTAGGGAAGGGCTCCTGAGGAAGTTTTGTGCCTTGGCAAGGTTTTAAAGGATGAATAGGAGTTTGTCTGGCAAGAGATACAGAAAGAAGAGAAATGCATTCCAAGCAGAGGGAACACCATTTTTCAAAGTAAAGAGACTTGACACTCTATGGTGCTTGGAGTTACTGCAAGGGTTCAGTAGTCTTAAGGATAGAGGAGGAACAGCTGGAGAGGCAGGCAGAGTACTATCAGAATTTAAAAAGTGAGATGGGCATTGGGTTGTGAAAAAGCGTGAAGAAAATACATGAAGAAGAAGTCCCTGAGTGAGGTTCTATAGAGTTACAGTCAGAACCACAGATATATGGAGTGCTGTAGAGCAGAGGTCTGGAAAGAATTTTTGAAGGTCCAGACAGTTAATATTTTAGGCTTGTGGGCCACATGGCCTCTTTTGCAAATGCTCAACTCTGCCATTGTAGCATGAGAGCCACCACAAACAATGCATAAGCAAACGGTTATGTTCCTATAAAATGTCATTTACAAAAACAGGTGGCTAGTCCATGGGCCATAAGTTTGCCAATCCTGCTCTAGGGGCATTTTCAGTCACTCCCAATACCTGTAATCGGCAGAATAATGGCCTGCCCAAGATGTCTGCATCTTACTCCCTGCAACCTGTCCAACTGTTAGGGTTCTATGGCAAAGGGGAGTTAAGGTGGCAGATGGAGTTAAAGCTGCCAATGAGGTAGCCTTAAAATCAGGAGATTATAGTGGATTATCTAGCTGGGCCTGATGTATTCAAAAGTGTTCTTAAATGTGGACAAGGGAGGCAGAAAAGTCAAGGTCAAAGTGATGGGACATGAGGAAGATTTGACTGGTTCTTGCTAGCTTTGAAGATGATGGAGTCCAGGAGCCCAAGAATGTGCACGGCCTCTAGAAGATGGAAGGGGCAAGAAGATGGATTTTCCCTTAGAGTCCCCGGAAAGGAAGATAGTCTTGCCCAAACCTTGATTTGTGTTCTTTTAAGCTGCTAAGTTTGTGCAATTTGTTACTGCCGCAATAGAAAAAGAATACAACACCCATGTGAGCTAAGCCTTCTAAATATTCTGAGGAAACCCAAGCCTCCAAAGTTAAGAAATGCATGTTTGACATCCACTTACATGCCTCATTTACATGAAAAGAGTAGGTTAAAGAAATCTGGATCTGGATGCGGGGAAATGAGGCAATACTTTCAGGGAATGTTTATAATAAGAAGCCGCTTTTACAACTGCAAAGGCTTTATGGATCCCTGATGAAGTAAGTGTAAGAGGCACTGAAATGCAATTCTCTGTATTTATGTTTCTCAAGGGGTTCCCCGGCCTACACACTTGGGGATTTATACCTAGGGAAGGGGAAGCTCTGTGCGTGAGGGTAAAGATGAAAGTCTCAGAGCAGGTCCCCATATGCGGTGCTCAGAGTGGGGAAGTGGCCTTCAGGAATCAGCCCTGACTTTCTATTCCTCTGGCATTAGGCCACCTTCTGTCCCCCTGCTGTGCTACTGTACCATTTACGTCATGGGGATTATAGTTTGCTGCTTTAAAATGTGTGTTATGAGGGAAATGAGAAAATGATGCTGGTGACATTTGACAAAGGAGATAGCATTGCAAAGGTGAACTTGAGCAGGCTTGGCATGCACATGCTGGTAGCGGTCATTTCAGAGACTGCTGCCGCTGGGCACTCACTGAGGAGGGTCCATCAAGGTCAAAGTCTGCCACCCAGAAGTTCTCTCAAGCCGCCTGTCACAGCTGTGGGTGGTGGCCCTGGGTTCTAACCTCCCTTCCACACTGTAAACATCTTGAAAGTGGAGACTTCCTCATAACACCTAACACAGTGCCTTCTACTCCATAGATGGGCAGTCACTGCACTGTCACGGCTAAACTAATTACCAGGCAAAGGAAGGGAGACAGTGAGGCACATCTTTTCATAACAATAATGATTCTCATAAATCCCCAAAGTACATTTGATATGCAGAGCAGTCTCACATACGCTGTCACTCATTATCCTCATTTCAGTGCTAGCATGTGAGTATTAACAAACCCAGTTTGCTGATACAGAGAATGAGTTTCATAGACATTCCATGACTGGCTAGAACTCCACAGCTAGTCGCTGGAAAAGCTGGTGCTTGAACCCAGGTATTCAGTTTCTTAGATTGGAGTTCAGCTGCACCTCACAGCTGTTCCTTTCTTTTTTCCTTCCTTGTCTTTCTCCCTCTCTTCTGGAAACCTTGAGTATTTACTTTGTACCAGACAATCCCATCCAAGGTCCCATGGACACAAAATTAATTAAGAATAGGTTTGAGACTTGAAGAAGATAACAGTTCAACAAGGGAAATAAACATGTCAATGTGTAAATTGCGACACGACCCAACAGAAAGACAGTTTTTGAGACTGTGTGACGTGCACTACTTAAAAACTTCATACACTATTAATATTTAACACCTTAGGTAGGTATCATCTTCCCCATTTTCAGATAAGAAAACAGGTTTAGAGTCATTAAGGAACTAGTAAGCATCAGCCAGGATCCTCAGTCTCTTTAGACTCTCGATTGACACTTTTAGCTACTATGTAGCACTATCTCCACAGAAGCATTAGCACATAGCTCTACACTGGGGCAGTGAGAGGACTGCCCCACCAATTAGAGAAGGCTTTCACTGGGAAGTAGCACATGTGCAAATGTGCTGCAGCACAGAGAAATGAACCTGGTCATTCAAAGATGATCTTTAAGGCTGGTTTTTGCTCTACAAATTGAATGTGAGAAGAGGGTGTTCCAGAAATCTAATTCCATTTACAGGTATTCGTCTGAGCAACTATTACATGCAAAGCATTGTCCAGGACATTCCATGAGGAATAAGATTCAAGTCCAAATCTCAAGGAGACAACAATCCTGCATTTGCTCTGAGAGAGTGGAGATGATGCCTCCTCCCTGAGGGCAGTGTAGGATAGAAGGAAGAGTTTGGACTGGGAGTTGGGAGACCTGGGTTCTAGTCCTGGCTTTATCATCAGCTCACCCTAGAAAACTGTTCGGCTCTTCTAACTCTAATTTATAAACTGTGAAATGTAGGTGTTGCACCAGATGATGCCTACAAGTCTCCTTCAGCTCTGATGTTCCCTAATCCTAAAACTCATCAAGAAAGCATAGGAAGGAACAGGGCTTACCTGAGAAGTTGGGAGTGGAGGGGAAAGAAAAGTTCCTCTCATCAGAAGCCCTCCCATATGAGTTCCCTCTGGCACCTGAGTTCTTCAGGTCCCCAGAGGCCACATGGTGTGGGCTGCCAGGGTCCCAAGCCTGCACTTTGTCATCAGCCTGCAAGAGTTCCCCAGATAATGAAATCACAGAACAGTGGGAGAGCTCAACAGGTACCCCAGGAGGTCAATGTTTGTCAGATGCCTTGCACATCAACAACACTAAGTGGCTGCTTGAGGCCATTATACTATTGTTATTATCATTATCATAATAGAATTACAGTAATCAGCACTATTTATTGAAATAATTCTGTGCACAAGATGATACGAGGAGTGGAGGAGTACTTAACTTACAATTACCCATTCCTCTTGGCAAATCTAAAAAATGTTATGATCTCCATTCTAGAAATTAATTTGTGGCTCCAGGAGATTAATAACTTGCCAGAAGTCACACAGCCACTAGTGAGTGGTAGAATCTGTATTTTCATCCAGGACTGTCTGACTCCAAAGGCACAGTTTTCTTCATCACCTTGCTAAACTTTGCTGCAATCTATGGTGCTTCCAGTCTAGGTATTTTCCCTTCACATTGACCTGCAATGAGCAACTGAAAGGATCACAGCCAGTTAAGAATCCCACCATACTCTTAACTTACAATTAGAAAAGTATTTTCTCATATGTCACCTCTACTGATTCTCATGGCAGCCCAGAGAGTTGGAAGAAGCATTATCTCTATTTTACAGATGAAGAAACTTAATCTCAAGGGAGGTTGAGTAACTTGGAGACTTCATAAACCAATTTGGTATACTAATCATGTACTTGTCTACATTTCCAACCTCCCTGAGACATCATTTTTCAGATCATCACGTCTTGCATCTTAAAGTGTATCCAGTTATTTATATTTGTATTGCAGAATAGTTAACGTAGAGCCTTCCTGGACAAACATTACTGAACAGCAGCTGGCATTTCCTTAAATCTTCTTCCAGGACTAAGCGTACATCATTCCCAAACAACTAAGAATAGTTCGGTGAATCCCAAGGTTACAAAGCCTCATAATGATACAGTTTTTTTTTTTAAATGTCAGTCTATTCATTGAATCCCATCCTCATTCCCAAGTTTAAATGTGCATATGTAAACTGCATTGAGTTTTGAATCTTCTTTTCTGATATAAGGATGTATATAGCACTATAGAGTAGATCATGCAGAACTTTTTAATAAATGTTCTACAAACTATATTTAAACACAATTTTATAATAGCTCTGTATCTACTAGAAACATATCTGCCAAGTCTCCCCAACTTTCTATCCAAAGAAAGCACCTAGAAAAGAATTGTACATAACCTTTCATTTATGGGCCTCATATAATTGGACTCTTTTCCCATTAGAGAAGATGGTAGCTATTTGCAAGGTTATGTCAGTGGTTAAATCAGTTGGAACAATTGCTGCATGCAACAATGGGAATAATTCTCATAAACATAAATGTGGAACAAAAGAAACCAAATATTAAAAAGTACATGAAAAAGGTTCAAGTTATATAAAGTTCCAAAAAGGGAAGAACTAATCTATGATATTAGAAGTGAAGATGGTTGTCACCTTGGCGGTTAGTGATCAGGAGGGACTTGAGGGGGCTTCCATGGGGCTGGCAATGATCTATTTCTTGGTCTGGGTACTGGTAACATGGGTGTGTTCACTTTATAAAGAATCGCTGATTTTTATCCCTGTGATTTGTGTACTTTTCTTTCTGCATGTTATACTGTGATAAAAAGTTTCTGCAAAGTAATCAATTAATTTGCTAATTCCTTGGGCCTTGACATCTATAACAAGCATTTTGATTCTCTTTCTGTTACCACTGTTTCACTTTGGAGCTGATCACTGGGATGTGTTCCATCTCTAATTCTGAAATTCTTCATCTGACCTCAACCACCTTATCTGCCTAATTTTGCATTTCCTTCTTGGCTACTGGAGGCAACAGCAGGCAGGGTTTGAAGAAGTTTTGCCATTTACAGTTACGGGCCCTTGTGTAAGTTGCTTACTCAATCTGCAAATCTGGGGTAATAATAGCTACCTCATAAGGTTATGACTACTCAGCATGAGGATTAAATGAAAGAATGTGTGCAAACGCTAGCAGGGTGCCTGGCACAAAGCACCCCTGGAAACCTGACCCTGGCCCTCAACATAACTTCCTTCTCTTCTCTCCCCTCCTCTTCTATCTCCTTCCCCCGACAATGGCTGAGTCTTCTTGGCTTTTTACCTAACATGAATTCCATCAACAGTAACTGAAAAAAATAAAAATACTCACCACCACCTAAGAATTCCTCGAAAACATCCATTGTCCTTATTTTCTCTTCTGTTTCTATAGTTGAAAAGCATTAATACTAGGTTGATTAGATCAACCACAGCTGTACTACTTTAACCTCAGCATGTCCTAAGGTACTACTTTAACCTCAGCATGTCCTGAAAAAAATTCAGTTTTATCACCTCCTTAGTGATTGCCCCCAGTTGTTATGCCAAAATATTCCCAGTATTTACAAATACCCATCCCCCCTTCTATCCTTTCACTTTTAACCAAGGACCCAACTTCCTACCTCACTGACAAGACAGTCAGTTCACATTCCATCCACCTCACCCCTTGGCTTTATGCCTCAGGAGGCTCCTCTATCTTCACTTTCATCATCCATGTTAGTGTCCTTTTGCTTCCTGCTCCCCCAGCTGCTCTAACATTTTGCAGGACTATTCCCTCACTCATTCCCACCTCTAACCTCCTTCTCTCCAGGGCTCTCTCTGCTTCTACTCACATGCACATTCATGCTCCTCCCATCTCATAACAACCTGAAGGCTTTTCTTCAGGCTCTGTTGCAACAATATCCTGTCTTTCTCCTTTTACTGCCACTTTCCAGAGAAATACTTTTAAATCCTGTTTTCCACATCCTCACTAGCCCCTCACTTTTTAAATGTTTGTAGCCTTGTTTCTTGCTTCTGCTATCTCCAAGCACAACTGTTCTCTCTCTCGCTCTCTCTCTCTCTGCCACTCATCCCAATGGCCTTCTAAATGTGAAATTTAGTGGACACTTTCTGAAACTCCATTGTCATCTGTCACATGTAACTTATATGAACTTTATCTCTTTTGGCAATCTCGTTGGCTTTTGTACTTTCAAATGTTATTGTCATTTAGATGCCTATCAAAAAGTTGGCCCTGATGTGTTACCAATGAGCCACATCTACATTTCAAACTGACAGCTGCGTCTCACCACGTGACTATTCCATTTCTATAAACTCATCATAAGACAGCTCATCTCATGGAAGAGAGACCATCCAGGGAAAACAGGACATCAGACACCCCAAACTGGCTGTTCCACTAATTTTCCCAGTGGTCACAGGCAAATCATTTATTCTCACTGGATCATCTTCTACACAAAACAAAGAGATTGCACATTATCCTGATGACTTTTAAAGGTATGAAATTCTATAATGCAATGTTTAAAAAAGATAAAGTCATCATCTCCTCCACCAACAATCCACCCCTTTCCCTGACTTCCATATTTTCTTAAATGGTACCACCATTCTCTTAGTCACCTAAATTTAAAATCTCAGCTTTACCTTCAATGCCTCCATTTTCATAAACTTTTACAACCCACCACTTGGCTCAGGGTTTCTACCTTAAAAATATCTATTGCATCCAGTCCCATCTTTTATTTTCTCTTATTATAAACTAGAGGCAAACCCTGATTTAACTAACTAGAACATCTGCAGTCACTGTCCTCTTCATCTCCATGTTTTACACCACGAACAGATTGGTTTTCTTTATTTGTGGTTCTTATTTCATCAAGTGCCAGCTCAAGAGTATTTAATGAGTCCCATGACTTATAAAAGGCATTCAAATCCCTTTATTGGTTGTCCTGTGCTGTTTATAACCCAGGTCTAAAAATCTCATACTCTTTTAGTTATTCTCTGCAGCAATCACAGAGATGGATTTGTTCCCAAAACAAGTCTCATTATTTTTCACCAGCTTCTCCTTGCTTGAGCTGTTTTCCCTGGACGATGTTTTCTGTAATCTGTTATTGAAATGTTTACCATCAATAAAGGCCCGAGTCAAACTTCCCTGATTCCTAAGGCAGGAAGCCATTTCTCCATTTCAGATGCCCAGTTCATGTGTACCTCTGTTGTGGTCTATTATCATCATCTAAGCTGACTTAAAATGATTTTATATGCTAATTTTTCCTATTATACTTGAGGGCAGAGGCCTGTCACCTTTGTCTTTAGAAAAGCACTACTACTATTGTAGGCTTACAATAAAAGGCAGATAAAAGAATAAATTAAGTACTTACTAACTTGAGTATATTAAGTATATTAATATACTAAAGTAATATACTTTAATAATTTTTGGTTGTACTTAGTATATAACCAAAAAAAGTTATAGGGACCCTGCTCTTAAGGAGTTGTTGGGGAGATAAATGACTATCCAAGGAGACAATTAGAAAATAATATAAGAACTTCTGAAACATCAACACCAAATTAAATTGCTTCTGCTTTAGATAAAGATTTGTTCAACTCCAAAGGAGCTACATGACATTATACACAAATCACCCTGGGCCACTTTTTCCTATGAGTAAAATGTAGAAATGTCAAATTTAGAGAAAAGTAAACAAACAAAAAGCAGGACACCAGGTTAAATTTAAATTTTCAGATAAACAATTTTTTTAGTTATTATACTACAATGAGTCCTGATACTAAAAAATTACTTGTTATTTGTCTGAAATTCAAATTTAACTAGACATCCT
Source organism: Microcebus murinus (assembly GCF_040939455.1). Classification (NCBI taxonomy): domain Eukaryota; kingdom Metazoa; phylum Chordata; class Mammalia; order Primates; family Cheirogaleidae; genus Microcebus; species Microcebus murinus. The sequence continues at coordinate 51,888,946 of NC_134105.1, read as the reverse complement.
GTACATTTTATCTGGCTACCCTAAATGAGAAGACTATTTAATCATCTCTATGAGTCTTCTCTAACATCCTCTGATCAATAGCACCTTCAGGAAAAGGAAAGATAAAACTGTGCTGTTCCCTCTGCCTCCAATTTTTTTCTTCCAGGCCTTTTCACTCAGATTTTAGCTCAGTTATAGACTTATTAAGACTTTCCTGACCTCCCTATCAAAAGTAGCATCTCCTTGTCCTTCCAATATCTCCCCCGTCCCTTTCCAGTCACTCTTTACCCCATTATCTTGTTTTTTTAATTGTCTGAAATTATCTTATTCACTCTTTCGGCACATGCTATTGTCTGCCTCTCCCTGTCATTAGAAGGGCTTTATTGTAATGCTCACTTCGGTGTGCCCAGCACCTCGAATAATGCCTGGCACAGGAAAAGCTTAAATAACCAAATAATATCTCAGGCGCTGAAAATGAATTTTGTGACCAATGAGGATTGAGGAAGTCCATAGAAGGAAAAGCTGATATGGGTTAATGTGGTCAGAGAAAGCTTCTTGGTGGAAGTGGAATTTCAGTAATGCCATAAAGCAGTGGTTTGGGGGGAGGATGGAAATTGCTTGAATAAGCCAAGGAACATCTTCAAAGTATCTATGTTCTTGCTTCCTTTGTTCTCATCACTGGGCCTATGAAAATTTACTATGGAAGATGAGCACTATGTTTAATGTCAAAAGGCTTTCCAGATGATTCTGATGTGTCTCCTTTACCCCCATTTGAAGACATCTCCTGTGAAGGATGGGTGGGATCTGGCTAAGGCATAAACATTAAGAATGTATTATCTGCATAGAAAAATGTGAGTTGAGCACGAGGAGAGGGGAAAGAGCATTAAGCATCAGGGATGTGAAAGTACTGTTCTGATCAGAGCAGAGAGTTAAGGAATTTGGGTTTCAGCTTGTGGACAATGGAGAACGCAGGAAGGATTTCCAGAAGGAAATGAAATAGTGAAAATGGGAATTGGTAGCTATAATTTATACTGGGGTCAAGAAACTATGATGTACCAAACATAGTCGACTTCCTATTATTGTAAATAAAGTTTTATTGGAATACAGCCATGCCCATTTATTTTATATTGACTATGACTACTTTTGCTGAAAATTCAGCACAATGTCTGTAAAGTGTATCCCTTCTCAAATTCTACATGTCCTTTAAAATTTCTGCCATTGTGGAAATAGTCTCACTAATAAGACTAAACCAGTTCATTTTATATGATGATGATATTCATGTATCCATTCATTCCTAAATACTTGAAAGGATTTTGCATATATAGGTACTACGTTAAATGCTGGGTTCCATGTTTACATGACTTGTGAGTCCTAGGTCTTACTCATTATCTGCCATATTTATTTTATGCCATCTACATGTGATTTTGACAACATATCTCAGTGGTGTTGTGGGGTCTTCTAACCTGACACAAGATAGGAAACTATAGTTATAAATAACCACATAGGCAAGTTCAAGTCTCTTCCCGAAACTGATATCTGACGGCTAGAGGTTTGGCATGAAGTTTGGCTCTCAGCAATAATACCAGACACATGAGCAGGCCAAGTGTCAGGGCTAAGTTTTCCAGTAACTCCAAAAATATCTGCTCTTACCTCTTTCCCCATATAGTTACATAAACACTAACCTCCATCCTTGTCACACTTCTAGTCCTCTCCCAACTCTAAGGCTTACTTTTGGAAATGATCTAACATTTTAGGCAAATGGCTAGAGGTTGGCTTTCTGAGAGCCTCCTTCTGGAAATGGTAGTGTCTTAGATGGTTTTAAAGGTTGGTCAAAGGGTACAACGTTTCTGTTACACAGGAAGAATAAGTTCCAGAGATCTCCTGGACAGCATGATGACAATAGTTAATAATAATGTTTTATATACTTGAAAATTGCTAGGAGAGTAAATCTTAAATGTTCCCATCACAAAAAAAGTGTGTAAGGTGATGAATATGTTAATTAGCTTTATTTAATCATTTCATTATACATATATATATATATCAAAACATGTCACACATTGTAAATATATACAATTTTTATTTGTCAAGTATATCTTTAAAAAGCTGGGTTGTGGGGAGAGAGGAGAAAGAGTTTTCAATCCCCTTGTGCCCCTGAGGGCAATGTGGAAGCAAAACTCCCTCTTGGCTATAGATTACACAACATTTCCTCAAGAAATATTTATCATGACTCTACTTATGCTAGGTACTGGGCTTACAAAGGTGAAAAAATAACCACTCGTGAATGACTTGGATGTGTATCTTAGTGCTTAGATGGAGCTATATTCCAATACAGGCAATTGAATTGGGGTGGTAAGGACAGAGTGGGTAAGCTTTGGGTGCCATGGAAACCCCATAGGATGGCATCTAAGAAAGCCTTGAGTCTTCATGGAGGAAGTGGTTCCCAAGTGATTAACTGAAGGAGCTACATGAATAAAGAGGCTGGGGGAGGGGAACCACAAGAAGAGCAGGTGTGAAGGCCTAGAAAGAGTAGAGCACCAAATCTGTGCTCACAGCGTATTATTAATACAATCAACTGCTGATTACCTCAGTATAGCTAAAAAGCTTTATGCTAGATTCTAATCACCTTCTGGTGTGTTGCACAAGGAAGCAGAAACTTCAGCTTTCATTCTGTTTTTTGTATTGCCATCAAATTTCTGTGAACCCTGGCCAGTCATTTCACCTTTTGGAACATCAAATTTCTCATTTGTCAAGTGGTGCTAAAAATACCTGCGCTCACAGGACTTTGTAGGAATCCAATAAGACCATGTGTGGGAAAGTGCTTTGCAACCTCTAAAACACAAGAGATCATTATTCTAATTCCAGCCACCACCCAGGCCACTCCCTGTTTCCATCCTCCATTGCCCATCCAGATTTGCTCCACAAATGCAAGCTGGTTTTAATATCATCTGCTGACAGTAAACCAAATAAGTGATCAAAAGCCAGAAAACCAGTTTTTAGATTCTCCCAGGCCACACAACACCACAGCCCATGTTGTGGTGACAGATGACAGTAAGATGACCATCAGGGAAACATACCAAGCTGGGCGATCTGAAATTCTTTATGTTTTTCTTGTTCATTTGACAATGTGGAAACCAATGCAGGCAAGGCTCTTTAGAGTGTCACTCAGCTAGGGGGTGATGCCAAGAGAGGCTGGATTGTGGGTGAACTGTGCATTTGCATTGTCTCCTGCCCCGAAGCCAACGGGTCCCTTCTGCCTCAGGCCCTTCACGGGTCCCCCAGAAACAAGTATGGGACAGTGCACTGCAACTTGGAGGCAGTTTAACTTTCCCCATTTTGACCCAAGGATGCTGTGTCCTAATCTTTCTCTGCTTCTAGGCTTACTGTAACTAGTCCAAACCTCTATGGTTTGAGAAGTTAATGGCCATTTTCCAGACAAAGTCAATCATTTGGATGAAAAGTAAGCTCCAAGTTTTAGAAGGTGTTGTCTCTAGAGTTATGAAAGCCCAGTGAACATGTTATTTGTATCTCTCCCATTGCAGTCATTATTTAGGAGGAGTTCTGCAGCAATCCTTGCAAGAGAAAGGTCCCTACCCTTATAACTCACATGGGTGTATCCACCTAACATGTCACTTGGGCTCAATTATGCCCATGGGGAGGAAAGTCTAGAGGATGGATTCCTGACCTAGTTTAGGTAGTATTTAAAACGAACGTTAACATTTTCATTTCATTGTTAGTATTCTATCATGAGGTTACATTTATATGTTTCCAATTTTTTTTCTCTAATCCCTTCTGCATTTAAAAAAATATATGGGCTGGCAATCTGGCAGAGTTAAAAAAAGAAAAGAAAAGAAAAGAAAAGAAAAGAAAAGAAAAGCACCGTCCCAGTGGCAAGAAGACTGAGATCTCCTCCCAGCTTTACCACTTACTAGTGTTAAGGATCTTGGCAAGTTACTAAACCTCTCTGGGCCTCAGCTTTCTCCTCTGTGACACAGAGATAATATTATTAGTCCTCTTATCTCAGGATCAAATGGAGCAAGAATGACAACAACAAAATGAAGGTGAAAGTGGTTTGAGGATCATGAGCTCTGACTCAGTCTCCTGTAGCCCAAACCTCTCACTGGGCTGGGAATATAGTAGGACCTCAGAAAACACTTGCTGGTCAAATGAGGAGCTCCAAGTTGGGTTCTTAAAATAATGGGAAAAGAGTGTCCTTAAATTATTAAAAATTACCAATGGAAAAAATCTGCTTAACTGATGTTGGTAGCCTGGCGAATGCTACAGCCATGCGAGGCGTAGAATGTACTCGTAGCTTACACTGTGATCCATTCATAAACAAATAAGCACTTTTCTTCTGAGTATCTCAGAGATCCACACTCCTATACACACACATGTACACATACACACATACACCCATGCACATACATACTGACTCTCTCTTTCGTTCTCTCCCGTTTACTAGCGATAAAAATAGATCCTCTTTTGTGGTATTAATAGTTTGATCTTCAGAGCTCACCCTCTTAAATATTATTTAGCAGTAATTCTATGTTTGGGTGAGAAACCCTAGTAAGAAAGTCAAAAGACCAAAGAATAGGCGATTTATGAAGAATACATTTGGATACTGGAAATAGGACTGCACACAGTCAGTAGTGATTGCCTAACCCTGCCACGATGGAGAGACTGGCCTGGCACAGAGTCACCTTCCTAATGGAATTCAGATCCTCGGGGAAATCAAAAGCATAAGGCAGGGTAGAGACCTTGAGCACAGGGTTTGTGTCTAATTCGTCTTTGTGGTCACAGCTACTCACACACTAGAGACATCCAGTAAATGTCAGATGGATGTATGCATAAGTGAGTTACTGAGGAATGGAAAGAGTTCTGGACTTGCAGTCAGGAGATGTGGATTCTGGTCTATCATCAGCTACAGGGAAGTCGCTCCAAATCTCTCTCCCTCATGTGAAATGAGAGGATGGGAGCAGTCTACAGTCAATACAGTGCACTGAATTGGCTAATCTCTAAGCAAGCAGCTGGTGCCACGCTCTCCTCCCCAGCAGTGATGCTCCAGTGCACCAAGGAATACACTGAGTGCTGACCAGGTACCTGGGACTAAGTTGCTAATATTCATTTCCATGGTCAGTATCTTAGAAAATCTTGAGAAGATAACTAAAATCAACAGAAAATTAATTTATTCAAGGAAGCTGTTGGCTTCTGCTGCTCACTTTTGTTGCAGGGTGAGCCTGTCTACGCTGAGAATTAAATAGGATCTGTGAAAGTCTTCTCACATGCCTGAAGAAGGTAAAAGCAAGACTACTAGAGAGATATTTCTTTGGATTCCTGTGTTTGTGCAACAAGGCAAATGTTCCCAATATGCATTTGATTGGGTTTTAATATTCATGCCTTTATGAGTTCATATTATACCATATTATTCCCTGTAATATATTTTCATTCTGCAATCAAATTTATTATTATTAAAGAGTACTACTAAAGGTCAGTAGAAGCAGAAAAAACATTTGATAAAATTCAGTAGCACTTCATGATAAAAACTCTCAACAAATGAGGCATAGAAGGAATATACTTCAACACAATAAAGGCCATATATGACAAATCCATATAACATACTAAATGGGGAATAGCTGAAAGCTTTTTACTATTATCAAGAAGACAAAAAATAACAAATACTGGAAAATACTCAAAGAAAAGAAACCTCTTATACACATTTGGTAGAAATGTAAATTAGTACAGCCATTATACAAAACAGTATGGACGTTTCTCAGAAAACTAGTAACAGGACTAACATATGATCTAGCGATCCCTTTACTAGGAATTGATCCAAAGGAAGGTAAATCGGTATATCAAAGGAATACCTGAACCCTCAAGTTTATTGCAGCACTATTCACAATAGCCAAGGATGGAATCAATCTAAGTGCCCACCAGCTGAGGAATGGATAAAGAAAATGTGGTATGTATATACAATGGAATGCTATTCAGCCATAAAATAAGAATGAAATCCTATCATTTGTGGCAACATGAATGAGCCTGGAGGACACTATTTTAAGTGAAATAAGCCAGGCATAGAAAAATAAATACCGCATGTTCTCACTTATATGTGGGAGCTAAACAAAATTGAGCCTGTAGAAGTAGAGGGTACAATTGTGATTATTAGAGGCTGGAAAGGGTAGGGGGCAGGAAGGATAAGGACAAGTTGGTCAACAGATACAAAGTTACAGCTAGATAGGAGAAATATGCTTTAGTGTTCTACAGCACTGTCCAATGAATACAGGTAACAACTAAATGCTTTCAAACCCAGGTAAAAGACATTTCAGGCTGTAGTGATGCCCTCAGTGGAACCACTCAGGGTAGAAGCTGAGAAGGTGATATCTCAAGTTCCGTCTCCAAAAACAAAAAAAGATACATTTACAAACGTACAAGATGACACCTCTCCTCAATTTGTCAGGGAATGTCTGTAAAGTGGAGATCTAAGGAATGTCAAGGGCAACACACACCTGACTGGCCCCAGAGTGGGCTCAACTGGAGCATTTCCAAGTTTGTGTGGTTAGTGGAAAGAGTATGAGTTTTGAAAGCTTGGATTCAAATCCAGACCTCTGCCCCATAAGAGTTGTGTGACTTTGGACAGATGACTGAACTTTTATTCCTCTTAATGGGAAACAGTAATTTTACCTTTAAAATGAATGCAATAATCTCCCCCATAGTTTCAATGCAAGGATGTAAAAGACCCATGAAGCACCTAGCACATAGTAGGGGTTCCGGAAATGTTAACCTTCTTCTTTTCTCCAGACAGCTCTGCTCTTCTGTGGTCTACTCTGTCCCCAGCACTGAACCAACTAAGTGAGACCTATCAGACAGTCAGGGAGGCTTCCCTCTCCTCTAATTCCACTTAACAAAATGTTTTCTCTTTTGCCCCCAAATATGCTCCTCCTTCTGTTTTCAAAGTTTTAATGAAGACTCACACCCAGCATGATACAATTGTAGTGACTTTGGAGTAATCTTAAATTTGAGAACAAAGTCAGCATGAGAACAAAAGTCTATTGTTCTATTGATGAACTTTATAAGATATTAAATTAACGTAGTGCTTTAGGATTTACTATTCTCTTTTATATGTGTTTTCTTAGTGTATATAGCTGAGGAATTTATGATAAGAAGTATACTTTGAAATGGTATCTAAATTCATACAAATGAGTAAAACAGCTTTTGGCAGACTTTTAGATACGATGGGGGAAGGCAATAAGACATCCCTGTTCATCACCACTGTATAATGTAAGGTAAGCAACCATAATGGACTCATAATCTGGATCATTTAACTTTGCTAAAAGGCTCTGCAATGAATACTATAATAAAAGGACTTTTTGGATAAATACATGAGAAAGTGAAGGCAAGGGTAAGAACACTGTCTTGAGGATCTCTTTTCATTCTTATTGCTTCTATATATTATAGAAATGAAGCAATGCCATCTTTTTAATTTGGCCTGGCTTGTCAAAGAGTTTGAAGACTACTTTTTAAAATTTGTTTCTTTTGTTTTGTTTTCTGATAGAAACGTCATGTGTAGGGATAGCTGAAAGCTGACGAACTTCAAACAAACTTAAAGCAACCCTTTGTTGTGGCACAACAAATTACTTATAAAAGTACTGAACATGGGAAAGGCTCAAATTGGAACCCTAAAATACAAACATCTGTGAAAAAAACTGGAAACAGTAAAGGACATTAGGGAATAATGGATTTTTCTATCCCTATGAGTATTACACAAGATCTTTGTAGAGAAAGGGAGTGAGACAACTCTAGGAATACTGAGAAATTCAGCAAATGTTCCCAAGACTCTAATTCAGAATCTGTGGTTTTAACATGCAGTGAATGGCGATATGGCTAAGAGAAATATGATAAGAAAAAGGACAAGAAAGGAAGAAAGAGTCAAATGTCCATGTGTGGTGACTCAAAAACAGAGCACCAGAACTTCCATAGCATCCAACAGCCTCAAAATGACTAAGCTTAATTCTAGCCTAACATCTTGAAAAACAACATTCTTTAGGAATACAAATGCTTCAACATGTTTCTTGTGTCTCCGAATGGCAGACTCTGGAAGGGTCACCTCGCAGGTGGGAGTCTTAACTTCTGACTGAATAAATTATAAGGAATTACTATGTGTATCATACATACTCCAAGGAATTCTGTTTTGGTGAGAAATTCACATGAATAAGAGCTGCTATGAGTTATTGAGGGCTATTATGAATAAAACAGTCATTGATTCAACAAGTCCATGACAATGAACCAAAGTGGTAAGAAGTCTTGCCCTCATGGAGCTTACATGCAATTATTTAACAATATTCACACAATCCTACCAACTGCTATAGGAGGTTATTGTTCCTATTTTGCAGATAAGGAAACTGAGATTAAAAAAAAAAAAATGAGTAACATGCCTAAGGTCACAGAGCTAGTAACTGATGAGTTAGAATTCAAATCCAGCCGTGTGCAGCTCCAGAGTCTGAGTTCTTAGCTGTTTGATGCTTCGCTACGCTATCTCCTGTCAGGAACAGAAAAAGGATTCTAATGAGGGTCAGGGCATCAACTTCAATGAAGATGGAAATTCTCCATAAAGTATGGAGAGTGGAGTTTATCAATAAGTCAGCCCACTCTATACCAAATGTCTACCAATAGGTGGTTCTCATTCATCCAAAATGCATCAAATTCATCAGGTATGTATCAAGCATTGGTCTTTAATGAGTCTAGTGAAAAAGAAAAACATACTAATAAATGGGTCATTAGAACACAGTGTGATAAGGCTGAACTACAGATAAGTCTAGTATGCTCAGGATGGTGCAGAAGACGAACATAGCCTAAGAATAAGGGATGCTGACCCCTGAGTTGAGCTTAAACAGCTGGCGTTAGCATGGTGAAGAAAGGGGAGGTGGGGCGGGAAAGTACTCAAGTGCTCTGAGTAGAGAGAATGACATGTGCAGGGAAGTGGAAGACAGTATGGTGCTCGAGAAGCTGCAAATATTTTAGCATGAAGGATGGAGTACGAGAGAGGCATTCCTGAAAATTGACTGTATTGTACTGCATTTTAACAATGTGTGTGTTTAGGGGGGAGGTTGCAGATAGGACAGAAATTGGGGAGTGCACTTAGAGATCTAGTAGTGAGTTGTTCAATAAATGTATTAATAATAGGTCTTCCTTTGTAAATTAAAAAAAAATAATAGGTCTTGGACAGCATTTACTTAAAATAACAAAAGAATAAAGTGGAATAGAATAGGATATATCAAGTATAACATACATGGTAAAGGTAAGCATTATTTCCCAAAACACCCAAACACGTGGGGCCTGAGTCTTGACTAAGATATATATCCTTACTGTGGATCAAAATAGTCTGAAAGCTACTAATGTAGTTTGCACCTTCCAAGGGACTATCCCCTTTGAACCTAACCAACAGGGCTCCCTTGGGGGACCTACTATTCATCTATTCTTTTTGGGAGACAAAGAGAGGCCTCTGGGATCAAACCTGTTTCAGATTCTTAAACATTTCCCATACTCCAAAGTCCATGATATAATTCTAAATCTCAAGTGCCCATACAGATAAACTCTGATCATGGGGACTTTTTCTGATAAGTAATTAATATTTCCATTTTAAAGAAAGGAGACATGCTTGAAGCTCTGACTCAGGTGGGGCAAAGGCAATATATATAACCTAAACATTTGAAACCCTGTGATATGCTGAAATAAAAAAAAAAGTGAGACAAAAACATATGCAAAGAATGAAGCTTCAAATGATTCCAAGAAAGTTTGGGGCCTGTAAAAAGTTCTCTGAGCCAGTTGTGTTTTCCACCAAATGAATCACCCAGGTATAGAGCCAACATGTGAGTCAGGAAACACACACCCTATGTCGTATCTTTGTCCTCTTTTCCTTTACAGAGGGGCTTTCCCTAAAAATGCTTTTTGGATTTTATTCCTCACTTTCTCTTCTAATTCAGTCTGTCTCTTGACAGTTTCTCTGCTCATTGATTTTTCCTTTACTAGGTTTCATTTTGTTTCTCTTGTCTTTTGTTGGAACATTCTGAATTAATAAAAAATAGTTAACATACAAAGAAAATACAAATAAAATCTGGCTTTAAAAAGAAAGCACTTAAGATGTATCATTTCTTTTTTTACATTTATTACTGATCTGCTTGCAAAGCACAAGAAAGCTGACAGAAAATGTTTAATAAATACTTCTTAGCTAAATTATCTGACTAATTTGGGCTAAGAAGATAGTGGAGATTGATAAAAACAAGCAAAAGATTCACTCTGGGCCTAAATTAATTAGATTTCGTGGCCAATATCAGTAAAATTAATCAGGAAATGGTGTTTGTGGTCAACACTCATATTTGTCTATGAATAAACGATCAGAAGTCAACATTAGAAATAACTGATTATCTCCTAAGCTCTAATGATTTATCCTTCTCTAAGAATACATCTCTCTTCTCTGAGATATAAAAATACCAACTCTATTGGGAGAAGCTCTCATAGAATCACAGACTTTTTAAACTTGAAAGAAATCTTAGAGGTTATCTGGCCTAGAGTTTCTCAACCAGTTTTATATGGTTGAGGACATAAAAATATCACATACCTGGTCTTTATGCATATTTGGATAACCCCTTGGTTGAAATTTTCTGATTTTTATATATCTATAGGCTAAGCAAATTGTGTCAAACTTTTATTTCCTATGGCTTCTGAAGATTATTTTCTTTTGTGTTTTTAAATAAAAAATGTCATGTTGACAATGCTTTATTAAACTATACATAGAATTGGGAATCACTGATGAAGTCCAAACCCCCAGTTTACAGACCAGGAGAGGGTACATGATTTTAGCCCAGGCTCTATCTTCTACAGCCCTAGCATACTGTATGTGTGATATACATAGCAGATGCTCAAAAAATATTTAATTCAGCCACCTTTAAAATAGCCATAAAGGAAAAGAGTTAACAAATGAGTGGATGGCAAGCAATAACTCACTGAGCTATAATCCCAGGGCCAACATTTGGTGGGAGGGTGATTTTCCAGGGGATTTTGGATTTTGCCCTTCATTTCTGTCACATTTTAGTCACTCTGCCAAGAGCCCTACAGCAAATGGCTGCTGCACGTGAGAGGACACTGGTCCAAGCAAGTGGTGTAAAAACAAAGCTGCTTTGTTTGGAGTGCCCCAGTGTGCCTCCCTCCCTCCCTGCTCGACCTCGAGGACCTCAGCAAAGGTCATTTTGTGAAGCTCTGGTGTGTACATAAGTAAACTTGAATCATCGTATGTCATAATAGGAGCCACTAAGCCAAATGCCATGGACCAGATTACCATGTCATCCCCAAATAGGTTATTATGGCAGGTCTGGGCTGCTGGGTCACCAGGGTACTACAGCTGGGTTTGTTTGTCAACTTACCCCCAGGGAGTTCTGGCCCTTTGCAAACATCAATACCTAAAGCCATTGCAGAAGTTGATCTTAAATTCATTCAAACTTACTTAGAAAGGACAGAAAGGCAATAGCAATGTTTATGTTACTTTTCAAATTATATAGAATTAGAATATCTTAGGGAGTCTCAGATACAGATCATATATAAAAAGGTAGCGAGAAGGAGGAGGTAGAACTAATTGAGTAATTTGGACACTTAAAACAATAAGGAGAGAAGAGTACATTTGCTATAGAAGAGGCATTTGGATTATATGTGTTCATTGATTGTAGTGATCAAAATCATGGAATACCTGTTCAAACTCCCAGCTCTCTACATTTAATAGCCACAATTTAATGAGTAGCTACTACTTGGCAGGCATGTACTTACCTGGTGCTTTATGTGCATGGTTCTGTCATTCTTACCATAACCATGCAAAGTCAGTATTATTAACCTCATCTTTCAAGCCAGTAAGTAGTAAAGCTGGGATTTATATCCAGTTTTAGGTAGTGACTCGGCCTTCAAAGGCTCTAGTATCACTCTGGACTCTCATTTTGCTGCTTAGTAGCTGTGTGATCTTGGACTACTTACCCTCCCTCCATCTCATTTTCTCTATCTCCAAAAGGGGGCTAATGACAGTCTCTGCCTAAGAATTTGTTACACATGAAACAGGCACGTAAAGCACTATTTGGCGGAGTAAGCGTTCCACCGGATATTGGTTTTTATTATTATTGTAGCGATAGTCAAGCCTATCAAAGGTTTTAATTCTTCTCATCCTTAACAGGAAAAGGAGAGAGGAAAAAAAATAAAACAATTAGAGCACATTTATTCAGTGGTTCTTAAATTTTAGCTTACATAAGAATCACCTGAGGCTTTATTTAAAAATGCAGATTCCCCAAGCCCTAATGCAGAAATTCAAATCTCATGTTCAATCTAATGAGTACCATTTGACTCTAATTATGTGTGGGATGTATAAATGGATCCATGCGAATCTACACATCCTTCACTTATGGAAAAAACAATTCACAAGCTACCGCCCCCTAAAAGTAGGTCAGCATACAGAACTTATTATCAGTATATCTATAAATAACCTGGACAGTTAAGATGCTCAGATATTGAGACTAAAATTTTGTTATTGACCTCAATTATCTGGGAATTTATTGTAAAAACCAAATCTCAATTCATAATTACATGGTAGGAAAAGATCAGGTTATTAGTGCCAGTCCTTAGTGCCCATCGAGGGCAACTTATGCTGTCACATGGTGTTAGCATATTTGATTTCAGGGGAAATTCTCTTAACATAGGTCACCAGGCTTGCAGAAAACCAACAAACCAAAAACTTTTCCCTTTAATAGGCTAGCTGTTCTCAAAAGGGGGAAATATAAATAAAATTCACTAATGCCGTAATCACCCCCAAAATTAGTCCTTCATTTTGAGAATATGGGAGAGTAGAAATCAGTCTCAGAATAGTTGAAAATAAAACCCATGTGTTTTCCAAGTAAAATTTGTAGAATGGTGGTAACATATGATAATATGTGGATATGCACAACAGAGCTTGATCTGGCAAGGATGCTCGTGGATTTGCTACTATACCGTAGTTGTGAAAAGCGCTTACACTCTGGAGTCAGACTGCCTGGATTCTACTCCTGGCTTCTCTACTTGTTAACATCCCAATCTTAGAAAAATGATTTAACCACCTCAAAGTTCAGTTTCCTTTTCTGTAATATGAGATTATAAGGATACCTATCTTGCTGGGTTGTTTTTAAGATTCATGGGGCACTGCATATAAAAGCAATTAGCTTGGAGCCTAGTACAGAACAAGTGCTCAGTAAATGTTAGCTATTGCTATTTGCTGTTGATCTAAGGCTTTCTGTGTCAAGTAAAGGTTGTGCACTCCTTCCCCATTCCTGAGATCTGGGCGATGGGGAGAGCTGATGCTGATTTCTTAGGTAGAGGAGGTACACTAGTCACTGCGCTAAACCTGGAAAACTGTGTGGTAGAATGGGGCAGAGCAACCAGCTTGGACCTCTACTAAGTATAAAGCTCACATTTGGCCAGTCAATTTCTGTCATCCTGATGGGCTGCTGTGGTTCACTCAATAGGTCATTCTTTCATGGACTCCTTGGTTCCTGCCTCTGAGCTGGGGGATGAGGGGAGTGTGGCAGATGGAAGGCTCCTTGGGGCCAAGTCTCCAAAGCAGCTTCATGAAAGTACATTAAGTGCTAGGATGCTAGTAGGGGATGCTAGTGTACTTGATTATTACTCCTGGCATTAGAAATTATCCCTGCTTCTACATTAAGCATTAATTAAGTCAGGCCACTGAAGTCTGATTGCTAATACTGTAGCAAATCATTTGCATTTTGAGTTAGATTCACTTTATATTAGTGATTTAAAATCTTAAATGACCTCTAAACCATACCTGGAAGGCCCACTGAACACTATTTTCTATGACAACTATGTCATACCATCTCTCTCCTCAAACCTTCCACCTGCCTCCCTCTCCACAATTTAAATCATCAGATGAGAACTCACAGACTAGATTCACTATGTCTACAAACCTATCTCATAAGATTGTTTTGAGGATTAAGTGAGTTAATAAATGAAAATTACTAAGAACATTACCTGGCACATAGTGAACTCAATAAATATTAGCTATAGTGATGATTATTATTAATATTACCTCCACTGAAACCCATTTCCTCCTTCCTTCTTCTCATACCACGAGTCCCTGCTGCTGCCAAAGGCCAATACCTCACCCTGCCTTCTGGATCCACTGCCCTTTACCACCTCTGGAATTGTTCCTTCAACTATTTCCCCTCTCTCTCCATCAATAACCTCTTCTTCTCTCTGAATTTTCTTCAACCATATATAAATATATAAATATGCTCCACTAGTCTCATGTGCTCAACCCCCACTGAATCTAGCTCCTATCCTTATAAGTTCAATACATCTGCTCCTCTTGAGATCATCAATGACATCCATGTTGCCAAAATCAGTGTCACCTTTCCATCTCGACTTACTTCACACAGCTCAAAATTAACATCTAAAGTTAATCTCTTGACTTCTTTCCCATCCCACCTTCCAATATTTCCTTTTCTATTCATTTCCATCTTCGTCAATAGCACCAACACCCACCCAGTGGTTTAAGCCAGAAGCTTGGATTTCATTCCCGAACTTTTTCTTTCCCTTCTATTTATACTTTCAGACCCTGCCCAGCTAATCCACCAGTAAGTCTTATCTATTCCATTTACAAAGTATATTACACATTTCTCCACTTCTCTCAATTCCTACTAAGGACCATCCTGGACTAAGCAAACATTGCTTCTTGCTTAGACTGCTTCAACATTCCTCCCACTTCTTTCTTTTCCAATTCAGTTTATCATATGCATTGAAGTCTGAGTGAACTTTACAAAAATATTTAAAAAACATTTTCTCCTCTCCATTTAAAATTTTTTTCCATGGTTTCCCAATTTGCTTTGGTATAATCTAAACAGCTTACCATAGCCTGTAAGATCCTACCAGATCTGGCCTTGCCCATTTGCCATCAACCCTTTTTCTACCACTCACTCCCAGCTCACTCTGTTCCGGCTACAGTGGTCTTCTCAAATACACCATTCTCAAGACCTTTGAACATTATGTTTCCCAGCCTTTTCCTTCCTAGCTTTATAGCTTCCATGGAAATTAAAACTTGTTTATTCTCTTGTTTATAGTCTGTCTCACCCTCCTGGCCCCAAAGGGGTAGGTGCATTTCTATTTTATTCACCACTGCCAAGTAAAATGCCTGGCACGTAGTGGGATCTACATAAATACTCGCTCAATAAACGAGTCAATAAATAAGCAGCCATCAAAGTGTTCATCTGAGTGGCTGAAACCATAGAACTAAAGCAGAGCTTTGGCCCAACTCACATAAAAAGCTAGACCATGACAAATTATTCTCCCAGAAACGGGCGCCAAGCCCTGCTGCTGATGGAGTGTCTTGTGACTGTGCACCGACCCTTCCTCCCTCCAGCTTTTGCAGATTATAAGCCTCCTCCATGAACTTATCCCTGCCATTTAACTCCACCGAGGTCCGACTTCAGTTTCTCGTCTTTGATGGAACCCTTCCCCATATTTCTAGCTTGATCCTCAGAAAACCTACAGCACTCAATTAATATTAATAATTATAGTGTGTTTTGTGCACTTATTATGAATGAGCTACTGGCTTAGGAAATAAGGATCAAACAAAAATTCTTGAACTAACATTTATTCAGCACCATTTGTAACAGGTTGTTAGGCATTTTGTAACTATTTTCATGGAACATACTATAACCCGGCCCTAGTCTAAGAACTAGTCAAATTTTAATTCATTTGCTTTTAGTCAATTTTAATTCATTCATATAACAAAACTAGGTAGTATTATTATCCTTATTTAATAGTTTGGGAAACTGAGGCAAAGGCAAGTTATTTGTTCAACATCACAGAGCTAATGAACGACTGGCCAGAATTTGGGCCTAGGCAAGGAAGCGCTAGGGTCTTCATTCCCAATGACCATTCTAGGCAATCTCTCAACTCCTATGAAGTAGGTATGATTACTCTGTTTCTCCAGGAGGCACGGTGGACTCAGACGTTAACTTTGCTAGGGTTACACAGTTAATTTGTGTGTCCAACATCAAATATTTATATATGGCCCACTAAACGTTAAGTACTGTGGTGGGTTCTTACATACACAGTGTTTCAACAGACTTTGTCCTTGGGGGAATCTACAATCCAGCTAATGCATGGGCAATGTGGGATTCAGACTTAGGAGTTTCTGATGTCAAAGTGCACGGCCTTTCTATTATTCCTAATAGAGTTAGATCGAATTGTTTGGGTTCAGAGACGAAGGCTCCACTTGCCAGTGGTGGGGGGGAGACAGCTCTGAAAGTCTTCATTGAGGAAGGAACCACCACTATTCCCTTTAATTGTTACTGAAATGGTAGATAGGTCACATTTAAATATCATCCCACCTGCACTCACTATAATCTCTTTGAGGACTGGGACTCTAATTTAACATTGCTCACGGTGCTTAGCACACGCTTACACACAGTGTCTAATAAGGGTATTTTGAAAGATGACTGGTTGAGATCATATAACAGCTAAAAATGCTGGCAGTATTAGTTTTGCTACGTTTAAGATTTCTTCAAGCTTCTTCAAGCTTGAGTGCTTAATTACCATGGCAGATATACACTAGCTTTTCCTGGCTCTTTGGGGACAGTGACTCAAAAAGACTGAATGCCATAAAACCGGGGGTATTCAGAATATTCTCTTTACCACAGGGGCTAAGTTCCATGTACTTCCAGATTCAATATTGTCCTCCCTAAGGAACCTCACAGCCCCATCCGCTTGCTACCAAGCCCTTCGGAACGAGGAGTCCTGACTCTGTGACCACAAATCGTCCCATGTTTATGTTGCCAAAATAGGCAAACTGTAAATTCTCATATTTTTTTCCCCCAATGCAAGGGGAAACACCAGGACTTCGGTCCTAGGAATTGATGAAAAACCAACCCAAATGTATACAGAGCAAACACCACTGTTTGCCATGCTGTCTTGTTTGTTTTGGAGGAATGCACATTTATTAATAATAAGGTTTCACAATGTGGCAGGCACATCCACACCACAGAGTATAAGTCATAGAAAGTAACGCAAGAAAAAAACCCCAATAAGTCACCTAGTCATGCGTCTGCCAAGGCTGCGGGCTATGTTTCTGCCTTTTGAGTTTTAACAGCATTTCAAAATAAAAGATGAAATGTTAGGTGCGCTCCCTCACCTGTGATTCATAATTATCATTAACGATGGGACTCACTAGGGGAAAATGGAAAACAAAACATACAAAAAGTTTCAACTTCTCAAGGTTTCAGTTTATAACCCCGAGTGAGCCATTCTCCCAAATTCACAAAGAAAGAAAAATTGACTAGTAGACTTCAGAAGCACATGGCATGTTCTATGGAGACTCATGGGCCAAGGGGGGAAAAAAATCTACATTTATTTATTTAGTACTTATTTATGTAACCTTCTGGCTGGGTTGGGTTGTTGGATTTGGTTTTACATCCTGAGTTACGAAGTTTATGATGGGAAAGTGTGTCAGCTGTTTGCTGAAGGAAAGGAAGACCTCTGTTCTTTGTCTCCTGTTGTTAATAGAACCAAGCAGCCTGAGTGTTTGTTTAGAGAAGTTAAAATACGGTAGGAGGAAGAGCATACCCCTAGCTTGGCTTTATTTTCTCTATCTTCTGTTCTTCCCCCTTGACAGTGCCCCGGGCAGGGTCCCTGGCACTTCCTGCCTGGAGCACTGTGCAGCCCTTTACTTACTCACATCCCTCCAGCTCACCTGGCCAACTGCTGCCCAAATCAGAATCAGCTATGATTTTCTGAGAGCCACCCTCATGCCTGCTTTGTGCATAATGGGATCAAACATGTATTCTGCACTTCATTTAATTCTCACAACCACTTTGTGACGTAAAGAAGGGATGCGGTATGGACAGTGGCATGGGCTCAGGATCAGGCAGAGTTTTGAACCCTAGCTCCACTACTTTGCAAGAGAGACTTTGGGAAAGTCAATATCCTCATCTGCAAAGTAAGAATAAAAATGGTGCCTACTTCACAAAGCTGTTTTCATCTTTTAAGTAACTTTATTGAGGCATATATCGTATATCATCTACTTTGCCTTTTCAAACATACAATTAACTTATTTTTAGCAAATTTACTAACTCATATACCCAAGATCATAAATCACTTTAAAAATATTTTTATCACCCTAATGTGGTCCTTCAGGCACCTTTATTGTAAATCCCTGGCCCCCGCTCTGGCCCCAGGCAATCACTAATCACCAATCACTAATTTTTGTCTTTATATATTTGCCTCTTTCAGAATATTTCATATTAATGGAATCATACAATATATGGTCTCTCATATCTGGCTTCTTTCACTGAGCACCTTTTTGAGGTTCATCCACGTTATATGTAGCATGTATCTGTAGTTTGTTCCTTTTTATACTGAATAATATTTCCTTTTTATGGATACAGCACCATTTGTCTAGCCATTCACTAGTTGATGGACAATTAGGTTGTTTATAATTTGGGGCTGTTATAAATAACGCTGATAAGAACATTTGTGTTTGAGGCTTTGTGGGGATTTATGTCTTCAGTTCTATTGTGTAGATATCTAACAGTGGAGTTGGTGGGCCATATGAGTAAATTTATGTGTAATTCTTTAAGAACTCACAGAGTTCTTTTGAGGCTTAAATATTATTACAAAGAAGTGGCCTAGCACAATGCTATGAAGAGGGTAATAATCAGTAAAAACTGTTGTGATTGTTGCTCCTATTGTTTTTAGGAAGTTTCATCTTGCTCACTGTATAGATAAGAAGGGTAACACTTAGAAATGGTTACAGACTTGCTCCAGATCATGCAGTTCATTGATGGATGCACTGGGATTCATTCATCTCTTCCATGTTTTCTGACTCTAAGCTTGGTGCTGTTTTCTGTTGCTGTAGCTAATACTACGTTAACCATCAGAGAAGCACAGCTCTGTAGTGTACTCCCTGCTGAACAAATATCAATGGCTCCTCACTGCACATAAAATAAAATCTTGGTAGGTACACAAAGCCCTCTATTCTTTTCCCAGCCATCTTTCTTGCCTAATTTCCCACTATGCCTCCACCCCTTATCCTCCCTTCACTAATCCCTCAGGGACTTTTCTTAGCCTCTATATTCCTATTTTTTTCTTCTTGATACAGGGTCTCACTATGTTGCCCAGGTGGGAGTGAAGTGGTTATTCACAGACACATTTACAGTGCATTACAGCATCTAATTCCTGGGCTCAAGCGATCCTCTTGCTGCAGCCTCTGGAGTAGCTAAGACTATAGGCCTACAGGTGTGCACAGACGCTCATGGCTGGCCTCCATACCTTTGTCTGAGCATGGTCTGCTTTCCTAAACAGTATCCTTCACTTTGCCTTATGAAATCTTATCCAGCCTTTAAGGCAGGGTTCAAATTATATCTCCTATACCTTGCTTGTCCTAGTGGCCCTGCTTAAAACTAATCTGTAGTCTCCTAATTCATTTGGTTATAATAAATGTTTAGTGAATGCGATGACTTGAGCTAAAGTTCCTAAAATATTCAGCCATGCTAATGAATACCCCAGCTAGGAGAAGTACAACATGCTTCCAGTACAGAGTGTTATTTGTACCTAGGATAGGATCCTGCTCCTACCTACCTGCCTTTCTCTGTGCTTCCAGAGCACTTTATTCATGCTTCTGACAAATTTTCTCATGCTATATATATATCAATTTATGTTTATCTGCACCACAAGACTGTAAGCTCCCCCAAGGGGGACACTCTGTCTTATTCATTCCTGTATTTCCATTACCCACCAAAATGCTTGATTCATGCTGTCGTGAGTACTCACTCAGTGCTTTTACCCTGAATGAATGAGTGAATGAGAGGGTGACACACAGAAAACCTATTAAAAGTGGGTGGCACTGTCTCGTCTGACATCAGACTTCTAAAAGAGGTTTGTCCTTTAAGAAATACTCTAATCTTCCTTTTGGTGTCTGTTGATCCCACCTCCTTTAGAATGGTTGTTTGATTAAATTAATAAATATATGCGTAGAATCTTTTCCTCCCAGTTTCTTAATCTTTTCTCTACAAAGGCCACACACACAAAAAAGAAGAGGAATATTTAAAGAGAAAAACTTTCCAAATTATGTTTATGTAAGCTTTAAGACATACTGATTTTTTAAAAGTAAGTTGTGATTCTACCAAGGATCCATCAGAGGGATTTGCACATAGTAGAAGCATTGTAAATATTTGTTAAATAACTGGATCCAACAAACATTTATTAAGTGCCAGTGAACAAGGCCCAGTTGCAATCTTCCAAGACTTCTGGCACAAGGGGGCTGACGAACATATGTAACAGTAGCAGTAACAGCAATGAAGTATTTGGTCATTACCTTATGACTGGCACTATTTTAAGTGTTTTATATGAAACAATTCATTTAATCCTTAAATCTTAAAAGGAATCCTTAATCTTAAAAGGAAGGTTTTAAAGGTGAAGAAAATGAGGATGAAGAAACTGAGGTATGGAGAAAGTTTGAAGTAATTAGCCTCAAAAGTAGTGGAACTGGGATCTAAACCCAGGCATTCTGGCTCCAGAATCTTCCTATGAAAATGCTTTTTAAGCTGAGGTGAGGCACCATGTCCCCTTCATCCCTGTTTCCCCAGCACTCATAAGCACTCAGTGAGTGTTTGCTGACGAACTGTGCCAACTAAAAGGCTGACAGGGATTAGGAAAATAATAAAGATAGACTGTTACGGAACAATAGTGTGGCCTAACATCAGGGTGGGAGAGGTGGAAGAAGCCCAAGTTTTGGAGCTAGACTAATGAGACTTGGGCTTGAACTCCAGATTCTACTCGGGGGATGTTTCCTCTGTAACAAACAGCGACCCAACCCAGCACCCACACACCAGTGTTTCTGGGCCAGGAGCCATTTTAGCAGTCTGAAGTAAGATTGGAATCTAGACTCACAGACTCAAAATCTTTCAAACTAAAGATGACTGAGTCTGGGAAGGTTAAAAGATTTACCTCAGGTTACACACCTGGCTGGAACCAGTACTAAAATTTAGACTTCCTGAGTTGCAGCCCAGTGCTCTTTCACTTAAGTCACACAGTTTCATTTGAGGTAGGGAAGTTGAACACAGCATCATAAGAAGCAAATTATTCAAAATGGGACTTTCCAGAGCCAGCCTAGAATTGGACGGCTGCCTCCTTGTGTTCAAGCAAGACACACCCCAGTTTCACTACAGATCTGAAATCTAATTCTCTCTCCTTGTGATGTCAGAGGCTGGAGATGTCTTCTAAAGCAGTGAGTAACACTCTGGAGTTACATCTCCCACAGCTCTGCTAAGTCCTAAAATTCCCCCTGCCTCCTTTCCCTGCCGGACCCAAGAGGCTTTCAGTGAAGGGGACGTATTCCTAGAAGAGACGAAGACAATACCACCTCCCTGTTGGCTCAGCCATTCCTCTGAGGGGAGACAGAACTTGAAACACATTTCCCCCTAAATTCTCATTAGTTCTAGAATCTGGAGAAAAGAACAGATTAAATGTAATCCAGGAATAAGTGGGTGCTGTCCAGAGAAAGCTGGGAGTGACTGGAACAGCAGATGTGAACATCAACACAAGGATATATGTACCTTTAAGATAGGTACCTGTGTGGGCCTCACCTGTAGCACTGTTACTCACCTGATAGCACAGAGGGCTGCTGCCAATCATACAGGCTTCAGAGCCAAACAAGCCAGGGTTCAAATCCTAGCTCGGTCACTTACTAGTTGAGTGCCTTTATATTACTAGTTACCCTCATTGAGGTATAGTTTCATTGGTTAAAAAAATGAGATAGTAATTTTGGCTTCATACGGCATTGTTGAGGATGAAGAGGTCTTCCAAGAGCTCCTAATTACAGATCTGGTACTTAGTAGGAGTTTGATATTATGTTAATACCTCCCCCTGCCTCATGACTTATATTTGAAATAAATGTTTTATGGAGAGCTCTTGAAAACAAGCAAAATACTTTGGGGGCAGTGCAGAGTTGAAACGGATTTATGCAACCACAGTTCTAGCATATATGCTCACGATGCAGGAAAAAATCAGAATTGATTGCATGCACCCTTCTATTGAATGAGAGAATCCCATGATAAACTCTACATCTGTTCAGGCAAGTGATCTTCCAACAAGGGAATGCAGAACAAACTGCTTCCCAGTGGAACCCATTCTATTTCCGGCTAACTCTCTAATGGGTTGAAAGGCTCACTGAGGCAAAAGTCTCTTGTATAAATTCCACTCGCGGTAATGTGCCTTTGTCCTCTGCCTTGGCAGGCCAGCATGGTGAAAATGGAATGTTTCCCTGACACTGCTCCTTATCAAAGGTTAGTGTGAACCCCTCCACAGCAACTTGAGGAGTAGGGTAATAAGTAATCACACCAACAAATTTAGATAATGGAACAGTAGAAGTGTATGCGACTGATGCAGAAAAAGAGAAAGTAGAGTTAAGTGCTTTTACAACTTAAATAAAACAAGTTACTCAAGACCTAAAGAAAAGGCAAGATTTTGGTGAAAAGAACATGGTGCGATGCTTATTTTTTAAACCCCAGGAAGTATCCACAGTAGGTTCAGTTTGGTAATTTGCTAAGAGCAATTCTTTATCAAAAGACAAATGAGAGTGAGGAGGAAACTGCGCTTTGAAGGCAGGTTCATAGGCCGAGGGACTATTTGTGCAACCAGGTAAGTAAAGTGCTGCAGGTGAGGTCCAGGAAGGTATCTGCCTTAAAGGTACTTACAGCCTTGCAGTGATGTTTATATCTGGCGTTGCAATCACTCTCAGATTGCTCTGGACAGCATCCTCTTATTCCTGAGCTACATTTAATCTGCTCTTTTCTCCAGATGCTGGGGTCAATAGGCCTAACATAGTCAAGATGAGAGGCAGTTACCAAAGCCAAGTGCCTTTGCATTCAAAGACCTTCTGGGAGGTGCAGGAATACGGAGGTGTGATCAGAAGTTTGGAACTGTGGTGAAAAGAAGGCTATGAGTGGGTGTTAGAGAGCTGCCTGGTGCCCATGTGCTCTGCAAAGAGGCTGGAGGCTTTCTCAGTGACAGGGTCACAAGACTCAGGGGAAAAATGGAGATAAGAAAGTTTTAATATTCAGGTTGGAGAAGGAAGAAGTCTTAAAAATGCACTGGCAAATTGGATTGAAATTCAAATGTCCAAATCCTGTAAGAAGGTATGAATGTTGCAAACTGCACTCTGTAGAAATAAGTAATATATTTTAAGAAGATTCCTACCTCACTCCTACCTCCACTGAGATATTTTTGGCCCAAATTAACCTCTCTTAAAGGTATTTATCTCAATTGAGTTTAAGATCATCAGTTGTGGGCTCCAGATATTGGGCACAAGTAGATTGACATTCTCGTAAAGCTGAAGCCCGCCATTTTCTCTTCTCCAATGACTGCCCAGAGAGAAAATGGTGACGCATTTGTGCAGCCACCAATATTTAGTAAGTGTGCCACCATTGTTGGGTATTGTCAACGTGTTCAAAAGAGCAATACTCTGCACTTCTGGCCTTTCAAACTCTCATTTGGCTTTCAAAACAATTCTGTGAGCTGAAATGAATGATTATTTTGTGTTTTGAAGTAAAGTCTCAATTCGTCAGAAAGAATACAGAGATTTTATTGTCCTGGATTTTATATATCTTATTTGTAGCAGAGCTAGGCATAATTCTAGTCTGATTCGGAAGACGAGTTTTTTTTGTTTTTGTTTCTGTTGTTGGTTGGTCCTTGTGATAACCAGTTTTATGTGCCAATTTGGCTAGTCTATAGCACCGAGTTATTTAATCGGCATCTATCTAGGGGTTGTATGTGGCGGTGTTTGGGGATGTGGTTAACATCTACAATGACTGGATTTAAAGTAAAGATTACCCCTGATAATGCTGGCGGGCCTCATGCACTCAGCTGAAGGTTTTAAGGGACAAACTGAGGTTTCCCAGGAAAGAACAGTCTGCTTTAAGACTACAGCATTAGTTCCTGACTGAACTTCCTGTCTGCTCTATGGATTTCAAGCTTGCCAGCCCCCACATTTGTGTGAGCCAAATCTTAAAGTAAATATTCTCTTACTGGTTCTGTTTCTCTGGAAGACCCTGACTGATACGGTCCTTATCTTCATGTGGTTTATTCCTTATTTCCAGATGGTGTAAACTCAGGATCAGAGTCTGGGCTTTAGTCACATTAGTATTCCTCCTCCCTACAGCTCGGTGACAAGCCACATGATAAAATTTTAACCTAAGGAATACACATGACCCTGAATAAATGGATGAAGGATGTAGGAAGAGCTTATGCCCCTGACATAAAGAACTGTGATGCTTTTTAAAAGCAACATAGGACACGCATAGTCCAAGACAATGTAAAAGGAGTGAGCAGTTACTAGCAGTAGGCAGGATAGTTGTAGGAGGTTTTCTAGAGGAAGCCTTTAAATTAGATTTAAGAGGACTATCTGGAACGCAGTTCAGAAGTGTAAGGGGCAGGACTGGGGTAGGTCAGGGAGGGCCTAGGAACAATCTGTGGGTGAAGAGGGCCAGACTGCCTAAACTTGTGCTGAGAGAGGCAAGGAATAATGGAAAACCAGGTCAGTGAGAACAGAGTCCCATTGTGTTGACAAAAAAAGCATGCAAAGAACCCTTATTTTCTCCTGGGATAAAAAAGTAACAAACCAGCACACACACGCATGCGCACGCATACGCATACGTCACAGAACTGGAACATCCAGAGAGCTGAAGGATCCATTGTTTGTGAGGGCAGGTACCCCAGGCAGGCTGCGTGAAGAAACAAGGGAGCTGTTGCCACTGAATGCCTGAGAGATTTCCGAGCTTCCGAGGACATGAAAAGCTTCTTCCAATGCTCATTCACCACACTTAAGGTGTGTGCTTACTTCCCAGAACTGAGCCCTTGTTCATCGGAGGCCCTATTAGCCATGCAAGGATGAAAAGGAAGTCATAGTGTCATGTTCCTGGTAGGATGACTGGGTCTTTCGGTGAGTCCGTCCTTCCAAAGGCAGCAAGCGGAGTACTCCGGAGGTTTAGCCTTGCCTCTGCTTTCCAGAGAGATAGTCACATAGCCTAAGAAATGAAAAAGCTCTTTCATAAGCCCAATTTTCTTTCTGTGCAGATGGCAGTCCAGATTGGTATCACAGATTTTGAAACAAATTTTTGTCCCACAGACGTTGTTTCAAGTTCCCCAAAGCAGTAGCAGCTGGGCAGTTGCAAAGTCAGTTTCTCTGTCCCCCCTAAGCAAACTCCTCCTTATCAGAATATACCCCTTTTATTCAAAGAAACCCATTTTACTTTTACTTGCAATTTATCACACTACCTCTGTTTCCATGTTCACCCTTTTTTCAATGGATATTTTTTCAGCATCTTCCGTGTGCCAGGCACTGAGCACCAAGTGTAAACAGTCAAGAAAATAGGCAGTTACACTATATTTCACAAAAACTAACATTTATTTAGTGCTTTCTGTGTGCCAGCCACTGTTGTAAACAGTTTACATACAATTATCTAATTTTGCTCTCAAAACAATTCTATGTGGAAGGTTCTATTATTATCCCCATTGCATGGATGGGCAAATCAAGGCCCCGAGATGTTGAATTACTTGTCTACACTCATACAAAAAGAAGGGAATAGAAACAAAACTAAGTCCAAATAGTCTACCTGCAGAGCCCTCCTTCTTAACCACGAGGTGGCTGGGAGGGGCAGGAACTGAGTATCATGACAGACAAAGTACAGGTACTGGGAGCACATAGGATGTGCCAATAGCCCACACTTGGGGCTCAAAGTTCTGTGTTTAAAATTCAAATCATATTATGTCAATCTGCTTCTTAAAATCTTAAAATGGTTCTCAACTGAATTTTCAATAAAATCTACATGTCTACCATGATCTACAAATATTCTGCCCAACCTGGCCTTTCTCAACTTCTCTGGCCTGGCCCCTTACTGTTGCTCAAGCCACCCAGGTCTCTGGTTGTGGCACCTGTGAGGACCCTCCACCCATCCCAGCTCCTCAGTGTTTGGAGCTTATTTGCAGCAGCCTTCCCTGTCTCCTAATCAACTTTAGTCCCCAGAATATCTAATGATAATAATAATTAGAGCAAACATTAAATAATACTAGGTGCCAAGCACTATCCTAAATGCTTTATATATAACACATTTAAATATCGCTACAACTCTAATGGTAAGTACTGGGTGGGATTATTCCACCCCTTCCCCCCCTGCTTTTTTTTTTTTTTTAGACAATGTCTTGCTCCGTCACCCCAGCTAGAGTGCAGTGTCATCATCATAGCTCACTGTAACCTCAAACTCCTGGGCTCAAATGATCCTCCTGCCTCAGCCTCCCAGTAGCTGGGACTATAGGCCCACACCACTATGTTCAGCTAATTTTTCCTATTTTGGGTAGAGATGGGGTCTCGCTTTTGCTCAGGTGGATCTTGAACTCCTGACCTCAAGTGATCTTCCCATCTCAGCCTCCCAGAGTGCTAGGATTACAGGCAAGAGCCACTGTGCCTAGCTATATATTCCCATTTTTATAGGTGAAAAAGCAAGGAGATACCATAACATTCTGTACTTTCCTTTATTACATTGATCAAATGGAAAACCAGGTATTTATTTATGTATTATTTTATGGGCTATAAGATATATGAGGTTATGGTCTAAAGGCATTATCTTCATCACTTGGATCCTCAGGGGTTAACACAGTGCCTTGTATACAGTAGGCATTTAACATATGCTTATTGAATATTAATAAATGAATAATGGACATGTGTGAGACATATGTCTCTCAAGACTTAAACATTTGCTTACAACTTAAAATGATAGATGACAAAGGAATTAAAGAAAGTCCTCTAGTATGTAGTGATTATTTAAGGCTGTTGACAACCCAGTAATTTAGCCCTCCTATTGTGACATTCTTAGACATCCCCCTTTCTGTAAGTTATAACATCTGAGGTTTACGGTGGGATACAGAGGCCACGTGATCCACAATGCAGAGAAAGGACCATAGGTTTTCAAGAAATACAGATCTAGGTTTCAGTTCTGACTATCACTAACTGTGTGGTCTTGAGTAAGCCCCATATACTCTTTGTGCCTCCTTTTCCGAGATCTGTAAAATAGGGACAATTGTATTCATAAAGCAGTTTAGTTGGGAGGATTAGGTAAAGTAATACAAAAGGCCTAGCACAGGGCCTAGCACAGGGCCTGGCACATAACAGAAAGTGAATAACTGCTAGCTCCTTTTCTCTCCTGAAATGAGAGGCAGACATATGGGGCTTGAGACATTATCCGGCTTACTAGACCAGCAGTACTTGCCAGGCCAGACCCTGTAAATTTGAAGCCCAACATACAACTGAAATGGCAGAGGGAAAACTGCATTATCTGCCCTGGCTGTCCCCACAGATCAAACAAACTGAATGATCACCATGGCCCCAGCTCACTCCATGGACACAGCCAAAGAGGGGGTAGGGAAAGTCTACAAAAGTCTGAAGGGTCACTTTTGGTACTTGTCAATAGCGCTGGCTGGGAGGAAGTCAAGACAATAAACTAAGAAAAAGATCCAGTGAGTTCTGTTGCCTGTTCTCTATTTCAAGGGGACAGTCCCTGCTTTGTTTCTCTTCTCATGGGTGAAAGACTGTTCCCTGAAATGCTCCTGGCTTCCGAGAACAGCTCTGGAGGCAACTCCGCAATGTGCTGGCCAGGGGTTGATCAGAAGCGAGCAAGCAGAATTCACCCTGCCCCCAGGCTCATGCCATGGTGGAGATGCAAGAGGCAGAAAAGGGAACTTAGAAGGCCCTCTTCCTTCCTTCTTGTATAATAGCAAACTTTCATATTTATTCTTCTCTAGGCCAACCCTGATCTCCTTCTCATCCCCCTCCCCCAATAAAGAGGAGAAGGGGATTAGGTGGGTCTGAGAGTACTTTTCCCTTCTCTGCAGTAATTGGACAGGGTGTAAAGTCTTTTCGAGAGAAGTCCAAGCCCTCTCCCATGCTGCACCCTAAAAGTAGGTTTTGTCTTCTCTGCAAAGAGAAGTTCTGCACCTGCTTCTACTACTGCTCCCTGCTAAGCTGCCTGGACCGAAACACCTATGTCAGTATAGGTGTGTACCGACCCTGAAGGCTGGATTTAAATACAACTGTGATCAGTTGTACAGCTGTAAATATGCTATTTTATAAAGTGATGCCCTCTCAGACTTTTGTGCAAGAGAGGGCTCTCAGTTAACTAAGAACCAGTTTATCAGAATCCTAAATAATTTGGTGTTCCTCTTTTGCACTCCGCTTTTAAGAGATAAAAGCATACTTAGATCATGCCCCCTGATATTTAACATCAGTTCCATTCTCCCTTCTGCCTCCTCAGCTTTGTAGTGTATGTCTTGGAGAATCCTATCTTCAACTCTAAAGCGATTTCTATTTACCAAGTTTTTATGGTTGCAGGGGGAAAGAATCTTAAGCTTCAAAGAAAGGTTCCCTTTTAGATTGTATTACTATGGAAGGGAAGTAGACTAGAATCTTTTAGAAAGAGCTCAGCGGGGCTTTCTGTTTGGGTTCCCTACTGATACCAGAAGACCTAGGCTCGTAGCTACCACATATGAACACCTGCAATGTGC
The DNA here is from genome assembly GCF_040939455.1 of Microcebus murinus. Lineage (NCBI taxonomy): Eukaryota > Metazoa > Chordata > Mammalia > Primates > Cheirogaleidae > Microcebus > Microcebus murinus. Next base: position 51,860,347 of record NC_134105.1, on the reverse strand, counting down.
TAGGTGCTGTGTGAGACATGTTGCAGAACACTAATAATACCAGTGCCAACACTGGCACTGTCTAAGTGCTTCATATATTTGAACATACTTAGTCCTTGCAACCAACATATGATGTATGTACAATTCCATCCCAATGTTGAAGATGAGGCAATTGGGACACAATTAATTTGCCCCCAGGTCACATCGTGGTGGAGTTAGGATTTGAAAGAGGCATTCTCACTCCAGAGTCTTCACTCTTAACCACCATACATAGCTCTTCTCATTTAATCCTCACAACAATCTTATGAAATAAAATATTAAAATGCTCATTTTCCAGATAGAAAACTGAGTCTCAGAGAAGTAATTCATCTGAGGGATTGACCTGGGTTCTCAACCCAATTCAATTCAGCATGCTATCTGAGTACCTACTTTGTGCCAGCCACTGTGCTAGGAACTAAGAGAATGATATAATGTGAAAAATGAATCATATTTATTTGTTTTCTTTTCTTTCATTTCTTTTTTTTTTTTTTCTGAGACAGAATCTCACTTTGTTGCCCAGGCTAGAGTGAGTGCCGTGGTGTCAGCCTAGCTCACAGCAACCTCAAACTCCTGGGCTCAAGCAATCCTGCTGCCTCAGCAGGGACTATAGGCACGTACCACCATGCCCGGCTAATTTTTTTTTTTTTTTTGTATATATATGTTTTTTGGTTGGTAAATTCATTTGTTTCTATTTTTAGTAGAGACAGGGGTCTCACTCTTGCTCAGGCTGGTTTCGAACTCCTGACCTCTAGCAATCCACCCGCCTCCCAGAGTGTTAGGATTGTAGGCATGAGCCACCGCACCCGGCCCTCTTTCATTTCTTTTAACACTGCCACTTCTTCCTGAGGTTATGGATAATAGAGTTCACTTCAAGTCCCTTGAAAGTCCCACATAGTCAAGATTAGCCAGAGATGTCAGCACTATACAGATGGCCTGAGAGCTAGCAGGTATTTTGGCAAGGAGGACAGAGGGAAATAGGTTCTAAAGCCAACGGGGTAGATTTGGACAACCAGATTTGAAGAAATCTGCCAAAGATGGCTCCCTGACTTTGAACCTGGGAGGCAGAAGAGTCCAGGTGTGAGGCAAATCTTTGGCTCTGCCTCCTGGGGCTGTCCAGGTCGATAGAGCTGTCAAGAATACGCAGAAAGAGGCAGATGTTTCCTCAAGGGCTCTCTGTGACATGCCTGGGCGCTGCATGACCAGGCTTGAGGCAGCCAGCTGGGGTTTGGGAGGACACAGGCACGTGGACGGCCTCCTGCGGGAGCCCTGCAGAGGAGGCAGCTGAGAGAAGTGAATCTTTCTTCCCAGCTTCCTCCTCCACCCTTTGCTACAGAGCCGGGTGCTGTAGCACAGTGCCAGCTGCATAAAGGTTGATTCACAGATGAAAGGCTGCAGCTACACGCCACGCAGAAGTGGCAGAAAGGACACAATTGTGTGCGTGTGTGTGCGTGCATGTGTGTGCTTGGAGGAGATTGTTTATTCAGGGGACTATATATCAAACACAACCTTACTGGCAGACAATAGGGATTTGCCTCGATAATTTATGCCGTTGAATAAACATCCAGATGGGCTTGTGTAGAGCAAAAGGTGAGACTTATTTCTAAAAGTGGGGTACCTCCCTTTGTGGTCTCAATTACAGGAGATGTTTTTGCACACAAAACATTCAGGCAACATTATCTGGGTATCTGCCTGAGCCTACTGTAACCAAAGAGAAAGAAAGGCCGGAACTAAAATGCAAAAGAAAGAAAGAAATTGTATTTGGAGATAGGTCTGCTACAGTATAAACTTTTCCCTTTCTCTGGCTTACTGCTATAGCAAAACCTGATGGTTGTCTTTGTAGAAAACGTGTCTGTATCTAGGTCTCTGGCAGTGATTTGCCTCTGGGAGGGCCAGCAATCTATTTAATGACTCCATTGACGTCAATAGCATAACTGAAATACTTACTAACATGCATGAGTCCAACTTTCAGAGGGGGGGTGGGTGGATGGTGTTTCTCAGCAGTACAAAAACATGGAGTGGAGTCAACACGGAATGAACTCAACTCTTCGTGCAGCTAGTGAGAGATTAGATGCTGCTGTTCTCATTTAATACGAATAAATATTTATGCTAAATGTAGAAATTAATTTTGAACCAGCGAAATAGTCATAATGAGAACGGTGTTATTTTTGGCAATGTTTGCTTAAGGATAACATTTTAACTATTTGCATTTTAGCTGACTTGTTAATGTTTCTGCCACTACCTATACTTAATTTTAGATATGTATGAAATAATTGCAAATCAAGATAAATAGCTCAGTGTTGATGCTCCGGGGTAAACTTTCACAAGAGGACTATTTTAGACAAAAGCAATTCTCCCCAAACAACAATTTGGGGAATTAGTCTCAAAATTACGGAGGCCTTTCTGGTGCATTTACCCTACAGTTTTGTTTGCAGGCTGTCTAAACATTCAAGGTGAATAATAAAAGAAATTATTTCAATAAATTCAGGCTATACAGCATTCAGAATACACAAGAAAACATAATCTGATATTTCTATTTTTTTTCTTTTTCTTTTCATTTCTTTTCTTCTTTTTTTCCTTTCTTTTCTTTTTAAATAATTCCCTCCAATCCTTCCTTTATCATGAATATTTACAGCCTTTGGTAACCAGATTGATTTTATTCGTATTTGTCCATAGTGTTGCAATCCTGCAGGACAGTTCTTGCTTAATGTAGAAACCAAGCAAAGGTTCTGCTTCTGCCGGGCTTCACTTCCAGTCAGCCGACACAGAGCAGCTCCCAGGCCATTGCTGTGGTTCTCATAGAGCCCTTCTCCCGTGCACACATGGACCCTCACTCATCCCAGGCCCTGGAAGGTCTGGCAAAGAATGAGAACTGAACCAATGTCATGACTTTTTGAATTCCTCAGAATCAAAGATGACTCACTGAGCCTCTTGTCCACTGCTTGAACAGCCCCTGCATCTGGCCCACCCGCAGGACCCGCCAGGAGGACAGTCATCATCAAGGGAAGATAGGGGAGGAACCCATATGCAGAAATAGGCTTCCTAGGAGAAAGCCTCTTTTTGTGTTTTATAAACTGGTAAACAGCCATTTCCTCCCCTGAATGGCCTGGATACATATTAAAAGAAATGGGTTCCCATGAGCACTGGGAAACTTTAATTAAATCTGTTTCTCACTTAGGCCAACCTATTTCAGACTTGACTGGAAAGCCCTGTACTGCCTTATCCTATTTCTCCAGACACAGCCTTTTCTTGAAACGCTTTCTAATTGACTAGTGTTGAAACCACCATAAACCGAGGAGGCTGTGGATGCTCAGGCTGGGACAGACTTAGTGTCTGCAGCAATTTGGCCTCAAGTCCTCCAGGCAATTCCCTAGTCACCGTGGTGACGTGGTTTGCTTTCCTTTCTGATGACCCGTAGACCTTTGGGTTGTTCTTCATAACATCTGATCTGTTACCAGCGGTGATGTTCCTGCTCAGTCAGTAAGTTTATTGGTAAATTTTAGAAGAAGAAATTTAGTATAGAAAACCCCACCTTATAAAACAACTTGGCCCCTAAAATATTGTATGTATGATACATATTATTACACATCAAGTCACATTTATATGACTCAGGTGCTGGCCATTAAAGGGAATGGTTTTCTAATCCCTTTGTAAAGCAAAGAATCATTTTGTAAAGGCAGTGAGCACTTAATTTTTTCAGTTAATTCTTACTGTCATGACATACCCGTAATCACTATTAAAGAGCAAAAGAGTGGAAAAAGTGGGACAATTACCACACATATGCGCTGCACACACCCGAATTTCCCTCAGTTATTTGATTTTTTTTGTTGTTGTTGTTGAATATAGTTTGGGGACCTGAAGTCCTGAGAATTACTTCCATTTTCCATTTTGAATATGTACAGGTGACAGAATTCAAGATTCTGCCTTGTTTGGGAGTTTTCTTTCTTTTTCTATTCTGTTTTTTTTTTTTCCCTTTCTGTTTTAATCCTTGAGCAGAAAGCAGAGAAAGCTTAAAATTCATGCTTGCGAAAAGGCAAAATGCGATACAAATTGAGATGCTCATTAAATTCCACAGCACTGGCATTTTCAATACTCCTGGGAGGATTCACCGCGTCTCTCTCCTCAACCCGGGAGCATATGGCTTCCACATTGTTCCAGGCTTAAAATTCTCCATTGCTTTCCTCTGGCTCTCCTATTCAGAGTGCAAAATGCCAGCTTCTTAGATTTCACTCTTTTTATTCAAAACCTATTTAAGAGCACACTAACATATGCAAGCAGTTATAGCGTGTGTTTCAGATCTCTTCTAATTTCAATGAAATAACGGATTTTTTTAAAATATAAAAGAACAACATTGGAATATTTTCATAGGCATAGAGATAAAAAAAATGTGGCTCCTCGTTGATATTTAATTTTGTGATCATTTTCCTCAGATAAAGTCCCTAAATTTTACACAATTCTCCTGGTCAATTCAAGACTTACTGTGTTCCTACTATGTGAAAATAATTGTGCTAAACCACCATGAATAATAGAGATCAATAAGGTACAACTTCTGTCTTCAGGAGCTTGATCTCCAAAGGAAGAGACATACAAGGCACAGATTAAAGTATGTCCTAGAATTAAGTTGTTACCATAGCAAAGATAAAAGAAGCAATTATGTCAATTAAAAAATAAGATGTCTGTGCAAAAGAAGGAAATTTGTATTCAGCCATGAGAGCTGAGAATAACTATGGTTCAACAATGAGAAGAAAGGTATTGCAGATTGAGATATTTCCTTTCATTTCCCCATTGACTATTTCAGTTAATGATCAATTTATAAGAGTAAATGTACCAATTTTACCAGGATTTCTGATAATTAGCTTTTAAAATGAATTGCATTTCCTTCATTTATATGTTCAAAATTTAAAAAAAGAAGCTTTTAAAGAAGATTTGGTTCTTTCTCAAACTTGCTTCAATGTAAGAATAGAGTTATCTACGTCAATCAGTGTTTCTTAACAAACTGGATTGTTTCTAAATCTGTTTCAATTATTGTGGATTTTTTGTACTTTTTATCTGAGATTTCAATTGAAATATATGAATTCGACTTTAGTATTGACAAATGAAAACCGGATTTACTATCGTGAAAAATGGTATTTTAAAGCAGCCCTCCAGTTCTCAATTCTGTTTGATCTGAGCCACTTATTTTTCATTCCCCTTTAAAGTTTCTATTTAAACGCACCTCTTTGTCATATGCTGATAAATATTAAAATAACAGGAAAAATCTGCCTGACTTATTTAAGCTGATAATAAGAACAAAAGACGGGATGTGTGTCTCCTCCTTCCTTTTCTAACTATGGTTAAATGTTAAGGAGATTTTGAAACCTGTAATTACGTAATTGATATCACTACATTCTCTTTCCAGTGAAAAGCCAGGATTTTTGTAGTTTGTCACAAAGGCAGATGAAAACAAATTGCCTAAGTGGTATTGTCATTTCTTTGTTTCATTGTTTTAGAAGAATTTATCAAAAGAATCTCTAGTTGCCAAGCTGCAGTTACTGTGCCAATAATCACAAAATGATCTTTCCAAACACACCTTTGGCCAGGGAGTTAATTTATAGAACCATAAATATCACATATTCTCCTTATGTTTGTCATATTCATTACAAGAAAAAACATAGTCTTAAATATTCAAATTGACGTAAAAAGCATCTTAATAAATTTGGCTAACAGAAATGTGAGCGACATTGCTTTACTGTTAAGCCAATATGATGAAATGATAGAGGTTTCAAAACTACCTCCTTTGATCTCCAAGTATGTAACACCAGTTATATGTTAAAACACTCTATTTTGTTTCTTTTTGTAAAACTTCTAAAGAAACCAGTACATGCTACACTCCAGGTTTTTGTAGTCTATAGAAATAGTATTAATCACTTCTTTGTATGTCATATCATAGGGCTGTAGAGTAAACTCACCTTTACTTAATATCTTTCTTTCACTTTTATTCTTGGTCTCAATCTTTGTCTTATAAAATATTTTTAAAAGCATGTATCATAAATACTTTAGAAGCCAATGAGCCAATAGGATCTGCTGCCTTTGTTCCCTTCTTTTAGATACAGGGCTATTGTAATACTTCCACTATACTTATGGTCATGATACTAGCAAGAGAACACAACATCCATGTAAGGAAGATGGTAAGGATATGGTGAAGGGAATAGCACCACTGGCAATAGGAAAGCATACAACGCAATGTAAGGCATTAGGTGATTTCAGCACGAGTCCATCTTAATTGTTTTCTCCTGTGGTTTTTCTCAGATCCACTACTACAACACAGGGGAACAGATTCAGGGGGAGAAACTCCATTTGGACTTTAAAAATGTCATCTTACTGGTTGCATTTTATTTCAAGACAAATTTCTGTTCAACACATCTCCATGGTTTTCCTTCAAGGTGGCCCTTCCTCTCTGCAGCTCTCAAAGCTACCTGAGAAGCAGATGCACTGTACTGAAAGATGAGAAATTAGGTTCTTAAAAAAACACCTTTGAGGAACAAAGTTGGATGACCTCCAAAAGAAATGATTTGTGACGTGGAAGGAGCCCTTGGTTTCACACCTGGAAAGAATGTAAATCCAAGTGGGATCTATAGTTGATGCTAAGAGGAAACCACTAGCATACCCTTGGGGGCCCTCAGACCACTGTGGGGCACCTCGGGGTCTTTGAGGTTAGCTCTCCTGGAGTTCACTGAGGCCAGCAAGCTGAGGTCCAGTTGCGCTATCATTACAGCTCTGCCTCCGGCTCCTCTTCTGGGAAGCAGCATTACCGCACATTTATCACATTCTGAAAGCCGGGGGCATGCAATGGGCAAATTATTTAATACTGCTTTTAATTTGGTTTTATATCGAGTAAAGCAAAGCTCTGGTATGCCTTTGAAAAAAGTCAACAAGAGAGATCCTTTTGAAGGCCACAATATGCAAACAAATGCTATTATTCTAAAAATGGTTTGGAATAAGAGGCACATTTATTTTTCTGAAACATTGAGATAGACCTCATGACATGGCCTACCTTGTAGGTTGACTCTGGAGACAGGAGGCTGACTAGTAGCTGGGGACCTCCTGTGGAGACAGAGAAAAGAAGGACTGAGTCTGTATAGTACTTCTCCCCACCCTGTACCCCCTGCACTTCCCCCCATTATTACTGAGGAGTTTTGCAGGTCATAATAAGCTCTCGAGTGACATAATGCTATCTCCGGAAGGCAGGCTCCTGTAACACGGGTAGATGACTGCAATTCTCTCACATTCAGATGGCCTGGAATTTCCCTCTGCACAGCCTCAGGATGCCCCAGCTCTCCAGGAAGGAATTTGTTTACTCCAGATCCCTAACCAGCCCTGTGTTTTTTGGTTTTGCTGTTCCAAGAAGCCCTCAGAAGAGGAGATGCTTGCTTGGGCCTCACTCTGAATGCCAATTCCTTTGGGCAGTGCTATATAGAATCCTTAGCGATCAATCAGTTCAACCTCACATTTTTTGCACCTTAGGAAACTGAGACCCAGACAGGTGAAGCCACCTGCCAAAGGTCATACAGCCACCAGGAATAATAATCCAGCTTACTCAATTTAGGGAGCAGAAGTTTCACGGAGGAACATCGTATTAAATAACAAGCTTGTTATTTAATACGTCATGGGTTAAATGAAACAAGGAAGCCAACCCATGTTCCCCTAATACTGGAGCCCCTCATTTTTTCTTCTTTCCTTTTCTTTCTCTGCCCCCCAACCCCTCAATTTTTCTGTTCTCACCATCTTGCTCATGCTTTACAAAAGTTCTGCCAGACTTTTCCAGATTCCCAGTGTACTGCTGGAGAACCTCTCAGGAATACTATTGAGCAGTGCCCTCAAACCGTGGGGTCCATCAGAATCTCCCAGAGGGCTTATTGAAACACATTGTTGGACCCTATCCCCAGAGTTTCTGATTGAGTAGGCCTGGGGTGGGCTTGAGAGTTTACATTTCTAAGAAGTCTCCAGGTGGTGTTGGTCTGGTGACCACATTTTCAGAACCACTTGTATTAAGGACTCTCTATCCCACTAAGGAGCAACAGGATATTGGTAATTAGCAAGAGAGTGGACCCTAAGCCAGGGGTTCTTAAACATGGACAAGCATCAGACTCATTTGATACTCATTTCAGTGTATCTGGGATGAGGCCTGGAAATCTGTATTTTTTACTCCTCTGTGAATTCCCTTGCACAGGTAAATTTGAGAAAGAACCCAAATTCCAAATGCTAGAGAATGGCCTGCAAAGTTGGTGCTAAGGAAGGATCTTTCTACTGGTGGGGCCACAAAATTATTTTCCTGGGTTTTTAAGGGCTCCAAATAAATTTCTGATCCCTTAGGGGTAATCTAGCTTCTAGGTAATCATACCTTGTAGCTGCAGAGTCTATTGACAGGGTCTACATCTACCACTAATTTACTAGCTGGGTGATCCTAGCAAGGTACTTTTAAACTCTTGGTGGCATGAAATTTTCACATGTGATAAGAGAAGGGAAATGATCAACCAATGATTGCTTTTTTCTACTAGGCACTGTGTTAGGGACATCTTAGCTTCCATTGGGAGTATTATCATCTCATCTTAAGGATAAAAGAACTGAAGCTCAGAGAGGTTCAGAAACATACTGAAGCAAATGGTTTATAATCGGCATGGCCAGGATTCAAAGCTAAGTCTTTCTGAATCCAAAGTGCATGTTCATTCTACTATGCTGTCTGCTGATAACACCTGCACTCAGACCAAGGGATGTTTTTCAGGAAAATTAAGAGATTAAATTCCAAACTCCTTACCCTGGCATTCAAAGTCCTTTGCTTTCTAGCCTCAACATACATTTTCCAGCTTACCTGTTAGAATTCCTCCCCACCTGACATTTCATCTCAAGCCACTGACTGGCCTTGTACTCAAATGCATCTTGTGCTTCTCCTATGTAGCACTTTAAAATTGTAATTAAAATAGGCACTAATTAGTGTTCAATAGATAACTCCTTAGATTAATGTAAACTTTATGTGGGCAGGGAACAACTTGTTAAATACTTGATCCCTGGCACCTAGGATGATCTTCCATATGCCAAGCATTGAGTAAATACTTATTAAATGGAAGAATGAACGGATGAGTGAACACAGGACGGAGCTGACCCATACTTTCCCAAGGCCAAACTTGATCACTTCTTTTTCCTTGAACATGTGCTTCCCCTTTCCAGCCATGACTCAGGCCATGCTCTGTCAAGGAAGCTCCCCCCCACATTAAATATCACCTGCTCATGAAAGGTTAAGTGCCATCTTCTCCAAAGGATGCCATCCTCTTAGCTGAGAGTGCTCTCTTCTCTAATCTCCCATGGTGCTTTTTCTGTATCCTCATGTTATAATTCACATGGGTACATATTATCTCCACTAATAAATCTGTGACTTATTGATGGCAGGATCCAGTTCTGAATGCTTCCCTTGTATCCTCTGCAGGACCCACCAACTTGCCTCTCAAAGAGAAGGAACTCCAAAATACTAAAGGACTGTTGATTAAATGAACTACTGATGTGAAAGTGATTCAAGGAACCAAATGCTTTATCTGGTTTCCTTTTCACAGGCAGTCTTGTTTCTATGTCCTACTCACTATTCCCTGAGCACAGCATGCCCTCTTGTTGCTGTGTCTTTGGACACAAATACTTTTCTTCTTCTCTTTGAGTGCCTAATGCTTTACCATGCCCGGGACTCTGCTCAGGCATCCCCTCCTCAGAGGAGCCTTCCCTTCTGTGAGCAGTCCTCACCCCAGTTCTGTGGTTCTCTATGCCTACCCTGTCATTGCTCTGCTCAGCCTGTATTGCAATTCCCATTTTCCTGTCTGTCTCCTCAACACACCTGTGAGGAATTTAAGCAAAGATCAAGTCTTGTGCATCTCTGTAACCCTGGAATCTGGCATAATATTTGGTATGACATAGGCATTCAATACATATTTATTGGATTAATAACACATTTTAAAATAATTTGATTTTGCCTCTTTTCCTGAAATCCAAACAAAAAGCTTTTCTGAAAGAAGACACACAACTAGGAGACCCTTAATGTTGGAAATCTCTGCCTTCTTAATAGCATAACTTCTCACAACACCTAGTTCTCTCAATGACTTCTTGGAAATTAAATATATTACACAAACTCTTTTGTCTCAGAAGTTCATTTTGGAAATGCAGCTTTTATTTAGAATTGTTAATTTTTTTTTTTTTTTTTTGAGACAGAGTCTCGCTTTGTTGCACAGGCTAGAGTGAGTGCCATGGCGTCAGCCTAGCTCACAGCAACCTCAAACTCCTGGGCTCAAGCAATCCTTCTGCCTCAGCCTCCCGAGTAGCTGGGACTACAGGCATGTGCCACCACGCCCGGCTAATTTTTTTTTTTATATATATATATATTAGTTGGCCAATTAATTTCTTTCTATTTATAGTAGAGACGGGGTCTTGCTCTTGCTCAGGCTGGTTTCGAACTCCTGACCTCGAGCAATCCGCCCGCCTCGGCCTCCCAGAGTGCTAGGATTACAGGCTTGAGCCACCGCGCCCGGCCAGAATTGTTAATTTTGATAAGCATCTCTGTGTGTAAGCTTTGGAAAGACGGGGACCACATTTATTTGGTTTATCGCTTATTCTCAAGACCTGGTGCAAAGAAGAGACTCCAATACATTTGAAATGAATGAATGACTTCTGGAAACCGCATTATTGCTGCTAAGGCATGAGAGTGCCAGTTGGAAAATTGTGATGTCTGCCAGAGGAAAATGGTGTTGGTTGCCCAGTCTTCAGCAGTCCCTAACTTATGGAAGAATCATAAGAAGTTACGTGCCTGGCTGCTGAGGCTGGTGATAGGAATAGGGAGGATAATATGGCCACAGCAGTTAATACTTTCCAGCCCTGAATAGCACAGTGGAGAGAACTGCACTATGACTAAGAAGACAGGAATCCTAATCCTGGCTCTGGCATCTTCCCACTGTATGGCCCTGGGCGATTCACTGAACCTCTTAGTTTCTTCCTCACTTGTGGAGAACAGGCAGCAACTAACATTTACTGGTGATTTACAATGTGCCAGGTCCTGTGTGAGGGGTTTTACATATATTTCCTCACTTAATCTGAGGATATTTAGCTAGGTTCCTTCCAGCTCTGAATGCTCAAGATTTTATGATTCCCAGTTAATTTAAATCCCATGCCAAAGTACATAAAGCAATGAAAGACACTTTAGATACATACTGAAAAAAAAATTTAAGTGGTTATTGATTCTTTCCTGAAGGTGACATGCATGTTGATTAAATTATGTCTTGAAAGAATGCTAATACAAAGCTGTTACATGATTTCCTGGTAGCCATGCATGATAGTCATGAAGTTAATGACACAGTTAAAAGAAGGGCTCTCCTTGGCTCCCAGCTCCATCCTCTGGTTATCAGACTGGTGAATGGTGGGCACATTCACTCCCACCCCTGGTCACTCCACCAGTCTGTCTGAAGCCATGTACAGAGTTGATCCTATCACTAATTCCAAGTACATTCTTAAATGCTTTAAGAATCCTTATCTGAATTAACAACTCTAAATGAAAGCCATATTTTCAAAATTATCTCCTGGGACAAAGGAAATGTAGGTTTTCATTTGCAGCCAAGAAATACAGGGCCAATCAAGCATTCCCTCAGTGGGTCATTTCATGGAGGTGCAAGGAAACCACCTCAACTGGAATTTTGAGATTTCCCCCCTTTGGGTGGTAAACTGCTTTTACACAGAGCAAAGAGCCAAAAGATAAAAGAAATCTTGACTTCTGAGAAGTATAGTTCTATGTGGGAGTTCCTTTTCATATTATAAACCACACAATCCAGATGTCTCATGGAAACCACTCCAAGGACGTAATTATTGCTTAAATGTTACATTCAAGACAGGGAGTGGCATCCTAAAACCCAAGTCAAATATCCCAGAAAGTGACATCTGAGTTCCATGAATCTTATGGTTTCAGCTGTTAAGATAAGTAAGTATGAGGGAGTGGAGAGTGGAGAAAGACCCTCCGTATGCTGTATCCCCTCCTGGCAGACATTCTTGCTTTCAGTTCCTTCTCTTGGATTTTCCTCAGTTGTTTGAGGGTATTGACTATCTAGAAATAGAATGGAGTACATTAAATAGACTCTCAATTTTCCAACCTGCCCCTGCCAGGTCACTCTGCTGATGGCTGACTGATTGATTTCATTGATTTCGGCTCCCTGATGGCTGAAACCCATCATAATTTGGGTCTGGGCCTGGGCTAGACTGAGGAATGTCGATTGCCTTTGGTGAAGCTCTAGTGGTAAATGTGTCCTGCTTTAAATGTTTGTTAATGGGTGTTGGTTGCAAAGTAGTACTCAGAATCAGTAACAAGATCAACCCTGTACAAATATAGGTATGGGTGTGAAAAAGCCCATTAGATGCAACTATCTTGCTGTTGAAGACCCACTCTGTCTGATAAGTGAGGTTTGCTTTGGACTAAAAGTGACACAAAGGCCATAATTTGAGGGGTAGTCCTCAGCCAGAGTGTGAGAATGGGCTCTGGGTCAGTTCTGTGTATGGCCCCAAGGCTAAGAAAACACTTGGTTCTTAAGAAAGTGGTTTGAGCTAACATAGCTCATTAATCAGCAGGGCTAGGCTGGATGCCCCAATACTACTAACAGAGGAACCCCCTACCCTCACCACAAGCCCATGCCAGCAAATGAGACTAAAAACACCTGAGTCCAGCTATGCTGGACAAAGAAGCCTTTGGAATGTGTCCTTATTAATCCCTTCCTCACCATTCCCTTCTCCATTGTTCTGGTTCAGGGCTTCACTCAGACATTTTAATTCCTGAAAATATTGTCTTAGCTAATGTCTCTGCCTTCAGGCTTTCTAACCTTCAGAATTGTTGTGAGGATTAAATGAATTTCATAAGTCCTTCCTAAACATCTTTCTGTTCCAAAGCCTCCCAGGGACTTCTGCCCATAACCCAGAGGACTTCACAGGTGCAGTGAAGGGAAAGAGCACTGCAATGAGGGTCAGGATGCTGGGTTTCACATGTGACTCTGCTGCTTACCAGAAGAGGTATGTTCATGCACAAGTAATTTAATCTCCCTAAGCTTTGTTTCCTTATTCACAGAGTGGGGGGAACAATACGCGTCATGCACATCATTTACAGTGATTGTAACTCAGATAATGGATGTGAAAGCCTCAGTGTTAACAATGCTTCTGGATTCAGCAAGGGAAAGGTCATTATTATAATAGCTCACATTTATTGAGCACTTACTCTGTGCTAGATGCTATTTTAAGTACTTTAGAAATATCAACTCATTTAATCCTCACAATAGTTCTAATTTACACAGTAGGAAACTGAGATACAGAGACAGTGATTAGCTTGCCCAAGAATATAATCTTCAAGTGGTAGAACTGGGTTATGAAGCCAGTAAATATGGTTCCAGAGATCATATTCCATAAAGAAAAAAGGCAGGGGATAGGGAAGGGATTTTTTTCCTAAAAAAATAATTTCCTAAATAATTGGTAGTCTTTCCTCCAATAATCAATTATTCAGAAATTCATATGTATGATGGATATTTATGGAGCACAAAGTATACAGGAATTCTGTTAATTCTTGGGAATTCAAGGAAAAATGAACACAATTCTCACTCTTAAGGGACACACAGTCTAGTGTAGGGCAGATCCATGAAGAGTGTGCTAAAGTGTTCAGAGTGCTCTGGGACCAAATGAGGGCCACTCGGCCAGGCTTGGTGGGATCAGGGAGAGCATCTTGGTGAAGGTGATTCTAGAGATGAGTCATAAAAGACAACCAGGATTTGACCAGGCAGACATTGGCAGGTGGAATGAGACATTCTAGGAAGAGCAAACGGTAAGTCCATGATTAGGATGGAGAAGAAAGCATGCAGGAAGCAACAGGCCATGGTTGTTGAACATACTCCTACGTGGCTAGAGAGCTGGTCTGATTGTTCACCACTGTATCCCCCAGCACTTCCTATTAGACTGTAAGCCCTGAAAGGGCAGAGAACTTGTCTGTTTTGGTTACTATTATATCATAGGTGCCTGGTACAAAATAGGTGCTCAGTAAGTATTTGTTATATGCATACATACATGCATGAATGAATAGTATGTACTAAATAAATACTTGCTGGATAAATTAAGTGACAGATAAATAAACAGACAGTAGCATTCCAAAAGAGGATGGGACAAGCCTCTAGATTTCACATACATTGCATTAAATATAAACCCAATTAACTATCAGTCAAATTAACTACAGCTGGGTCATGAAGTTCCATGGGTGCCAAGCACCGGCGTTTAAACTTTCTCTTAACGATCACAGTGGACCATTGAAATGCCCCAAGCCAGAGGGTGACAGGGTCAAACAGCACATGAGAAGGATCACTCTGGTGGTAGCCTGGAGAAAAGATTAGAGGAGGAGAGACCAATGACGGGAAAGACTCCATCGGGGTGTGTACAGTCATCTCACAAGGAGGCCTACAACAAGTTATGGGACAGCGAAAGGCAAAGTCAGCATTCAAAGCAGGGTTTACTCCCTCTTTTAACAAACCCACTCTATGAAAATTTTGATGAAAGCATAACAGAGGGTTGACGAATAATTTTATAAATATTGGAGAGATAGGGTACTCTGTAGTGAACACTGGCTGAAAAATCAGGAGGTTTGGTTTTGGGCTCTGATGTGTTTCTAACTTATGTCAGGGTCGTTAGCAAGTCGCTGGATTTCTGAGCTTAGGATTGTCCTTCTGTAAAACAAAGAGGTTGAATCAGTGGTCTCAAAAGTCTCCTCTAGTCCTCATATTCCAGGATCATGGATCCTGTGATGCTCTGAGCCCTGCAATAATCTTTTAAAACATGCAGAAAAGTGAGATGAATAGCACTTAAATTAGGCTTATAAATCGAAATGATTTTAGAGAAGAAAAGTGGCGAATATAAAATTCAAACCCTTTATTTTAAGGTTAAAGGAGATCAAGGATCAGCAATGTTAATCGAAATGACCAGCATCATATAGTTAGTTGAGAGCAGAGGAGAAGAGAATCCCCCTCTTCTTCATTAAACTACATGAACCTGTTTTTATATTATCCAAAAATAGGCAACCTGAATTTAAACTTTTTGGTACCTTTAAGTTTGAATATTTGAATTCATTCATAGCTTATTCAAAAAACACATAATGGAATTTATGATTATTACTGGCCAAAGTGGCAAATATAAAAGTGAACCCCCAAAAAATCTTTATTCTTTTATTGTTGAACTCCTGCTGTATATTAAGTATTACAAGTACAAAGGATAATAAAATCCAGACTAGATAACTTTTAATGTCTTACCAGTTCTAAAATAGTATGGTGCTCCATCCTATATTCAAATTTTATTGTGTACCCTGATTTAGCTTGGAGGACAAATTCCCACACAATAGTTGTTTTTATAAAATGTTGCTCAATATGTTTTACCTTTCTGGAAGGGACTTATAATGCCACAAAAAGTCAATGCTTACTTGTTGGATGTCCCATGAAGGTTTGTCAGTACAGTGAAGTTGTTTCTCACACTCCGCAAGCTGGCCAGGACCTGTAAGAAAAATGTTTCAAATGGTTAGGGACAAAAGAAGACAAAAGGTCAGGTTCAGAGACCATACTTATAGTCAGAGTGAGAGCTAGCCAGGGCCAGCAGGTGCTTACCTGAGCAAAGGGAGTTACAATCAAGTCATCTCCATGTCTGGTGAAAAGAGAGAAAAGGAACATTTAGAAATGCATTTGAATTATAACTGTGACATATACAGATAAATCAAACCTTGTCAACGTGAGCAACACAAATGTTATATAAGTCTTCTACCTTTTTATAAGGCAGGACTCACAATTAGGCATACGTGGGGATTCCAAAAACTTGAAAGAAAAAAATAATAGTACTAGATTCATGACTCCTAGATTTACAGTGACTACCAGTAAAATCATGTGCAAGCAAGCATATATCCTCAGGGTATATTCCCATTAAATAACAGATCCAGAGTACTGTAATTCAAAGCGACTTGTGGATTTTGGTTGCTGGAGCCAGGAAATTCAAAGACAGGGCTGCTCATAGGGACACACACAGTTGGAAAAATGGTGTAACAGTCTGGGTAAAGGTTTAACATTGGATTTCCTGGCTTTTGTTGATGTGAACCACAGCTTTAATGCCATTTAAACACAGATTTCTGTCTGGGAATCCCATTACTTTTTGTTTTTAATATAATTTCTTTCTTAAAGTACCCAAGGAAAAGCTTTTAATGGTAGTGCACCACTGAACCTATTATAACCATACGATTGTCATTCATTTTGCCCCAAAGACCTGATGAAGCTCCACCTAGCGTTATGTAAATCTATACAAGGAAGAGTCAAAAATGTGTTTTCAGGAGCTCTCTCTCTCTCTCTCTCCCTCTCTCTCTCTCTCATGGTTCAATAAGTCACCTTAAGCCCACATTCAGCAAGCTCTCCACTGAAGATACTAGAAAACATGTTGGCCTGAGCTTCAGTTACAGAATCAGACCACTTTTCTATCACAGCGTGAATCATAATAGTAACATAGAAGCTGATGACATCGAGCTTCCCTCATTGTTTGGTCTACCTTTTCTGTCCTCATGATTGTCCCATAAATATGGAACCTCATTTGTTAACTACCTGAGTGCAGCCAGTAATTACTAAGCACCTGCATGTACCAGGTACCATGGGGATCCTGAACTGAAGCATAGGCTTTTAACTTGGGCTCTTTATAAAACATGATACTTTTCTTTCTACCTTTGTCTTTAACTAGAAATCTCCTTTCAATGTAATGTAGCGAATTTCTAGTGTGCCCGCTTTTTACAGTGACAATAAAAAGAGTAAGAATTCATTGTGTGATCACTACATTCTAGGCCTTGTGCTAAGCACTTTACATGCATTATCTCATTTAATTCTTGTAACAAGGCTGTGAAACAGACACACTTTTAAAAACATTTTTTTAGAGACAAGGGTCTAGGCTGTTTGTCCAGGTTGGAATGCAGTGGAGTCAGGTACTCTTAATATTCCTATTTTATAGATGACATAAAGCCTCAGAGCAGTTAAACAAATGCAGAACTAGCACACAGTCAGTGGAAGAGCTGAGACTGTTTGAAAATGTAAAAAGCACAAAAATCTGTGCTTTTAAATACTATGCTTCCTATTTTATGATGATGCCACATAGCTGACAAATTAAATTATATGGAATTCATGATCTGCCCAAATTAAAACAGTAGGGAAGACGAAAAAATATTCAAAAAACTGTAAGAGACATTTTAAATATAGAATGAGAAATATAAACAACGGATACTTAATGGAGTCCAAAAGAGAGGTGATAATTACAGGTTAGAAGAAACAGGAAAGGCTTGAGTGAGTGAGTGGTCTTTGAGATGAACTTTGCATATGTAGTACCTTGAGCAGATGCATTGCTGAATAAGTTAGGGAGTTATTAAAACTGCACAAACTGAAGATTAAAGGGACGTAAACAAACATTAACAGGGCGCAATGTCAACATGAAGGGCAGGCTTTAAAAAGGCAGGGATGGTAGACACTATCAATGAGAGAAATGGCAAGAACAAAAGCATTGAAATGGGAAAATATTAATCAAGCTCGCTGAGATGCTCCGTGGCTGTTTGGGTGGAGCTGAGCATATTAACTATGAACATTTGTAAAGGATAAAGCTAGAAGGTCCACCAAACCCATATTATGAACAATCTGGACAAAGATTATGAGTTGGTGCTTAACTCAGTAGGAAGAAATGAGCCAATGAAGGTTTTTAGTGAGACAGGAAGTGAGATGGGCAAACAGAAAAGTGTTTGAGAAAGTAAAATGCAATGGATGTGGAGGGAGGGATGGGAGAGGGCACAGACGTAGAAAGAATGGTTAGGGAGATCTTTTAGTCATTTGTATAAGAAGGAATAGATGAGAACAAAAAAGAAAAAAAAAAAAAGAAAAAACCTAGGATGAGACAACTCGAAGAGACCCCAGAGGTCTTGCAGGACTCAACATTTAGTTGGATGAGGGGTCACAAAGAAATATTATTTTCAACTTTAAAAATGGGCATCTGAGAAAACAGTGAAATTGTGAGTGGAAAGAAGAAAGTGAGGAGGAGTTGGGATGGTTTCAGGTACATGTTGAATTCCAAGGAACTCATGCCATCCAGGTGGAGACATCAAGCACGGAGACTGAAACGTGGAAATTCCAGCTATAGATGCAGGAGTTACCCACAACAGCAGGCGTGGTGAAGGCCATGACAGGGGGAGGCTTCCCGAGGTGGGAGTATATATGGATAGGGAGCCAAAGGAGGAACCTCTGGGTTCTTGGAGAGAAGCCCAAAGGAGACACAGATTAAGAACCAAGAGAGGAGCAGTTGTGACAAATGCAATGCAGTGAACTGTATCAGAAACTTCCCCTACCCCAAGCTATTTTCTTGGGATGAACTTTGAGATGGGTGAAAGATCCTGTACTTTGTTCTGATTTATGATGTGAAGTTCAATTATTCATGAGACATCAGGGTGATTTGGGGACAAGAAAATGGATTTAGAGTTAAGCAGATCTTCTATGGCTCCTGGATTTCTAAAGTCTAAATGATCTGATAAAAGCTAAATAATATAAGCAAATCTCAAGCATGTATAGTGCCTTGAGCAGATGTATTGCTGAATGAGTTGGGGAATTCCTAAAATTGCACAAAGTAAAGATTAAAGAGAGGAAAACAAACATTAACAGCACAATGTCAACATGATTTGATCATTATGGAACTTCTGAAGTTGAGGAGAGCAGAACATTCAGAAGCAAGAGATGGATTTGTAGATCCCCAGCATTGGCTCCCTTCAAGGATTTGAACTGCAAAAGTTTATGCTGTATTTTAGACAATAGCTGTTAGAGAAATTACTGGATGATTTACAGTAAGTATCAGGAAACAAAACAAAACAAAACAAAAAATCTCCTGTTTGAGTATGGCCAGATTATTCATACAGCTATTCTGAATTTTTAAAAATCATAATTTCATAAATTACGAATTAGGAATCAAATGGCATAGA
Source organism: Microcebus murinus (assembly GCF_040939455.1). Classification (NCBI taxonomy): domain Eukaryota; kingdom Metazoa; phylum Chordata; class Mammalia; order Primates; family Cheirogaleidae; genus Microcebus; species Microcebus murinus. Next base: position 51,841,290 of record NC_134105.1, on the reverse strand, counting down.
AATAACAAAACATTTGATTATGAAAACATGCATTTCTTAATTTCCCAAACCACTAGAGAAGGCAGTGCCTCTCAGGTACAAGGCCAGATATTCAGATCCATTGCATGAGCAACATCTAGTGACAAAAGCGGCACATTACAATTTGACAGAATAATTGGAAATGAGAGAACTCCAATCTCAGAATTGAGTCATAGAATTGAGCGTAGGTCTGCTCCGAACAATGAAATGGTTTTCTAGAAGGCAAAAATTCTGCTTTTCATTGCTGCATTCTAAATTTTATTTATTATTTAATTTTCACCTTTCTCTGTTTCCTCACTGGGCACAGAATTTTACTTGTACTTTTCTTATAATTAATTTTAGTGTGTCTCATTAAAAAAAGATGAATATTATAGTGGTTAAGAGAACAGATTTTGGAGCCAAACAGCAATGGTTTGTTTCTTGGCTGCATTATTACTAGATGTGAAACATTAGGTTTCCTGTGTTTCAACTTCTTTATCCATGAAAGGGCTTTTTTTTTTTTTGAGAATTAAATGATTAAATTAAATTTTTGAGAATTAAATGATTAAATTATACATGTACAACTCTTAATAACAGTGGTTGGTAAATAAAAACACTTAGTTATTTAGTCATAGTTATTATTAGTAGGAGATATATTTTTATATGAACAGTCCCTGACTTATAATGATTTGACTTAAGATTTTTTGACTTCACAATGGTGTGAAAGTGATACGCATTCAATAGAAACTGCACTTTGAGCCCCCATACAATCATTCTGTTTTTCACTTAAGTACAGTATTCAATTACATGACATATTGAACACTTTACTATAAAATAGCTTTATGTTAGATAATGTTGCCCAACTATAGGCTAACTGTAAGTGTTCTCAGCGTATTTAAGGTAGGATAGGCTAAGCTGTGATGCTTGGTGGGTTAGGTGTATTAAAAGAATTTTTGACTTAATGATATTTTCAACTTAGAATGGGTTTATTAGGACAGAACCCTATTGCTAATCAAGGAGCATATGCAATTAAGGGGTTGCATGTCTTTATTTCCAGCTGGTAAGAACATCTTTAAGATATTTGCATCTGTCCCCACTGCAATCAAGAGAACTCATATTTATGTTGTATTTGCAGCTTATAAAGCATTTTCATACACATTATTTCATGGAATGAGAGAATGCTCCTGATGCCAGGGAATGGTACAAACACTTATCTTGCAGGTCAAGCCTGAAACCTCCCTCTCTCTCACCCCACAATCAACCACCAACTCCTATTGAACCTAATTTGCAAATATGTATGAATTGTCCACTGAGTCTGCTCTAATGTAGATTCCCATCCCCTATTACATAGATTACAAAAACAGCTTCCCATTGGCTCCTGACTAGTCTTTAGGCTTGTCCACCCTCCAAACCATTCTTCATACTTCAATCATAGCTATCTTTCAAAAACATGTCTGATTACGTATTTTCCTGCTTCAAAGCCATTAGTAGCACCTCATTGCTTGTCTGTAGCATGAAGGCCAATTTCTTAGTATAGACCATTATTGACGCAGTTCCTGCTCCTTCTTCCTTCTCCTCCTTCACCACTTCCTCACCCCTCCCCTTCTATGCCAAAACCATGCTGAGCTGTGGTTCCCCCAAATGCTGCCCCGCAACCAGAGTGTCCGTTAGCACATCCTGCACATCCTCGTGCCTGCCTAGCTCCTGTGGCTAAGTCCTCAAAGTGGGTTGCTCACCCCGCTTGGCCAGACATTTCAAAGTCCCATGCATAACTCTCTACAGCTACCCTTAACAGAAGCTGTTAAAACTGCCTGTTGACTTACAAATCTTTTAGTTCCCTTGAAGACACAAAACCTGTCTTATTTGTTAACACAGCGTCTAAATTTAAGTAAATATTTATTAAAAGAGAGAATGCATTTGATCTTCATAACAGCTGGAAAGGTAGAGCAGAGATTAATACCATCATTTTTATATTTTAGCCTCATTTAGAGTCTCTCTATGCACTGGGTATCCATACGGTTTACCACCTAGACTTGTTGGTTTCAAGCCTTGGTTCTCATGTATTGGGGAAGTCACTTAATCTCTTTGTGCTCCAATGTTTCTCATCTCTAAAACAAGAAAGTTACAGCATCTACCGCATTGAGGATATGGAAATTAAATGAGTTAATATATGTAAAGTACTTTAAATAATACAGAGCATATAGAAAATACTTAATATATGTGTGCATTTATTTAAAGATAATTTAGAGATAATAAAAAAGATTCAATGTCTTAAAATCCATGGTACTAGGAAGTGTGATGGCTGTACATCTAACTTAAGTCTCAGAAACTACCTCATACTTTTTTGGCAGTCCATAAATAAACAGGTCTCAAACGTAAGTAAGCTGTTACTTCTGCTTTTTTTCTTGATTCTTATGTATCATTTCCCTTGACTGATTGATCTCTCTAGAGACCACTAGTCTTCATGTAAATGGTGGCTTTACAAAGCTCCTTGTCTATGTAAGGCTTTGCAAATGGGATGACTGAATGAGAAAACATGGAATCTCCTTTCCCTATGGCTTTGCAGGTAGATAATCAAAACTCCATCCTGTTCCTGGTAGTTCCTGTCACAATTTGGGGCAATAAAACTGACCTCACCACTTTCCAGTACTTTATGTTCCCATGAGGAAATCTGTACCTCTCAGTAAATGAAGGCATTACACTAGAGATGACTACAACACAGGAACTGAACAGAAACCAACAGACTATTGCCACATCTAGGAAAGCATCAAAATTTCCTTTCAGGACCCAATAGTGTGATTGTGTTTTACTTTACTTGAAAGCCTTATTTTGGTCTCTCTTTTCTAGCTAAAAGTTAAAGACAATTTTCATTTTCTGTTCACATTTTTACTCTTAATATCTTTTCACTCACTCTTCCCTGCCCATAATTTCCTCTTACTCTTCTGAAAGAGTTCAAATGAGAAATTTTTAACAGCTTGTGTTCCTCTATTACTAGGATTTAATGCAATGGAATTATGCAAAGTTTTCCACCTTTTATAAAAATCCATGACTGCTCTGTGCTGGACATGAGGTGCTTCCGAGCAGGGGACACCCCAAAGCTCCCACTCAGTGGCCTTGCATCAGGACTCCTGGCCTGTTGTCACCCTTTTCCTTCGGGGATCCACAGGTGGAAGGCAGGAGAAGCAATGGGGAGCTTGGGAGGGTTATTCCTCTATGTATTTCAATTCATCCCCAAAAGTAATACTTAGGTGAAATAGCTTTAAGAGAATTGCTTCAGTTTAGATCCAGATGCTTGGGGTGAAACTGGATTTTCCAACATGGTCCTGATAAAATTAAATACCAGAAGATCTGGATATTATTCAAATTCTACTTCTTGTTGTGTTGAGAAATATAAATTCCTAAACTGACAAATAACAAAAGTTTTAGCTGCGATACTGAAATATTTGCAAAACAAAATCTTATGCTATTTTTATTCATGCAAAAAGTTTAATATATCCTGTTATCAGTATTTTTGATAGGGTGGTATCACATTGCCAACTGTATTTTCTTGGGAAAGGCTGTTCTTTATTATGAAAGTGTGCCCATCCCATTTTTGTAAGCTCTTATTTTTAAAAAGTGAGAATGATAATAATTTACATATATAAATTTTAATTACTTAAATTTAAATCTGGCAACACTGTGTAGGTCTTAAAGTTAGGAAAACAATTTTATTGGTTAGTAAAACTGAAATGATGGTAAACCACTGGCAGCAGGGAAACTGGATGCAGAGGCATGGAGAACCACATCTCTGTTTTAGCACCTATAGACTGAGTTGGACTGTGATCTTTAAGGTCTCTTCAAGTTCAAAATTTCTACTACTTTTTCATTGCAAGCAAAGTAACATCAAAGTTTAATCTAGAATTTGGTTTGTCTTTCGGGGAGACACTGAACAACCCTAGGACCTGGCATTACTGTTTGGGATGAGTTTGGGGAACTGTTAACTGGGGAATTAGTTTGGGGATTGACTAGCTTCCAAAGTTAGTTTGTGGAATGATTAGTCTTTTACCTGTAGAACATTATGTGAATCAAGATCTAATTAATTTGAGGTCACCACATTTCCTATGCACTACCACGATGAAGTCTAGAGCAGAAAGGTTTTTATCTTGCTAGGGGAGAGTATTCCTAGTACTTTCACTCTCCATTAATGCCTCCCATCCAGACCTTTGTCAGAAATGGCCCAGTTTCTATAAGATCTACAGCAAGGTGGCTATCTCTCCTCCAAGCCTCAGGCACCTCACTCCGCAGTCATCTCTTTCCTACCTGGTGGTAGAGATGTCACATTGCAACCTGAAGAACATGGGTGAAAACAGTTCAAGAGTTTCGAATATGGTCATTGTTAGCTACATCATGGGATACAGCATGAGATACAGTCGTGGGATTGGGGAAGTTTCTCAATCTCCCAGAGTCCCAGTTTCATCATCTATAGAGTGGGGATAATGCTGGCACCTACCTGACAGGGTTGCTGTGAAGATTAACAGAGATAACATATGTAAATGAGCCTGCCTCCACCCATGATGAGCGCTCATTTAAATGTTAGTTTTCTTCCACTTCAGAGTTATGTGTGCATGTGTGTGTTCCTCTTATCTTTCTTCTTTAACTGTACCCTCCCTGAGAGCATGTAAACTTTTTGAGAATGAGATCTGCTTATAAATCATCTGTGATTTTTATGCTGTTTTGTTTAGCTTTTATCCTCCAGAGCCTGGAACAATGCATGGCACATAGAAGAGATTCAGTAAATATTTGCCAAATGACTGAAAAAAAAATAAACGTTGGCCCACATAATGATTGACATATTTTAGGGCTGGGGTGCTTCTATTAAAACTTGCTGGCAGAAAAGCCCTGGGGAATATTTTTTTGCTGGTAGCTCTAAAATGCCCCCTGCCCCTTTCACAAGAGGGTGACATTTTTGGCTCTTTTCCAATAGCGGAAGAGAACCCAGTGGAATTTTCCAAGCTGGAGACTTTAGGAAGCTACTGATATTTTTATAACACATAATATTAAAAACAATTGTCTGTGTGCCCAGAAGCCTTTTAAGGCATGGATTCCTTAGTTTTTTAGCACCCAATTTTATTTGGTTTCAGAAATCGAATAAACAAGAGACACAGTCCAGTCCTTGTTCTTTAAATAAAAATTAGAGATTTACAAGTAATAGCAGCAAAACAAAAATATCAGCTGTGCTTAACAGGGCGGTGGAGTGTGTTGTGTCTCACCAAGGAGCCAGGCAACAAGTGGGCATTGTGTTAAGGCTCCAGAGAAGGGACACAGGCATGTGGTGGCATGACAGCTTATTAAATGTCACCAAGCAAAAAGGCCACTGGGAGAGGATGCATATAACCAACCTCCATTTTTTCTTCTCTGCTGCAGCCTCATGCAAACTGCACATGCAGCCAAAAATTCAAGTGTGATTTGTAAAAAGCGTTAAGGTTCTCATCCTGCAAATGATTCAGCAGTTTGCGAAATGAAGCTAAACGAAAATTTCTAAAAAATATCAGTAACAGATATAAAGTGAACACTGTGCTAAGGATTTTTAATACTCTTGGAGACCCCAGCTACACATTCCTCAAGCTGTAGAGCATTGATGTCCTTAAGATGGTCATCGTTGTCATCTCTGCTCATGTTCATTTTTCTTCTCCCCCCTTCCCATGGGTTAAAAGGGGACAATTACTGCTGCTGCCCTGACAGGGTTAGAGATGAAGTAAGTGTGAGACTGGGAGCCAGACAGAGCGTGTACTTACTGCTCGCTTGGAAGTGAAGAGTTTCTCGACATCGCCTTTGGTGACAAGTCATAGTCGCTGTCTGATCTGTAGAGAAACGACTCTCTGCGCTGGCTGTGCCCAGGAAAGGTGGCGTGAAGCACCAGCCCAGAGGAGGAGCTGGCCTGGGGGTCCAGCGGGCTCCGACCCGGGGAAGGGCCATTTTCCACATCAAAGCTTAAAGAGAAAGCAGGAAACCCTGGTCACATGAGAGCCACGGAGGAGGACATGTAACACACATTGGCAGGTCCTCGGTGCCAGGCATTTTACATAAAGCATTACACATCGTGGAAAGTTTGAATCTTCAAAACACCTCTGAGTTGCAGTCATGATTATTCTCATTTTGTATATAGGAAACTGAGTCCCACAGAAGTGCAGCCATTTATTTACCTGAGTCCACCATTAGCAACTGGTGGAGCCAGAAATTGAAGCCAGGAGCAAACACCATGGCCATTCAGTGGCATGAGCAACCTTGACAAATTCAGAATACAAGGCGAGTACAAAATAATTTGGTAATAAAAAGCCACTCTAGAGGGGACATCTAGAGGGGACACAGCTGTAGGTGTCAGACACTGAACTATCAGGTGAATGAGCCTTCCTAGCTGGATGACTTCTCCCTGCCGTAAATGAATACATTGCAACCTCATTAATGATACAATATGCATATTTCTAAATGTTTCAGGAACAAAGTGTTATCCTGAAAACCTCCATTGGCTGATTAGATGGGAGGCCCAGGCTGAGATTTAATATTCATATGCAAGTTTAACCACAGAAAATGACTTAATCTTATAACACCAGATGACTCTCCAAGGCTACAGAGCTGTGTCTAGAGAAGGATGCACTCACTGGTTCCTACAGAAAATTGCCATTGAGATTTCCAATCAGTCTCCCTCTCTCTGAGAAGGTGCCCCAAGCCCAGAATCATTCAAACAAGCTCTAATCACTGAACACACAGATGGGAATAGCAGATATTTTGTCTCTTGTTTTCTCTCTTCCCATTCTGGTATTACCTCGGGCACCATGTCCTTCTCAGCTCTCTGTGCATTTTGCCTGCACACACAACATGCCATAGCCTCAAATTGACAGTAACTCTCTTCCTTAGTATTTTTCTAGAACACTCACTGCTCCCCACCCAAAGTTCTGCAGAGAGGTGTTGGGAAAGGGCGTGGGGCTGGGAGCTGTCTTTTCCCAGTTAGACCACAACAGTGAGCTTCCTTTATACTCACCCAGCTGCCATAATTTATTTCAACATTCTTGCCTCTTTTCTTGCCCTAGTTCTTACAACCTGCCCTCTTTGGGTGGATGTTGCTTATATTTCTTTAATTGGCAAAGGGCTTTTGGATATATTATTCCATTTACTACTAACAACCCTGTAAAGTATATAACACAATCCCACGCCACATTTGAGGTAAGTGAGGCTTACGGAGACGTAAAACCTTGCCTAAAGTCGCAGGCTAGTAGTAACTTGTAAAGCAAGAATTGGAAGACCCAAGTCCTCCAACTAATTTCTTTACAAGCTCAGACTCCCCTAATCACAGAGTTCTCTTCAGTCCCTGGATTCAAACAGAATTTATGGTTGGTATGTAAAGCGTCAATTGGACTATGAGCAACCTTGGCTGTTGTCTTGAATGAAGACAAGGGCGACAGCAAATTACCCTGAAGCTGTAGGTTTCCTTGAAACAGGAAAAGAAGAAATGAAATGTCAGGCCTCTGGGTTATAATGCTTCCTGGGAGACCATTTTGAGAAGCTGCTTTTAGATAACTTACAAACTCCCGGTGTCTGATAAGAAGCAGCAAGTGAGAATCTCTGGGTAAAAGGACAAGGAAGAGCCATAACAATCCAGTATGTATTTGGGCTTTCAAGGTACCGCAGATGGATTTTTCTCAGCAGGCTGATGGTCTGGGATGAGGCTGCCTTTCAAAGACTGCGGGCAGGCAGGCGGGTGGGCAATCACTCACGCCAGCCTGTTTGCCTGCCTGCCAGAGGTAGAGCTATGTTGTAAGCCACATACAATGCAGCAAGTGAAAATATAATGAAGCTAACTTGCAAACTTTCTTTGGGTAAGCTCTATACTAGTTGTTGAGCAAAATAAAGAGCACCTTTGTGGATAAGGACTCTTTTATGCCACCCAAATCCTGTAGAACCAGTAGGTCCTGATGCTGGCCCTGAACCCTTAAGGACAAAGAAAGTAGGCTCTTAAAAGGTGAAAGTGGGATTACACAAAGCTTAACAGTGGGCATAAGCTTCAAAATCTCATGTGTATTTATGTCGTTATTCATCTGGTATGTATTCATACAGCCTTTCTGGATGTTAAAACATTGCAAAACTTTTTTAACAGTTGGCAGCCAGCCACTGCCCCAGGCCCTCCAGGATCGGCTGGGCTTGCTTGGTGATCCGGTAACTAAAGGGTTGGTGTCTGGAAGCACAATTGGCCTGTGTCCATTTAATTGGTAGGTGCTCATGCAGCACCAGTCATTAAATATTATGAATATCACTGCTGTGTGTATCTGTGCTAAAATCTTTGAAGAGGTGCCAAGTGGGTATGCCCACCAAGCTTTCAGAACTTTTTCCATTGAGGGTTTCCTCCAGGGCTCACCCTACCCTCTTTTTTGCTAAAGGCATTCCTAGTGGGCAGAGGGTGAGTCCGCAAAGCATTTCCCTTAAAGTGAGTGTCACAGGCATTCTGTACTTAGTGTTAGTATCCAGCACATTCACGCCTGCCACATAAGCTGGGACTACACTCTGACTCCGAAACTCTCTCCACGTTGCCCCTGTTTGGTTTTATTTTCTCTCTTCCTTACCCTGCCTAAACTCACAGGGGAGAGCTTGCTGGAATTCAGAAGAAGCCAGGGAAGAAGTCTCTGGTGCAAAGAAGCAGTCTTAGTGAGACAAATGGCCTTTCATATTCCCTGGGGCAGTGTTTCAAAGCAACCAACACAGATGTACAACTTGGGAACAAACATGAATCACCAACCAGACACCAGCCCCAGTCACAGCAAAATTAGCGGGCAGACATCACAATACGTCCCACAGATTCGGGGAGCGAGGAGGGGTGTGGGTGAGGGGAAGGCTGAGGACGGGCTTAACAGGCAAAATGAATATACCACACAAACTGAAAGACAATTAGGAAGGAGAAGGAATCTGAAATAGCAGAAACAAACACAATAAAGAGGGTCATTATTTGTTTACGGTGATTTTTTGCCTCTGTCTTAATCAGGACACACATTTCACCTTTCGGCTTCTTTCTATTTAAAAAATCATTACAAAAGCAATATAAGAAAGTTATATAAAACATAGACAATAGATGAGAAAAACAACATCATTACTAGCAGTTTGGCATTTTTTTTTTCTTCTGAGTATCTTTTTTTCTGCAGGTTTGGATCTTGATGGTTTTTTTTTTTTTTTTTTACAAGCATTTGTCATGTACTGCAGTTTGCAAAATTATCATTTTCCATGGACCCTCTAATGGTTCATTCAGTAGGTGTACTACAGTTTTCTTAAGCATTTTCCCTCCTCTTGGTCATCGTATGTATGAGTCTAAATGATGTTGCAGTTGATATCTTTGAGCTTAGAGCTACCTCAACATTTAGATGAGGTCACACACAAGTTTCAGATAGATTAAGGGAGGATGTCGCAAGTTTCTGAATATTTAATTGTGACTTACACCAGCCTGGAAGAGCTTGTCCATACTCAACATACAGACAGAGATGGGGCACTGAAAGTGGCCTTTTTTCTAGGATTGGAGACCCCTGCCAACCCTGCTCTCTGATCTCTGGGATTATTTACGCTGCCCTCTCACTTGGATCTGCCTGCTTGTCCCTGCCTCTGCTCATGCCCCTGGACTCAATCGTTTGTTTGTTGTCTAAAACCCAATGTTTTAACAACTTTCTTCTGTTTTGTGTCTAGCATTCTCTGCTCCCTGAGGCGGTGGTGGTGGGTGGGGGGTGGTGGCAATGGTGCCCCGGGAACTGGAACCCCCTGTCCACCACTGTCTCCAATAAGTCACTACCTTCAAAACTCAGCTCACGTCACCTCCACCAGTGAGCTCTCTCTGACAGTGCAGCTCTGGTTAGATTTTGATACATGCTCCTTCACCACGGTACTTTGCCGCAGCACTGCACCTCTCTAATTAATTCTCCATTTATTTAGCTGCTCCCCAATAGGTTGTTATCTCCATAGAGAAGGGACTCAATAGTACTCATTTTTATACCCCAGGCATCTGGTCAGAGCCTTGGAAATAGTAGGTCTTCAAAAAAATGTCGACCAAACCAAGTAAAGAATACTGTGACTTACTGTGAAATGTGTCCCCTACCCCTTCCCTCTTTCTGACTCCCTTCCCTCACCTCAATTCCCACTGGCATGGGTCTCTGCTGTTCACTGTACATGAATCTATAGAGATGTGGCATTAATTTCTTTGATCAGCCTTGTGAGGCAATGATCTAAAAATAAAATAAAATTTTCAAAGGCACTGCTGTGTGCTCTCTGAGCAAAACAAACCCGCAGAGAAATATCACTGGCTTAGCTATTTGAGATGGTCACATCCTTACACAAACCCCCCATGAGGGAAGAGCCCTCACATGCCAGTTTCTGAATGCCATCGTCTTCTTGTCTCTTTGTTATTCAATAAAAGCAGGAAGGTTCTCTCTCTGCCAGGCACTTTCTCTCCTGGTGGTTTCCATTCCCTAGGAATCCTTGCAAAGCCAGCGCCAGGAAGAGTTGGAGCTGGTGACTGGAGGAAGCCAGCAGATGGCAGAAGACTGCCACGGTGTCCCCGGGCTGCACGCTTAGCCTCCAGTCCCAGCAGGTGGGGCTGGCTGGCAGCCCTGGAGAGAGAAATATGACTGAAGCCTTATTCATAAGCCTGGGAGGAAAAATCAGGGATAAAGAGCAGAACCGCAAGGTATACACGAAACTTTTGATTAAACCGAGAGAAGCTCTACTTCCAAGAATTCAAGTTAAGCCAGGAGGTCGCAGAATTGTCTGCAATTGTCCCCAGGGTGATTGTTTCCTGATCTCCAATTACCTGTGCAAACTCCAATTGCTACAACAAAGACTCGCAAGCAACGTCCTAGGAGTAATTCATTTCTGAGCCAGAGTAGATTTTTCTTTTTCAACTTGGTCATTCTAGAGAATGGACTTCTTTGGCTTATTCTAACTAATAACCCCACTGAAAAGACTGCAAACTCTACAAAAGAGGTTTAAACCCACAGGTCAGCAGAGTGGCTCACCGCCCTTTGGAAAGGGGAGAACTCTGGCCTCTCGAGTTTGCTTTTCTTTCTTAAAAATTACTTGTGAAGTCTCTTCTACATCATTGAAATCTCACGACACCTGGCAGGCTAATTGTCTTTGCTCCATTTCAAAGATGAGAAAATAGAGGCTCTAAAATGTGAAACTTCATTAGAAAAATCCTGAAATGTAGTGTGACCTTTTTTCCCTCTTACACCCTGCAATCTGTGCCTAGGTCCTTTCCTCTACATCCCAGAGACCCCTTCGTGATCTCAGAATCTGCCACCCTGGACTGTGTTCCTCAGCTTACTGATCTCTCACTCCACAAGACTGTGACTTCCTTGAAGCAGGAACTAAGCTTTAATTTAGGTTTGTATTCCCTGGGCCTAGAGTTGAGTCTCATATCAGAATGCACGCAACAAATATTTGTTGAATGTATGTAAAGATCTCACAAATTCTCTCTCTCATCTGACAAAAAGCCAGTTCCAGCTTTTGGATCAAAAGCTCTAGCAGGTGAAGAGCTCAGTGGAGTTCCCAAATGGAGTTGCTAAACTCTTTTTCCTAGCACCCCCCCCACCACCACTGTATCCCAGGAACTCCATCCAGGACTTTTTGCTTATGAGAAATGTTGTGTCCATAATAAGATGTAAGTTTGTGTACAGAGTGTGTGTATGTTGAGGAGGGGATGTATTCATGAAAAATTGCTGTGTTTCTTTAAAGCTCTATTGGAAAATTTTCTCCTCCATTGTACTCAGAAACTAATGTCTTCGAATGCTTGTTTACCATTTTTGATAAAAATAAAGAACCATTTACCCATTTACTTATGTGCTCATACCGGCCATCACCTCAATGTGCTAGCTGGTCCCTGGAGATGGGGAAGTGGAACAGGGGAATGCATTTTTACTCATAATGACAGTGACCCACCTTTACATGATTAATGGCTACAAGCTGCAGCCAGTCCTGATTTCTAATGAAGGGCTTCACTGTGTGAAATCACAGCCAGCATGATATAGAGCCCGTGTCCTAGCTGAAGGCAGGCAGATGTCCTGTGGCCACAGCTCCAGCAGGATATTACAGTTTTGCCCTGAGAATCTGGTTCCAAAGTCTATGACTTCCCCTCAAAGACCAGGAAGGAGAATTCTGATGTTTAGCTCATCTGAACTCTAGAAGCAGCTACCTGTCACTTTCTCTTCTTCCCAGGGGCTTTGAAAATTGCACTCACAGCAACAATCCAAGACTGCTTCCCTACAGAAAGGCCTAACGAGAGGTAGCACAGCAATGCTGAAGAGCTCTGGAATTCTGGACATCTGGCTTCTAGATCCTGCTCCAGGGGAATTGGCTGAAACGAAACAGGGACTCCCTGTATCTTGCCCCCAACACCTCAGTCTCTTCCTGCAGAAATGAAGATGTGGGGTAGACATCTGAGGTGCCTCTGAGATTTAGGCACCTTGCAGACCTTTTAGAGATGGAAAAAACACTTACTTTCATGTGTGGTTTTATGTTAATGGTGATGGTCATTCATTTACTCAACAGAAACTTGTTAAGCACCTACCATGAAACAAGGCACTGTTCTCTGCCTGGGAATATAGCAATGTACAAGGCAAAGTCCTTGGCAGAGGGATGGACAAAAAATAAATCAAATCGGATAATTTCAGGTAATGATAAGTGCTATGAAGAAAATAAAACATAATAACATGGTAGAGACAGAGAAAATAGTGCTCATTTAGTTCGGGTAGTTAATAGTTCCACTTTATGCAACCAGGTAGGTTGTCTATTGCAGTTCACCAGCAGACACCATCCATCTTTCTCAGATGGTGCCATTTGAGTTGAGATTTGATGGAGGTAATAGTAAAGCTCCTTCTTGGGTTCTTTCCTATGTCCATTTCTATATCTGTATTAACTAAAGAATGGAGTCAGATGATACTTAGGTTTGAATCTTTTTTCATATTTTTTTACTCCAGTGCTAAGGGCCATGCCTGTCAGAGTGGAGGTACTTAAGAAATGGTTGTTGAATACACAAATGGAGGGATGAATGGTGTGGGACCAAGGCGCTTTCACAACCCCCACTTGATACCTGCCACACACAGCACAGGTGCGCTTCTCCAACAAGAAGGGCTGTGAGTGGTGTGAGGGGGATGCTGAGCCATCTCTAGCCCTCTGCTCTAATCAACCACGGACAGCTCGCTCCATAAAGAAGAACCAGGATTTGCCACCAAATAACACCGGCAAACAGGGGGCTGGAATGCCCTCTGTAGGGCACCAAGCCCAAAGGAGAAGGCCAGTGACCACACGTAGAATACGTTATTCTCAACCCTTGGTATTGATGGTGTGAGAGAGGGAAACGCTATGAGTATTCCTCTTGATGTTCCTTTGGTAGAAATCTTTAATTTTGCTGAGAACTTTATTTTGCAAGTTGTTTTATTTATCGCTTGAGATCCTTTCTTGGGTTGTAAACATTTCACTAAAGAAATGGGTGAACAACAACAACAGCAACAACACCAACACCTAATTTGTCTACTGAGGTTGTAAGATAAGGACCATTTTTTAAGAAAGTTTTATTTCAAATGCTTGGGAGCAAATTTTAGTGTGACCCTTTAATAATTTCATATTGTGTTGTTCCTAAGTCATACAATTTAATCGACAAAGAAAACAAGACTACATTAATACTCCCACATCATAATTATGAAAACATTATTTCTAGCAAGTTTACAAAATGCTCTGTCCATCTATTTGCACATAAAAAATGTTCTTCAGAAATAGGAATGTTAATTTCATAAGTATATGTTTCATTATGTTTCAAATTATGGATGAAATTTCACAGACCCACTCTCAATTTTCATCCAATAAAACCCCCTAAGGATAGACAGCTCTTAACTGTTAATAGTCACTTTTTATAGCACAATCATTTATTCTCAAGAAAGGTAGGGGTCCCCTAAAAGTGAATAATTTAGTGTGGGGATGTGCTTTGTATGTAGACATTATAAAGGGCAGTGGGGGTGGGGGGAACAACTTTGCATTGATCCTGTCCCACTATGCACCTAGTATGTACTGTGGGTATACAAATTATTCTACTAAGTCAGTATTTTCCAGACTACATTTTTACAAAAAGTTATCATAAGAGATAATCAAATGTTCTCTTAATAATACATATATACTCTAATTCATAAGTTAAGTAGCCCTGCCAATAATAAAATCTATTAAGTACATAAAATATTTATTAAGAAATATGGTTCCAGGGTCCAGTAGCTCCAAGGCAATTAGGGAAATGAGATCGATCTGGGAAAACTAGTTCTTACTCAACTAGCGATGGCTTCAAGAAATTGCTGCTTAAGACATGGCAGGGTGACTCCTGCCTGTAATCCTAGCACTTTGGGAGGCTAGTGAGGGAGGATCACTTGAAGCTAGGAGTTCAAGACCAGCCTAGGCAACATACTGTGTTTCCATGCAAATAAAACAGGGTCTTATATTTATGTTTCCTCAAGAAGACACCCTAGGGCTTATTTTCAGGGGATGTGTTATTTTTTTTAAGTACGGTACAACAATCTACATTTATTCAAATATAGTTAAGTCATCTTCTTCTGGAACATCATCATAACTCCCCAAAACCCGAATTCCATCCTGAATTTCTTGCAACTCTATTTACTTTAGAACCATTGGCCTTCTCCATTTACTTTACTAAACCATTTACTTTAGAACCATTGGCCAATCTCTTATGCTGAGCAATAGAGCTTTCATGGGGCAGATGAGAAGGGCCACTTACGTGAGTTGTGCAGATACGCTGCGTAGCCACGCCCATCACTAGGTCTTATTTTTGGGGTAGGGCTTATATTGCGCAAATGCTTAGAAATCCTGCTAGGGCTTATTTATGGGTAGGTCTTATTTTCAGAGAAACATGGTAGTGAGAACTCATCTCTACAAAAAATGAAAGAATTAGCTGCATGCAGTGGTGTGCACCTATAGTTCCAGTTACTTGGGAGGCTGAGGCAGGAGGATAGTTTGAGCTCAGGAATTTAGGGTTGCAGTGAGCCATAATCAAGCCACTGTACACTAGTCTGGGCAACAGAGTGAGATCCTGTCTCAAAAAAAAAAAAAATCCAAAACAAACAAACAAAAGAAAAAAAACAAAAGAAATTGCTGCTTTCTTTTTATAAGTTCTCAGATACCATCTGGAAATCAGTTCCAGAAAACTGCTTGAAATCAGTATCAAAAATATTTCAGATAAATGCTCATTTAGCTTCTGTTTGTACACTCCAGTGATGGGAGATATGTCAACCCCATGAGATAGGAAATTTCGTTTCTGGATTGATTTAACTCATTAAGACTTGGGCCAGGAAACTTGAATTTATTTTATCATTAGCCTGACTGCCCCCAGTCCCCATCCCGTGCCCCAGCCACTTACTCACCCATCTTCCCTCACTGCAGTGAACAGAAGCTCCATCTGCTCAGTTGTACAAACCAGAATCGTCCACAATTTTACTTCCTTTCTCAGTCCCCTTTCTCTTTTTTAGGTGACCAAATCCTGTCCATCCTATATCAAAACTGTAGTTTTCTCTATGTCTGCTGCCACCCTTGTTTCAGGGCATTAAAATCTTTCATCTGAACTAGAACAGCCGCCCATGGCTTTCCCTGCTTCCACTACTCCACCCATCCTCCAAACCCTTCTCCATATAACAGCAAAAACAATCTTTTAATATAAAAGTTAAATCATGTCATTGCCCTTAGAACACAATCCCAACTTCTCACCGTGAATTACAAACCTTCACATAATCTGGCCCCTACCGCCCCTCCAACCTCCTTTTACACCACATGGCCCCCTGTTCAGTATGATGCAGCCCAGTGACTTCCTTTCTGTTCCAGAAACATGTCAAATCCTTTCTCAATTCAGCCATTTTGCATGTGTGTGTTTTGCATACTGGTATATCTTTTTGCTTTGAACAGTTCCAGGCTCATAGAAAGCGCTGAATAAATATGTGTTGAATTAATTAATTAATTAATAAATGCTGGTCTCTCTGCTTATTTTTTCCTCTACTCTGTGTATGGCTCCCTTCTTCTCATTCCTTAAGCCTTGGAGTAAGTTACCTACCAACAAATTTCTTCCCCAACCCATTATTTACGTAGGTCCACTTTTCTTCATAGTACTTATTGCAGCTTTTTGCTATATTTATTGGTGTGTTTTTTGTTTTCTTTTATTGCTTTCTTTGCTCATAAGGCTTTAAGCCCCACAAGGGCCATTTGTTGTGTTTACCAATGAATTAACTAGTGGCTGTCATGTACCTGGAACATGCTGCTAGTTCTGAACAAATGTCTGTTCAATAGACTAATGAATAAATAATTGACTGTGTGAGTGTATTAAACACCAACAATAACCTCAGTGGTTCACAGCAGACCCAACTTATTCTTATTGTTTAAAATTATTTCTCTATTTGGAGAAGGGGGCCTTCATTTATTTCTTACCATTGGGCCTGCTCCTATACCAATTCTAAGGAAACTTGAAATTTAAAATATCGGTTGAGGTAAAAATGTGTCACAGGCTTGAAGCATTTTTGGTGGTTATTACTCTCAGTTTATTTCAGAAAATGAGACTGGTTTTCAGATCAAATTCACAAGTCATTGACCTTTCAAAGAGAGCTCCAAGGAGGTTCTGTGGTCCACATCAGGGATGCATTCCCAGTTCTAGGTTTGTGAAATGCCATTGCCTCACATTTCAAGAACTTTGCATTTTTAGAAATAATTTCTATTCTCTTGAGAATATACAGGCTATATATCTGCTTTCAGTGGAGGTAAGGAAATGGAAGGAGTTGCAGTGTGGGTTTGCTATAAACTCAAATAATAATCATAAAATTGGAAATCAATGCCTCAGCCTCCGGTCTACATAGCACTTAATAGTGTTTACGTCAGTTAACATCTGGCGTCCAAATGTTATCAGTCTTGAACACTGCACCTGCAGACAGCCTGGCATTTGGATTTTAAATATGTTCTTTTGGGAAATAAGGAGGGGTGAGAGAAAGGGGAGAAGAAAAAGTAGAAGTGGAAAAATGAGATCCTGGAATCTTTTCTCTTTTGCTTAGCATAGAAAAGCTATACTTTTTTCTCACAGGTATTGAGCAGGTACAATGTGTGAGTCCATGTGCTAAGCATTTGGGATACATTACCTCATTTCATTGCTATAATCACTTCATGAGGAAGGGAGGAACTTGATTATATAGATGTGAAAACTGAAATTCAAATGTTTAAATAATGTGCTGACACCCACTCAGTTATTGAATGGTAGATTCTAGATTTAAACCCAGTCTGATTGGATCCATAAACGAAATCAATCAACTCACTTGCACCTGTAAACATCTGTTCTGTTTTTCGTCTTGTTCCTATGGATAAATTTACATGAATTTATCTGAAGTCAGTCATTCTGTCCTGACCCTGACCCTTCTCTCCTCTTCATGGACTGTCCTTCTACAGTAAGTTTGCTCTCTCCTGCACCACCATTTTCCATGTTGTACACCAAATAGTCAGACTGTAAAGATTTATATCTAAACCAAACCAACCTACAAACAAAAAACAACAAAAAAACTTCCTTCAAACATATGAAAGTAAAAAGAATTCATCACCAGCAAACCCGAAGTACAAGAATGTTAAAGGAAAGCCTTCGAGCAGAAGGGAAATGATGCCAGATGGAAATCTGGTTCTATACGAAGCAATGAAGATTTTTTTTCTTTTTATTAAAAATTATTAAAATCTCTTTAAAAGATAAGCAACTGAATGGCAAAAACAATGTATTATTAGGTTCATATTGTATAAAAACTGACAAGCACATGAAGGCAAAGAAGGGAGAGATGGAAGTATGTTGTAGAAAGATTCTTATATGAAGCGGTAAAATATTGCTTAAAGGTAGACTTCAATAAGCTAAGATTTACACTATAAATCCTAAAGTAACCACTCAAATAAAAAAATTATAGCTAAAAAACTAACAAACGAAAACAATGAAAGCATAAAACACTTAACTATCCAAAAGAGAGCAGAAAACGAGAAAAAAAAGCACATACTGAACCATCAAATTAAGTTTGGCCTGAGGACTCCTGTGTACTTTGAGTCCTTAGGGAAAGAACTGTAATCTAACTTAGTATGTAAACTAACTGAAAACTTAATTTAGGAGTATACTTTTGTAAGGAATGGCTCAGTCTCAGCCAATCAGAGCAGCAGAGCTTCAACCACAGGCCGCCACTGATCAGACCATGTTCAAAGAAGGCAAATGCTGTGCTGTAGCCAAACAAGCCGTTTCTGTATCTCACTTTTGTCTTCTGTACATAAATGCGCTGGCCCACGTTATGTAGCAGAGCTCTCTGAACTTCTCTGGTCTGAGGGCTGCCTGATTCTCTAACTGATCATTGATCAATTAAACTCTGTTAAATTGTCTAAAGTTTTCCTTTCAACAAAACAGATAAGATAAATATAAAACAAATAGCAACATGGTAGATTTAAACCTGACCATGTCAATAATATCTTTAAATGTAAATGGTCTAAAGACCCTAATTAAAAGGCAGGCATTTTCAAGATGGATAAAAAAAAGCACGATCTTACTATATGTTGCTACCAATAGGCCATTTTAAGTATAGGGAGACAAATAGGTTAAAAGAAAAAGAATGAAAAAAGCTAAACTATGATAACGCTAATCAACAGAAATCTAGAATGGCTACTGGAACAAGATTTCAGAGCCAAGGATATTACTGAGAATTAAGAAGACCATTTCATCATGATAAAGGAGTCAATTCATAAAGAGGATATAACAATTCTAAATGTTTATGTACCTAATAACAGAGTTTCAAAATACATGAAACAAAAGCTGATAAAACTGAAAGGAGAAATGGAAAAATCCACAAGGATATCCTCAATAATTTATAGAACAAATAAACAGAAACCCAATAAGTATACAGGAGACTTGAACAACACTGTTAATTCTATTTAATTGACATTGATAGAACACTACATTGGATAATGGCTGAATATATACATATATGTATATATTTTTTGGGACAGTCTCACTCTGTCACCTTGGGTAGAGTGCAGTGGCATCATTGTAGTTCACAGCAACCTCAAAGTCCTGGGCTCAAGCCCTCTTCCTGCCTCAGCCTCCTGAGCAGCTGGGACTACAGGCGCATGCCACCATGTCCAGCTAATTTTTTCTATACACTGAATATATTAATACATTATTTTCAAGTGTGAATGGGATATTACCATGACAGGTGATATTCTAGGCTATAAAACAAGCCTCAATAACTTTCTTAAAAATCCAAGTTATACAAAGTTTGTATCAGATTGGAATTGAATTAAAAATCAAAACCAGAAAGATACTGGTAAAGCCCCAAGTATTCATTTGGAAACTAAACACATTCTAAATAACTTACAGATCCAAGGAAAAGATCAAAAGAAAAATTAAAAGTATTTTGAATTGAATTAAAATGAAAACATCACATGTCAAAATTTGTGGGATGCAGCTAAAGCAGTACTTACAAGGAAATCTATAGCGCCAAATGCCTTTACTGGAAATTAAAAATATAAATGACTTCAGTTTCTAGCTTAAGAAATTAGGGAAAGAAGAGAAAATAAAACTTAAAGTAAGCAGAAGAAAAACATAATGATACAAGTGGAAATAAATAAAATAGAGAGACAAAGAAAAAGATCAGTGAAGCCAAAATAGTTTCTTTGAGTAATCAATGAAATTGACAAACCCCTAGTTAGCTTTACCAGAACAAAATTAAAAATGCAAATTATCAATGTCAGGAATGAAAGAGTAAATATCAGAATAGACTCCAAAGACACTATAAACATAATAGGAAAAGTATCATGAAAAATATTATGTCAATACCATTGACAACTTACATGAAATGAATAAATTCCTTGAAAGACACAAACTAGAAAGTTCACTCAAGAAGAAAGAGATGACATGAATAGGTCTGTATCTATTACAAAAATTAACTTTTAAAGTTTGGTAAACATTCCCACAAAGAATACTGTATGCCCAGAGGACTTCACTGGTGAATTCTGCCAAAAATTCTTCAAAGTATACTGATTCTACATACCATTTCAGAAAATTGAAGAGGAAAGAATACTTTCCAATTCATTGTATAAGGTCAGGATTTCTCTTGATACAAAAATCAACAAAAAACACCCCCAAAATAAAACTGCAAATATCAATAATATGTTTATGGGAATAAACACGCATAGAAATATTGTTTTAAAATTATAGCAAATAAAATCCAATAGTATATGAAGAGGATGATACATTGATCAAGTGGGGTTTATCCAAAGAATACAGATTGTTACAACATTCAAAAATCAATCAAGATAATCCATCATTTTAACAGACTGAAAAACAACAAATCGTGATCACATTAGTAGATGAAGAAAAAAGCATTTGACAAAGTTCAACATCCATTCCTGACAACAACAACAACAACAAAACTTTCGGAAAACTAGGAATAGAAGGGAAAATCTTCTAGTAAAAGGCATTTATGAAAAACCTTCTGCTAACATCATACTTCAGGGTGAAAAACTGAACTATTTCCCAGTAAAATTAGAACAATTAGAAATTTGTTCTAAATTAGAAACAATTTCTAAAATTAGAAAAATTGGAAAAAGGTAACGATGCCTGTTCTTACCACTTCTATTCAACATTTTACTGAAGGTTCTACTCAGTGAAATAAGGCCAGACAAAGAAATAAAAGCACCTACACTGGAAAGGAAGAAGTAAAATTGTCTCTATTCATAGATGATATGATTGTCTATAGACAATATTCATGGCAGCTTTGGTATAGTGAAAACTGGAAACAACACAAATGTAACAAGTGAATGGATAAACAAATGGTGATATATCCATAGAGTGGAATACCACTTAACAATAAAAGGAATGAACTACTGATAACCTGCAGCAACATGGATGAATACTACACTAATTATGCTGAGTGATAGAAGGCAGACAAAAAGAATACATACTGTATGATGCCATTTATTTAGAATTCTAGAAAATAAAACTAATCTATAAGGATAGAAAGCAGATTGGTGGTTTCCTCAGGGTAAGGTAGGGGTAACAGGAAGGGGTGGGAGGGGTTGCAAAAGGAAACTTTTGGTTTCGATGGATGTATTCATTATCTTGAATGTAGGGATGGTTTCACGAGTGTATGCACAGGTACAAATTGTACATTTTGAGTTTTGGGCAAGTCATTTGTACCGCAATAAAGATGTTTTTAATAAAAATACTTGTGATTAACCCATACATCTCTCCATCCATTGCCTCTTTCTTGGCACTTCTTTTTAAATAAAACTTTTAAAGAAATTTTCTTTATTGCTAGCTCCATTTCCTCAACACCCATTTTCTTACCCAGCACATTTCAATCAGGTTTGGTCCACAGTTGCTTCTCAGGAAATCCCTCTGTCACATCATCCGTGTCCTACATCAAGTCCAAACCAGTGGTCCATTCTCAGTCATTATCCTTCTCAAATGTCAGGAATATGTGACCTAAGTTATCTTTCTCTTCATTTCACTATCAAGGCAGCACCTTCTCCTGGTTTTCCTCCTATTTCCTTGACTTTCCTAGTTTTTTTCCAAATTCTAACTTTTCCCCCCAAACTGTAAACGTTGGAGAGTCCCTGAGGTTAGTTCCCAGCTTTTTTTTTTCTATAACAATTTTCCAGGTGATTTTTATCATTGCTTTTATCAGGGTATAAAATCCTATCTATTCAGTAATGACTCCCTAATGGGTTTAAGACTGTGAGAACTACAGAAAGAACATGATGAACAGCCAATCCAGTTGGATAGACAAAGCTAACACACTGGAAACCTCAAGAAGATTGAGTAGACGGCCTAAAGGATAAATGTGGGAAGAGGTGGTACAGACTCCAGGTGCTGCCAGCGAGGCGCCCAGACTGGGCTCTCCAGTGTATTCAAGGCACTGTCTCTGTGCCGCTTTTGTGCGTCACTGTCCTCAGCGCTGGTGGTAATCTTATGTAAAATGCATCCAATTTCTATAAAACTACTTAGCATTGATTTTACATCTGAAGAGTTTCAAAAACGTCAACGTTCCAAAAATAAATGGTATCATGATCCTATTAGAGCTCAAGCAAAGTCTCCAGGCTTTGCTGTTCTTTGCCATTATTTTTAGAAGTTAAATCTTCCTGTAATATAAACCGAATGGCTACGAGCAGGTTATAACTTTCCTTTCATCAGGCTGAACAATCCCCCATTTCATCCCCTAAAACCAAGGTGAGGTGCAGCCAGTAGGGCTTGGGGGATGGCCCCACCAGTGTAGTATCCTTGGGGGCTGTGACAATCCTTTACCTCACACTGAGTCCTCCCATGGAGTATAAAATGCCCAAATCACTATGACAGGCTTCCATTTTTCTTTCCAGAGCAATCCTTTCAACAGAGGCATATTGGAGAAGTGTTTTGAGGTAGACAGAAAAGTCCTTACTTTTTTAACCAGTGTGAATTCATTTTCCTCGTCAGATATCAATACCTATTTAGACTCCTATTTTAAAGAGGGCATTGTTACTTTACAAATCCATTCTTTCAATAACAGAAACAGCTCCTGCCTTCAAACCTAAGCACTTGAGGAAACACATTTGCGAAGCATTCTTCCAGCTGCTTCTCCTACATGGCTGTCCTCGGACTCCCTCAGTCACAAACAGTTAAACAAGTCCTTTGAAGGGTTGATTTTATTTGATAAAGGCATCCCTGAATACTTATTCTCAACTCTGTCAATAATTCCATTTCCACATTTTATCTTTTCACAACCAATTCTCTCAACATGGATTTCCTCTTTAATACTCAATTATCTTAACTTACTGGTAAATTACCCAGTCAAACCAAAACATCAGTTTCAGTAATCAAAAGGACAGAGGGCTTTTTGCACAGTGTTGCTGACTCACATATTTCTGACTCACAGATGGATGTGCTGTTTTCTGTGCCACCTCAATAATGTGACATTATTTGGACAAATAAAAATCACCACCTTAAACAATCTAGCTGAGTTTATTGTATGAAGCATCTCAATTTTATAAATGAGTCACTTAACTTCTTCAATATTCTTCAATATTTTTTTTTCAATTCCATTCTGAAGCATAACCATTCTACTCTAGACAGGAAAGCCATAATACTCCATAATATTCCCTTCCATTTCCCCTGCTGGTTTTACAATTTAGGAACTATTTTAACATAGAATTGGGAGATAGTAAAGATCATTTCTTATTTAACATAGTAGTAGCACCTTTTATTCTTACTGGGAAAATTGAGTTTAAAGATAGTTGTTTTTCCATTTTGTCTGTTTAAAGGCTGACAGTTCTTCTGATGCACAAGCTGTAAATCTTATTGCCATCTTGGAAAAAAAATACACTATGATAGAAAAGGAGACAAAATTAAAAAAAAAATCCCTTGGGAATCCCTGTAGTAGGGTTACAATATTTGCTTGGTATTTAACGCAATTTTTAAACTTTTTTTTTTTTTAAGTTGTAGCACAAAACATAAAGTGTAATGTAATCCTCCTGTGTTAAAATTTCTAACATATCATCACTGCTGGCAGAAGAAAGATTGAACTTCTCTGCCTGGCAGTCACAGTACTAATGGTATGATTTGAACTTGACCTTGTAAGCTTATGGGCCTCCATCTCTTATCTATAACTAAGCTGAATCATGTATTCTCCCAGAGCTATATTTATTCACTTTTTCTTCCTCCACCTAGACTTTATCTAGAATATCTTCTCTAAGATTTCCACAAATCCAAATCCATGTGTGAGCAAAGGTCTAGGACAGTGGACAGAAAGACCAGGAATCAGGGAAAATGCAAGAACTCTAACTGTGGGAGTGACTGTTTAGAACTGTAAGCTTCCCTTTTTTTGTCAGCCTCATTAGGAAATACTCAGAATGACTCAAGAGGTCCTAAGATAGTAGGAAATGATTGCCCTGGGACAGATCTACTTAGCAGCAGTTTAATGCAGTGGATGAGGCAGAAGCTTTGGATTGTGGCAGACTTGGAATTAAATAGAAGCTCTGTCATTTGCCAGCTAAAGGGCCTTGGATTTGACCTCTCTGAAACTTAGTTTCCACATGTCTAAAATAGCAATAGAAGAGAAAGCTAAAAACCTGCTGTGAGGATTAGGTGAAATAATATGTGTAAAGATTTCGATGTTCAGCTTTGCAGTTTTCTAGCCAAGCCCAGCACAGGACAAATGTGGTAGAATAGAAATGGCAGTAGGATTTATTTAAACAGAAGGCCTGAGCTTTTGTCATTACTGCCTTACTCTCTGAAATGTAATTCCATAAGATATAGGAGATCCAAAATTTCTCATGTGCTGAAGTGTGAAGTAGGAATTTAGTACTTAAAATCATGAATCGCTCGTCGGTGAAGGAGTGGTGGCCGCCCTATAACAGAGGCCCTGGGGAGGATGGCCCAAGGCCAGGAGGCTGAACAGATGTGTGGACGACTTGGCAACACAGAAGGAGCCAAACTGAATGTGAACGGCAGGCACTGAACTGGCTTTGCCAAAGGCTCACACAGTCTTTGTCTCTTACTCTGCCCTGTGGCTAAGAGTGTCCAAGTGACGTAGTCCCGGACAATGAGACGTAGGTGGATTTCTAGCTCTGGGGAAGGCAATCCTTCCCAAATATTAGGTCAGACAATATGAAATTGCCATTTTTATAGGTTAAAAAAATAGCTGAAAATCAGCAATTTCAGATAATTCAACCTATAGAAGACAAACGTTACTACCTAGAACACTTTATGCTTTGCTGGCTCTTTTCCCTTTCCTCTTTTTCTCCCTGCCTGGGACAGAAGACTCGATGCACAGACAAATCAATATTATGGTTTTGAAGATAAGCACCAGGATGGTGGGAAAAGAAGATAAAAAGATTCTGAATCTTTGGTGACACCACTAAGTGATGTAAGGCCTTAGCTTACTTAGCTACCCCTGAAATTCTTGGTGCACATGACAAACGAGGCTCTGTTTAGTCGCTGTAGTAGGGTGTCTTATATTGTAGCTAGAAACAGCCCATGGTGCTGAATTAGCAGGCAGAGGGCCAATGGACCTTTACTGGATGGAAGAACTGACTCTAGAGAAACTGGCTTCAGGGGGCATGGCACTGGTCAGAATGAGCCAACCGTTTGGAGCAGAAACACACCTGATGTTTCCCCTGGAGGCAACATGGTAAGATGGAAGGGAAGGAGAAGGATGGGGAGGGGATGGAAGGGAAGGGGAGGTAGTGCCAGAAGAGCTTCAGTTTTGAACAGGGTGGTCAGCTGAGCATGGCATCTGGGGGAATATCTGGGATATCGAGTGTCAGGCTGAGGAAACAGCAAGTGCAAAGGCCAGAGTGTATTTGAATAATAAATGCCTGGTGTATCTGAATAACAGCAAGTAGGTCAGTGCGGCCGGAGCAATGAGAGTGAGGGGTGAGTAGCAGGAGGTGAGGGTGAGACGCTGTGAAGCCATTTCATATAAAGCTTTCATAAAGCATGTGTGAGAAGCACAGGGACAATGATGACCACAAGTGCTACACTGAGCAATTAGAGGGCCTGAGATGTTATCAACTGAGATGAGGAAGTCAGTGGAAGGAGGTTTGGGTTTGGGGGTAGAGATCAGATCACATTAAGCTTGAGATGACAGACATCAAAGAAGAGACGTCAAGTAGGCAGCTGCATATTAGAATCTGGATTTCAGTGGACAGATAACCCATTTCAGGTTCACAGGAGTGTGTCCTAGACTGATAAGTCAAAGGTAGTGTGTGCAGGTATACACATTTTTTTTTTGAAAAGTGAAAAATAAATCTGTGTTTGCATCCATCTTTCCTCAGTGTCCTGTAGACTGGTATTTATTTGGCCAATAAGGCTGATGTGAGGAGTTTGGGAGGATTAGGTGAAACAATGTATAGAAAGGGCATATCTCAGAGTAGGTATTCAATAAACAATACCTAGTATATATTGTGTATTTATATTTTTCTAGGCACTTTGTTAAACACCTCACATGAATTAACTTATTTAATCTTCACAATCTATGAAGTATATAATATTTCCTCTATTTACATCAATGATGTTTCTGAAGTCTAGACACTGAAGAATCTTGCTCCAGGTCACAGAGCTGGTAGGCAGCAGAACCTGGATTCAAACAAAGATCTTTTTACTGCTGAACCAATCTTTTTAACCGCCATTCTATACCAAAGTTACAAACTCAAGAGTAATGTAAATGTATGCAATGACTCCTATATTCAGCTCCAACCCAGCATTTACACATGGATGTCTAATAGGCTCCTTAGCCTCCACATGACCCAAACAGAATTTTTTATTTCCCCAACTAAACCTGTTACTCCTTTAGTCCTTCCCATCTCAATAAATGGCACTGTCATCCATCCAGTTGCTCAAGCCAAAAAACCAGGAATTGTCCTTGACTCCTCTCCTTCCCTCATGTGATACATCCAACTCATCAGCAAGGCCTGATGGCTTTCTTGCCAATATCTATCCCATGCTTGTGCAGTCTGTTCACATTAATAGCTCCAAACCTCAATCAACTTTCCATTATCTGTTATCTGGATTTTTTTTCAGTAGTCACTGATCTTCTTATTTCCACTCTTGGATCCTATAAACTATTTTACCCACAGTAACCAGAACAAACTTTAAAAAATATAAACTAGATCATGCTTCAAAATCTTCTATAGCTGTCCATTACATTTAGAATAAAATCCAAGATCCTTATTCCAGCTTACAGGAGTTTCAATGATCTACACTTTGCTTTCTGAGCTGATTTGATATTACCTTCTTGCTCGTATTTTGCACTGACCTTCCTCTTCCTTGAAGAAACCACAGGCTCTTTGTCCTTGCTCTTGGCTCTGCTTAGAATCCTCTCCCTGATTCTTCAGAAAGTGGCTTGTTCACATTATTGACACCTCAAAGCCACTGTCAACTCCTCGGGAAGGCCTTCCTGGCCCACCCAATCTATTTTATCACCTCCTCCTGCCAACACTTCACACCATATCATGTTATTTAATTTACTTTGTTGCACTTATCACTATTTGAAATTTTCTTGTTCATTCATTTGTTGGCTCATTTTTATCAGTCTTTCTCCATTAGAAGGCAGGCTTCATGAGATTTGAGACCTTGCCCTATCTTGCTCTCTGCTACATCTCCAGAGCCTAGTACAATGCCTGACATATAGAAGACACTCGACAAAGATTTGTTAAATAAAACTGATTGGACATAAGATAATAGGAAGTGATTGGTGGGGTCTTAGTGAATTGGTGCTTGCTCAGCTTTACAACACTTTGTTGGCCAAATCAACAGGTATTTTAAAATTTATAATCCCTGCACTTCACTACTTCATCTCTTGACCCACCCTCAACAATTCCATGAGGTTGAGGACTTGAAAATGCAACACAGAATGATTCTGAATTTCACTATGCAAATAAGAATTTGTGTGTCCTAGGCCTGTAGTGAAGAAATCATCCTTGAGCTAGGCTTCCTTTGAGACAAATATGACCCATAGGATGAATGTGCTACTTCCCCATGGGGGGAGGGATTTATTATTGATGGGAAATTGTTACAAATCCACAAAAACAAATTTGTTTTCAAACAAAAATAAAGGATTGGAAACGCCAATCACCGGGAAAACAAAATGAAACTAGAGACTCAAAAAACAGTAAGAATTTATGTAAATAAATTAAACAGAGGGTGTTTTTTAAAAGATTTCACAGCTTGATTAAGCATCTACTACTCCTTCCTTGGTTGTGGGGCCAAGTATTCAGTTTATAATTTCTAGAGCCCAAGTCTAGCTGAATCCTGGCTGGGACTGGGACTGTGCTTGAGAAGTTTTTCTCCAAAAGCTCATCAGAGGAAACGCCCTGGGAGCTGCTGTATCTGCACCCAGGGGAGACATACCTTCTTCACTTAACTCAGTTCAAATCCTCTAAATGAATGTAAAGGAACCCATATCCCTCAGGGACTCCCATTATAAAATGTGAGGGTGGAAAAATATTTGAATTCATATTCAGAATGCAGTAATTCCTAGAAATAGTATGTATTGGGATGAGTAAGATGAGGATAGATAATGTACTATGGGTTCTGACAAAAGGGAAGATACAGAAGATGTGGTTTCCATGTGGGTGTAGAGGACAAAAGCCTCAGTGACGTGGGTTGAGGTGAGAATGGGAGGCGAGGAAATAAAGGCAACTTTTTAAAGAGCTTTGCTGTGAAAGGACAGACGTGGAATAGTAGCTGGAGAAGGCTGTGCAGTCCATTTAGTCTTTTTTGATGTCAGGCTTGTCTGTTTGAGAGAGAGACAGAGGGAGAGAACGAGAGATTGATGATGAAGGTGAGGGAGGAGACAGATGCAGGTGCAAAGGCCTTGAGGGGCAGGATGGGATGGGGCCCAGTGCACCATGGAAACGCTGGGCTTGATTCATGGACTGCATCCAAAGAAAAGGCAGAACACATTGGTAGATTCTATGACAGCTGGATAAATTAGCTCTCTTGTGATTTCTATTTTCTCAGTAAGAGTGAGACAGATGCACATGGTTTGGGAGGTTTAAGGAGCGATATGATAAGAAATACTTGTTTTGGAGACTGGGAGAGTGAGTCGACCAGAAACATGCAATAAAATTGTGCAGTAACATTGACAGTTCATCTCAGACTCATGGTCATTAATTTAGAATGAGCTCAAGTAGCATGGTTGAATATTTTTCTCCAACCATGTTTAGCTGCTCTTGTGCTGATTCTGAGTAGGCAAGAAGAGATCTAACAAGCTCTGAAATTTTGCCTGGAACTTTGGTGGACAACTCAGTATTTAGGAAGGAATAATTTTAATGATAAACATTTAAATCTAAGATGGGTGAAGGAAGAAGTGGGTAATTTATGTGAGAAAGATTGAGGGGAGTGTGAGACAATGACATGTGGTAGCGTCAATGCATTGGAAGTCATGATGGAGTAGAAGTCCAGGCAGGGGGAATAGAGAAATGAGCTGGAAAGATGGGACGTGAGAGTCAAACATCAAGCAGGAATGCTTGATATCAAGGTTTTAGAGATAGTTCAGTTATTGATAACTAAAAGTTCAAGGGTAAACGTGGAAAGAAGATGGCTGAGTTGGCGTGGAAGAAAAGGTTATTCAAAGTGATAGCAAATAATTATAAGACCAGGGTACTGAATGGATCATCTGCATGGATGTAGAAATAATCACAAATAATGCCACCATTTGTGGTGGAGACAAGGGGTGAGTCAGATGCTGCACTATTCAGTGAATTAGAGGGTATGATCCAGAGGTCTGTGGCTGATGACACCAGGGAAGGGTAGCAGGTGGTGTGGTCTGATGGCAGGCACTTCAAAGGAGCCAGCTATTTGAGAAAGAAAGGGAATAAAATGATCTCTAGGCAGCAATAAAAAGTGAGAAAGAGGCCCCTTCTATGTCTAAGCCCCAGAGTGCATTTAATATAGGAGAAAAAAATAAAATAAGAGAGAACCCACCAAGTATAGCTCAGAGACCAAGGGAGAACCACTGTCCGTTGGAGCAAGAAAAGGGAACAATTGCTAAAGGATTGAGGATGGAGGAGATCTCAGTGTTCACCCCCACCCCCCAAAGAGTTTCAGCAGCATGGTGGAAAGTTAGCGAAGATTAGTTTATATTAGGGATGTGTCAGGCCATATGGGGACACAATGTCAGCGTGATCATGAGAGGCTTGGACTTCTGAGGGTAACTGAGGGAAACAGAAGTGTAAGTGAGTTGGAGTTAGTCCTGTTGGTCTTTTAGGGAAACTGAGCAATCAGTCCAAATATAGCCTTTTTCTTAAGGCTGTGTGTTGTGGTGGGCAGAGAGTTCAAACATCACCTCCTTGAAGGTGTCCTCTCTGAGAATCTCATCTGAAATGACACTGGCCATTCTTCTCTATCTTGCTGTGCATTTTTTTTTTTCATGTATCACTGCCTGAAATTATATTATTTGTGTGTTTGTTTATTTGTGCTTCTAGAATATGCTTCATAAACAAAAGAGACCTTATCAGGTTTTGTTTACTGCTGAATTCCTATTACCTGGAACACACCCAGTACCAAGTGAGTGAACACTCAGAGACTATAAGTTCAGGTTAATGTCTCCTTTAAAAAATAATAATAAGGAACCATCATATTTGAAGTATTCTGAACTCACAAGTAGAAAAACAAAACAGTTTAAATGATATTTTGTTGCTCTTTTATTACTATTTTTAAAAAATTATTATGAAAAGCCATATAAATGTTAATTGTTTCCAAAGATAAACACTTCCATTAATAAATGACTGCATATCTTTGTGGGGGAGAGGGGACTAGAGAAAAAACTCACATTTCTGAGCATCTATTTGTATGCCAGGATTAATCTGGGAGCATATTTTTATATTAAATTATATCATTCTTACAACAATTGCACAAGTTAGGTTTTTTAAATTCACATTAAACAGTGAGGAATGGATGATCAGAAAGTTTGAATAATTTGCTCAAGATCCCATCTCTAGTCAGTGTAATCATTGATATTTGGATGAAGTCCTGAGTTAAAAACTCATATCTTCTCCTTTAAACTATGAGATTCCACAAAAAGTGAAGGGAAATGGACCACCAGAAGCTGAATGGGGACTCTGAACACCAGGCCAAAGGGACAGAGTAGAAAGGAATCAACTTTTATTAGGTGATTATTATTTGCCAAATCCTTTTGTTAGGAAATGCACATACATTATCTTATTTAATACTCACAACAATAGCAAGAATTACATATCCTGAATTAAAGGTGAGAAAATCTAGGCTCAGAAAGAGATTACAGTTGCCCTTGAACTAGGTGGAGCCAGGTGATTATTTTCTGGCCAGTGAAGTATGAGTAGAAGCTGTTGGGAGGGACTTCCAAGAAGGTTTCTGGGGAAGACCATGGGCAGCCACAGAAAGAAAGCCTTTGTTTGTTCTTCTGCTTTTCCTCCTCATTCCAATCCGGAACACCTAGCGTGCTGGTGGGCACTGCGCAGTGATGATGACTAATGAAGAGATATTAAAAATTGGAAGCCAGAGCTGGTAGATAGAAAGACAGGAGAATGTTGGGTTGCCATTGATGTCCCAGAGCCACCACACCAGACCTGGCTTGCCTTGGCTTTTATACATGAGAGAATAAACCTGTATATGTTTAAACAACATTTTACAGTTTCCAGCATATTCAGCCAGAACTCATCCTAACTAGTACAGATATGGAGATAGAAGAAAATGTGTCAGTACACTCAGTACCTGAAGTCAATCTTTTCAAATCTGAATTATTTAAGGAAAGGGAATTCAATGAGCTTTCAATAGTATTAACCAGAGGGAATAAAGAAAGATGAGAGGAAGGATGACAGAGGGTGGGAGGGCCAGAAGGATGAAAGGAGAAAAGATTTTGGAGCTGAAGTTTCTTAAGCATCTTATCTGATTATCAAAGCACCAAACAATAGGGGAGACAGCAAAGAAAGAAAAAATATTTTTAAATATTATTCTCTCACTTAATTGTTATATTATTTGGGAGACTTTAGCTGATCTATTTAATCCTATATTACCCAATCTATAAAATAGTCATAATATGTCCTGCATACTTCAGCGTATTGCTGCAAAAGTTAAATGGATAATGTTTTACATTTTTTTATGAAAAATAAAGTAGCATGGATTTATTTTTTGGTTGCTGAGCCTTCATTTCCATTTTTAACAGTTCTGTCTTTCCCATTAGATGAAGTCTGCTGATATAATAAGTAATCAGAGGTTCTACATAACCCAAACATGGAGACTGCATGTGAGCATGTGAGCCCACTTGGCCAAACAAGATTCCTTCCCCAACTTGGAATTTAAATCCTGGCTAGAGGGACAAACAGGCTAAGAAGGGTGCTTGCCTCTTTATCATAGTGGGGTGGTCATTTTCTACTGGGTCCTGTTGGGAGGCGTTGCTGGAGGATCCTGCTTTTATCTCTAGGGCTGCCTTGGTTCTTGCCTATTTCCAGGCTCATAATGATGGTAGGGGCTCCCAAAATCTTTTCAATAAATTCAGGAAATTCTCCTTTGTCTAAATTAGTTAAGGATATTATCTGTTGTAAGAAACCAAAAACTCTAACTGATATATTAATATACATTACATAAATATTACTATCACTACTGCTACTAGTAATAGCAGTAAAAATAATGTATCTGTTTACCACTTTAGACAGAAATAGCCAAGGCTTAATTGAAAAAAATAAATGAAGATATAGACTTTATGTTATTTCCTGGAACCCTGGCAACATTTTCAACTTATTCTCCTTCAAAGGACTATCAATTTTAATCAATGTTATTACCCATCTCCAGAAAGCTCTCGGCAACAATTTTAAGACACCTTTCTTAAACCTCTAAAGTTGCCAAATCAGTCACAGTAAATCCGAGTCTATGCCATTAAGAAATAGTAGCAGAGGGAAAGGCAGTATAAGAATGTGAGTGGGGAATGATAAATCACAGGTAAAAAGATAAATTAGCAACCTAAAAGAGAAATGACTTAAAAAGGGAACATCCATTCTAATTTATAATGCAAAAGGCTCCGCTGTCATCATCCATCTTAGCCTGCAAGGCTTCTTTGCAATTTCAATAATCATTTTTGATAACTAATATCCACATTAAAAGCCCCTCAACTTCATACTGCAGTAAGAGGATGCTAACACACCAGGCTCCTGAATGTCTCCCACTTTATCCCTTGGAACTTAGGAAGAGACAATTTGGAAAATATAAAATGTTTTCTCACTCTAATGGAAGGGCGATGAGGCTTAAAGAAAAGTACCTGAACAAAGGATCACTGAATATTAATCTAGAGCTATAATGCTTTGAAGTAGAAGGGGATCAAGAAGCAATCTTGTTATCAGCTAATTCTCTCTTCCCTCTCCCAATGGTAAGTCAAACATCCAATCTTGTGAGGTTTATGGCTGCTCATACCCCAGACCGCTTCCAAGCCTCCAAATAGTCCCTGAACTCCCCCTTCCTTTTACTTAGTTTGTCTTGTCATTAAGTAGCTTTTCCCATCCCCTGGAAATCTTCTGCAAGCCCCCTAATTTCTCATTGCCTTAGAAGATAAATAGTCAGCCCGTTCTAGTTTTATGAGCTGTCGTGCTAGTCACCATAGGAAAACTGTCAAGAAATCACAAAAATAATAAGCTAGAGAAAGACAAAGTTTTTCAGAATTGTACAAAGAACGTAATCTCTGGTTTGTCACTTCTAACTCCCTCACAGACTTGGTGACTGGAAGTCCTCTTGAGTTCCTCCTCTGTGATTGTATTTCTAAGGATGAGGCTCGTTTCCACCCCTATTCTCTGCTGGATCTTGTCTCTTTGAAAGGACTTGCAGAATCCTTCCTCAACAATAGTCTTCTTGCCAGTGTTTGACCCGAAGATTCCAATCAAGTAGTTTTATTTGTATAATTTGATCTCTGTGTTGGCCAGATGAACAACAGCTTTTCAAATGTCATTGCCTAACCCAGAAATCATTAAAACACTTTTCTGTATAAAAATGGTAGACCAGAGACAGCAGGAAGAGATAATATTGTGCTTTGTGCATTTCCCTGGATTTCAATTTTCCCCATGACTTGGTCTCCAATATGATAGGCAGAAGAGAAACAGATAGCACACCTTGTGACCACAACCGAAACCGCATCTTAGGAAAATGCTATTATATGTGAAATGATTTGTATCCGCTATAAAATCTCTCTCTGCAATGGTTTACTAATTGGTTTTAAACTCTGTGAAACTTCTATGGCACCAAGTTAAAGCAATGCATTCTCAGTAGCAGCCAACAGAGTGGCATGAGAAATATGCCACTTACCAATATCATATGTTACCTGTCCACTGGTATCTGCCACCACCCCCTGCCATCATGCTCCTCTTGCCACTGGACTGTATTCCAGGAGAAACCATATTGGAAAATTTTTCTAACGATGTATCTTTCCTGAGCCTATATTTGAAAGTTCATACATGACTAAGTCCTTCCCTATAGTGCAATCGTGGGAGAATGGGACCCCCCTCATATTTGTAGTTCCTGAGTGAGAGGCAATTTGACTTTATTTAATCAACCTGAGAAGACAGGAACACTGATGCTATTAAGTGCTTTTGGCAAAACTAATGCACATTAGTAAATGCAACGACAGCATGATTTTTTCCCTATAAAAAAACCATAGTTAAACCCCACAATTAAAACCTGGTAAAACAGATTTTTTTAAAGTGGCTGCTGCTATTCTTACAAGTCTATGCAACCATTCAACCAAAATTTATTTAATTCTACTCAGTGCTAGGCCTTATGCTAGGTGTTAAGTGCTAAGATGAATAAATATCATCTCTGCTCTCAAGAACATCACAGTCTATTGATGGAATAACATGTGCGTAAAGACCTGACAGCAAATTTCTTCTAAGATCACAGCATTTCTGAAGAGTAGGGAAGAGGTCCCAGAAGGGTCATGAAAAGATTACAATTTGCTAGGCTGAGAGGGAGTAGGTGGTGAGCACGGATATTGAAAAGAATGGATTATCGAGGAGGAGCATAACTTTCTGTCAAATAGAAATGAGACCATCAAGGAGAAGAAAAAGCAGTAATAACTGAACCCAAAGTATGGCTAGTGAGTCATCTCCCTATGTTCCTTCTTTGTTCTTTCCAGACAGTGAAGAAAGAGAGAGAGAGATTGTGTGCCTTTTGAGCTTGTTCCACAATGGAAGGCCAGAATCACTCCCATTTCCTACTTGTGGAGGCCAGTAAATTCCTGCTCTAGTGACTCTGTCTTTTGGGATCTCAGATTACGCCAGTTGGGAATATCTTAGTTTCTTCCTTGTCCTCAAATCAGTATTTAGGAGCTACTGTTTTGGATGGGCTTTGAATCTTCCTGCATTTCCCATTCACTGGATAGTAAATCACTAACAATTTGCACCCAAAGGCCATATAGGGTTTGGGAAAGTTATCACCAGACTAATGCTGCTTCCCCTAGTGTTTTCCCTGCCTTTAATTTCTTCCCCCTCAATCCATCAGATATAATGTTATCAACTTAATTTTTCTATAATATGTTTCTAGATAAGCTATTCCTTTCCTCAACATCCTTCAGTATCTTCCCATTGCCTGTCAAAATCCTCACCAGCCAATGAAAATTCTCAATGGTCTAATCTCAAACTACTTTTCTAGCCATCTCATTTTGTGTCTTCTTCTTAAACCTTAACGAGTAACTAAACAATTTCTCTGGTCCCATGCATGCAATTCAATGTCCTATCTCTAGATTTTGCATTATGCCATTATTTGGAAAGCACTTCTCTCCCACCCTTCAAATCCCAGCCATCCTCCAAGGCTCTTTTCAAATACTGCCTCCAGAAAGCTTTCACATGATACCTCAAGTATACACTATGAATTATATGCATGACATTAATTAATTCAACAGATATTGGGTAAACAACTACTATATAATAATTTAAAAGTATTCAGTAAACTACTATGTGCATGGTACTCTTCATGATACTTGGGATTTAAATAATTACCATTAAGAAATCCACTGTGTATTGGTGGAGGGTAATATAAATAGTTAACAACATAGATTTATTCAGCAAATATGATTGCTGTTTCTACTAGATGCCAGGCACACACAAAGCTATATGTTTTGGAAGGTGAAATACAATTTCCTTGTTAATTTTTTTCTTATCTGGGTCACAATAGAAGAAATACAATCCATTTTCTTTCTAGAGTTGGAAAGACTTACTCTCTTCATTTTTATAGCCTCATCATTGGTTGCATTTTGAAGAAACAATGCACCACCACTGTCTGAGGATGAGGGGGTGATTTGGAAATAGAAGAGGAGGAAAATAGAATCATAGAGGATAGCCTGTCATAAATTTAGTGTGGAAAAATTCAGTGATTTCACAAATTGACCAAAAACTGCTAATCTAGGAAGTTATAAACATTATCTTTTTCCTTATCTTCTGGAAACTATACCAGTGTGTTGCTATAATTGCTACTGAAGACATGGCCACAACCCCTCATCTTGCTTCCTTGTCTACACAGTGCAAGGAGAGCAATTACAGACTCACACATTTTCAGAGAATTGGACAGGAACTTAGAAATTAGGAGTGACCCAGGAACTCGGGGTGAACCCAGGTAAGGTCAGGATCCAGTGTCTTTTCTCCAGACTTTATCCAGAGAATTGCAATTTCATTAATTTTGTTTAAATTTCAAAGTAGAATCTTGTTTTTTAAAAGATTACTGTGGTTAAAACAGTAAGTTTGAAACAACTTAACTAGCCCAAATGTTTCATTTTCTGATGGAAAACCTAAGAATTTAATGGATCTTGCTCAAAGTCACACAAAAGGTGTGGCAGAGAACTACAGTACTCAATAACAATGTTCATTCCCTTATTTTACAATACTCCCCAAAGGGGTTTAGAGGGAGAAGGAATGAATGGGTGGATGGACAGATGGATAGGTGGATGATTGAATGAATGTATAAATGCATGTCTGTTAAGGACATTCAATCCAGTGCATACGTGCTGAAGTGCACTCATGGTGCATGGAAAGGAAAATGGATTGGGCATCAGAAATCCTGGTTTGTAAGTCTCAGTCTGCCATTTACTAGCTATGAGAACTTGGGAAAGTTAAACCGCTCTCAGCTTCAGTTTTTCCATTTGGAAAATGGAGTTAATAGTATATTCCATTCATGGTTATAGTAATGAATACATTATATATTGTTTGGAAGATCCCAGGTGCAGTTCCTGTAGCAGGAATGTTAGTAGATAATAAATAATAAAACCTAGGTCTTGACAGAGAAATAACATTTTTCACTGAGTACTATTTGAATAATAAATGCAAAACAAATAAAAATAAAAGAGCAAAACTTACACACATGCACAACAACTGGGTTGATTGCTCTCCATTTGCCTTCCCCTGCCCCTACCCTCAATCCATTTTCCACCCTTCTCTGTGCTCTAAGGGGCTGGCCGTGGCTTCCCATGCCCTCTGACTTTTGGTTGAGTTCAGCCAGCAGGAGGCACCAAGGACAGGCAGGCAGGAGGAGAAAGATGTCAGCATATTTCTTCTCTTTTTCCTTCTTATTTAGTGCTGTAGTGGCAGTGGCTACTGTATTTTACCCCACATTAACCATTTCCTCCTCCTGCTCCTTCAGGCGTGGCAGTAGTAACCACTTCCCACTGTTGTTAGCCCTTGGGCATCTCAACCTCCCTGCCTACACCTCCGTGAATAAATTGTTATCAAATGCCATTTACAATCCCAGCTGGATATGCTTCATGTTTCCTGCCTGACCAATGACCTCTACACCATTGGGGTAAACACTCAATGAGTAAGTGTAATAGCCTCGTGTGGCCTTCAAAAATGAATATAGTTGAACTGATCCAGTGTCCTAAATGTGTACACCAATGACGCAAAGGCAAGGATCTGGAGAGGGTAAGCTGGCACCACTATAAACTGGGGTAGCTGCACGACCCCTCTTATACTTAATGACCTGCCTTATTTCTGATAGTGGAAGAATAAATTCGAGGCAAAGGAAGCAGGTAGGATGGCATAAAAAAAAGAGTAATTCCAGTCTAAGGCTTTATTTGATCTCAAAAGCAAGGGAATTTATAACTACAGCTGAAGTCTAGGGACATGATTTGTCCTCGATTCACCTTGCTGTGCATAGCTAGTAAACCTGAGATTGAGAACATACTATCCAGAGAGTCACAGTCAAATACAGAAAGAATTAGGCAAATTTATCACTATGCTACTGCCAAGATGGACTTCTTCTCCAAATAGTCTCACCTTCCCTGTGCCTGCAATGAGTTCTTTCAGTATCCCTTTTCCTTTGTTTGCTTGTACATCATGAACTGGCTAGTTGGGAAGTGAGCATGTCAAATTCTGTCCTTAGCTAATAGTTGAGTAACTATGCTTTGAGACATTTTCAGAGATGTCTTAAGAATGTAGACTCATGGCCAAATTGCATGGCCTTAATAATATGGTATGCTTTTGTTAAAAATAATTATATTGTATTTAAAGACTAATTGGCTAGATGCACTAGAAATGAATCCACAAAAGTAATGTAGGAAATTTAGAGATGTAGTTGAATATTCA
The DNA here is from genome assembly GCF_040939455.1 of Microcebus murinus. Lineage (NCBI taxonomy): Eukaryota > Metazoa > Chordata > Mammalia > Primates > Cheirogaleidae > Microcebus > Microcebus murinus. The sequence continues at coordinate 51,803,184 of NC_134105.1, read as the reverse complement.
TAACTGAGTACTGTGCTACCACTTTATAACACTATTGTAACCAGTTTATTGCAAAATTCCAACTCTGTTGGGAAAACACTACAATGATTTTTTAAAATTGTTTTCTTCAAAGGTACTGCATTAGTCTGGGTTCTCCAGAGAAACAGAACCAATAGGAAATGAGGCCCATTCACATGGGGGATTGTAAACTGCTTTACTTAATCTATCAATTAAAATGTTAATCTCAACATCCTCACCTACACACCCAACATAATGTTTAACCAAATCATCCGGGCACACATTGGTCCAGTCGAATTGACACATAAAATTAACTATCACATGTTTTTGAGTTTCCCTTTGCTGTGATACTTTAATAACATCCTGGGCAGATAATTTGCAAGCACTGTCAGTTTTGGAAGTACAATCCATGCCACTCTAAAACTCCAATCTCATATCAAATGTCATGCTCTCCTCTTACCAGTGTGTAGATATTTGGCCTTTGCTCTTTCTCTCATTCTCCCTGTACAACCTCTTGTGAGATAGGGGCAGAGCCTGGTGCTATATCACCTTTCTTGCCATTCCTTTCAAGGGCTGACTCCAGTAAGAATAGGGGAGGCAGAGTCATACTTAGGTAACTGGTCACTTATTGGTTTAGGGGAGCTCCTCCTGGTCTCTTGTCTGGCTTATGCTGATGAGATGGTCGCCATGTGGATGGGCATATGGTTTTCCTGGGGCATGTTCAGCGTTGACTCAATCCCCTGTCTCTGAAGGCTCCTGCAGAAAGAAGCCATCATATTGTTCTTCAGCCCCAAAAGGAATCTATGCCCTTGTACAGCTATAGGTAGAATATTATGCTACTTGCCCAGCAGTAACCTGGCCAGCTTACAGCTCCTACTTCCTCTGTAATCTTGTGTGTTAACCTTCTTCATGTGGAGTCATAAGAGCTATAGGAGAGCTCTTTTTCCTTTCCAGTAGAGCATAGCTAGCAACTAGGAGTTCCAATATCAAGCCTCAGGTTTTTTGCATTATCTTACTACTGGTTCTCTCATTTTCCTCTGGCATTTCCCCACCCTGGGATTTTGTTCTATATATCATGCTAGAAAAATCATTTCTTCACTGACTGTCAAAAACTCTGTGCCTCTACAGTGAAAATATTTGCTAGCATTGGCTTATGCTATAACCTTCACATGGGCTTGTTGCCTATGACCGGTTTCCTATTGAGAGAGATCTCGAGGTGTTCTGTCTGCATCTTTATATAATGCCTGTGCTGAGCTTCCCACCTCCTGGGCTCTGTCTGCCTGTCAAAACACCCAATTACCTTATACTAAACTTCCCCTCACCTGTCATAGCAAGTTTCTACTGCCTGTTACTGAAATCTAGACTCTCTTCATTCGTCTTTACCCGCTGCTATTCACTTCTTAACCCCTACCCGACTCAGGCCCTGTTTTACTCCAGTAGGTATGCCTAATTCTTACTCCTGACTTTTCCATTGTTATTTATTCCATCAAGCCTGGTCATATTATGAGAGAAGATTGCTTTCAATTTAATTTAATTTGCCTTGGGCTGCCCTAGCCAGTTGAGATTATATTGGATCCTGAATTTGTCATAATAATTAGTAGGTAGATATCCCAAATCTGAAATAACGTCTATAATTTTTTTGGGTTTTGGAGCTATCCAGACCTCTGCTTGAATTCTGGTTCTGCCTCTTGTGAGTTGGGAAAATTATTTTTCTGATCTATAGATTCTTTTTTTTTTTTTTTTTTTTTTTTTTTTTTTTTTATTTTGGCATATTATGGGGGTACAGATTTTAAGGTTTCAATAAATGCCCATTCCCCCCCTCCCCCCAAAAGTCTGAGTCTCCATCATGACCATCCCCCAGATGGTGCACATCTCACTCACTATGTATGTATATACCCGCCCCCCTCCCCCCTCCCACCTGCCCAATACCCTATTACTGTAGCACCTATGTGTCTACTTAGGTGCTACTCAGTTAATACCAGTTTGCTGGAGAATATATCTGGTGCTTGTTTTTCCATTCTTGGGATACTTCACTTAGTAGTATGGGTTCCAGCTCTAACCAGGAAAATATAAGGTGTGCTATATCACCATTGTTTCTTAGAGCTGAATAGTACTCCATGGTGTACATATACCACATTTTATTAATCCATTCTTTGATTGATGGGCACTTGGGCTGTTTCCACAGCCTTGCAATTATGAATTGTGCTGCTATAAACATTCGAGTGCAGGTGTCTTTTTTGTAGAGTGTCACTGGATCATTTGGGTAGATGCCCAGCAATGGGATTGCTGGATCAAATGGTAGATTCACTTGTATCGCTTTAAGGTATCTCCATATTGCTTTCCACAGAGGTTGAACTAGTTTGCAGTCCCACCAGCAGTGTAGGAGTGTTCCTCTCTCTCCGCAACCACGCCAGCATTTATTGTTTGGAGATTTTTTGATAAAGGCCATTCTCACTGGGGTTAAGTGATATCTCATTGTGGTTTTAATTTGCATTTCCCTGATGATTAGAGATGTTGAGCATTTCTTCATATGTTTGTTGGCCATTCTTCTGTCTTCTTTAGAAAAATTTCTGTTCAAGTCCTTTGCCCACTTTTTAATGGGGTTATTTGATTTTTTCTTCCTAATTTTCGTGAGTTCTAAGTATATTCTAGTTATCAGTCCCTTATCGTGATCTATAGATTCTTAATCTGTAAAACTTAATAAAGTTGATGCTCAGATTAAGCAAGGTATATTTAATAAAATCTTAGACATTATTGATTTTAAGACATATTTCTGAGATATTAAAATTTACATGAATGTGTGTCTTGGAATTGATGCAATAATATATGTACAACCCTCAGCCCAATACCTAACTGAGAGCATGTGCTGAACAAATAGGAGCTCACTTCTGATTCTCTGGTCTCTGTGATTTCTCTCAACCTCACTGCTTCTGTTCTCTGAAAAAAATCTCTCAAGGTTTTATGGAAAAATGCCAGAAGGGAAAGTAGGGGATGAATAAAAGATCTGAGGATACTTTTGATCTTTCATTTTGCTTAAACAGAGGGTTTTCTTCATTTAAAGTCTAAATAGTACCAATCCCAGATGTACAGTTTCCTGGAGAAAATGCTAACTCCACTTTTGGAGCTAGGGGACATTTCATGGACCAAGAATCAAAGAATGTTCTTCACATAAGAAAAAAAGTGATGTTACTTAGCTTCATTATTTTATGCCCAAGATCATAGTATACGTCTTGCCACAGTTATGCTTACGGTGACATTTAAATTTTTGGTACAGAAATTTGATTTTTGTACAATAGGCATCTTTACAGCTGGCAGTAAGGTTTGGAAAGGTAAGCAAGACCAGATTATGAAGACTCTTTTGGTCATGTTAATTAGTTCAAACTTTTCTCTTGAAAGTCATGGGGGCAGCACAGAAAGATTCTATGTAGATATGAATGAGATAATCGGATGAATCATATTTGGGCTTCCAATAAATCATTCAGGGGCAATGTGGTGAAAACCTGAATGAATACAAGTAGAGGTGCTCTAAATCTATACTGGAGCCAAATGCCACAAAATTCCAAGTCAAGATAAATTTGTGTTGGAGGAGCAATGGACCAAAAGCAAATTGACCCAGGAAGTCCAGCCATACATATGGTCTCCATCAAGTAGGAAGAATAAAAATTGAATTATATATACAGTTGGTGATGGCTTACATTTTCGGGTTTCAGGGAGGAGATCCTAAAAGGCAAAAGGGCACAACCTATGTTAATCAGTTCAAGAGACTATGTAGCCTATGGTCTTGCAGTAACAACGATTATAGTGCTTAAAGTTGTTGGAAAAACAGAAATGCCATAGGTATGTAGCACAGATCTAAAATGAAGATAGCCTCTGGAACACCTGGATATCATATCTAGTCACTAAAATTTTTATTTGCAGACTTAATAGGCATCATAGGGTAAATATTGAAAGAATTTTTAGGACTGATAATAATTTTCACCTTAATGCCCCCCCCCCCAAAAAAAAAAACCCACAAAGGTGTTCCCTGCGAGGGCAGCAAAATCACTGTGAAGAAGAAGGAAGTCATTGGTCCTTCCTTGGCACTCTTAGTCATGTTGTATCATTACAGCTTCCTCGGAAAAGAGGCTTCCTTTAGGAGTTTAATGAAACTCCTAAATGAAATGAAAGAATATCTGTAGGAGTATCAGCTGATTATGGGGTTTCTAGAGACAAAATAAATAGGGATAACCTAACTTAGAAAACAAGTAAAAAGAAAATCCATGTCCAGAAAATAAGGTTTGATTGATCCACTACCAAGAAAGAAAAACAAAACTTGGTGGCCTCCATAGACTATGGAGGCAACATACACCACATTACGGTGTGCTGTCTACACTCACTGGCCATGTGGCTTGAACAGCTTTAACTTTGAGAAGGATCCAGTGCACAAGAGGGCCTTGCTGCTGTGCTGTGCGGCAGTGTGAACAGCTACTCCACATTGTCTTTATCACTGAGCTCGTCCAGTGATGCTGTCAGCGTCCGCGTACAGCAGTCTAGAAGGCTGCATGGAGTCTGTAGCAGGTCTCGGAAAGAGCATCAAGTTGGAGGTCACCAAGATTTGTGCCAATTCAACAAATATTTAATGAGCATCTAATATGGGCCAGAATTATTTGTCAGTGAGCATAAAAGAAATGACATCAAGGAATTTACATTCTGTTGTTGAGGGGAAGAAATAAAAAGCATTAAACAAGTAAATTATATGGTATATAGAAAGTGGTAAGTGCTATAGAAAAAAGTAAAAATAATAGAGTAAGATCAGGAGTTCTGGAAGGAGAGGAGGGGAAAGCTAGGCTGCACTTAGAATATGAGATTCGAGCAAAGGCTTGCAGGAGATGAGAGGATGAGGCATGTGGCGGTGGGAATGGGAAGCATTTCAGGAAGAGGAAACAGCTAGAGCAAAGGACTACATGGTGTCTTTGAAGGACAGCATGAAGGTCCACATAGCAGAAAATAATGAGAAGGAAGTAGAAGTCAGAGAAGTATTAGAGAGCCAGGTCCAGTAGGGTCCAGGTATGAGAGAAAGAGGGTTGAAAGGTTTGGTACCAACTGTAAGCAGATTCCGTGACATGAAATAGGAGAGAAAGGTCACCTAAGGGTGGCCATGAAGTGAGGAAGAGAAATTTTCCCAGTGGCTGAACCCCATGTGATACATCTTGCCATAACTGTTCTTGAAAGGGGAGACTCCACTACACATCCAAACTTATTCATAGGCTATGGATAATAGTTGTTGCTGCACAAAGATAATTCATCCAGAATTTTAGGAGAGACAATGTACTTGGAGTGACTAGTATGATTGCCTGGAGAAAAGGCATGTCTTTTACACAAGTAAGATGTTGTATCTGGCTAGAGTCTGAGTCATAGGAGAGACTCATCCATAAATCATGCAATATGTTCTAACCACATGACATTCAAGTGGCCATGTGGCCTGGCCATCTATCATGAATGGTATGTCTTATCTTCCTATAAGATAAGGGGTCAAGCATACTCCCTCCCCCACCACCTTGCTCTGTCACCAAGAGGAACTGCTTAAGCAAATTATGATGTCACAATTAGAAGGTGGAGGTTTTGGCCCACCTTCTAGTGTGCCTACTCCTGCCCCAACCCAGATCAAGGGTTTTGTTGACTTAGGCATTACCATTTGAAGGCAAAGGGGAATGGAATAGGTACTGGAAAGAGAGTCATGCATAACTAATTATGGTCCCATGATGAAGAGCAGAAATGGAGAGTCTAGTGTCAGCAGCTGTGACAGTAGCGTCAGCAACAGATTGGTTTTGTGATATGATCTTGGCTGTGGTCCTGGCAGCTGCCTAACTTTCCTTGCTCCTATCTGTTTGCCAAATATTGTTCTATAGATTCCTGTTGATTGTATGAAGCACCCTAAATACTATTCATAGATTCATCTACTTTTTAAGGAAGCCAGGATTGGTTTCAGTTGCTTGGAAGTAAGAAACCTGACGGACACAGTGATAGATATGACTTGCATGGGAAGTAAAAAGATCATCAGCTCTAAAAGCAATGTAATCAATCAGCAGGATCTATGGCAATGCAAACGGCAGAGAGCAAAATGCTTGCAAAGAACATGAGTTTCAGAGATTAGCTGCTGGAGTCCATGTTATATTCCATGAGATGGGTTTATATGAAGAGCAATGAGAGCATCTCTCAAGACAAATGCAGAGTTCCAGAAATGTTTTGGGATATTTATGCTCATGAACCAATAAAATGGGGAAGTGAATGTTCAATAGCAGCTTTATGAGTAATAGCCCTGAATTAGAAACAGCCACATACCCATTGGCAAGCAAATGGAAAAACAAATGTGTTCAAATGATATAATGGAATATTCTTCAATAATAAAAAAGAATAAATATATTGATATAAAAAGAAATGTCTATACTTGTATAGACAACATGTATGAATCTCACAAAACTTTATGTGAGTGAAAAAAAGCAAGCAAAAAAGAATATATTAATATATTGTACTATTTCTTTTATATGAAGTTCTAGAACTGGCAAAACTAATCTATAGTGATAGCAATCAGATCAATGGTAGCCTGGGGCAAGGGGCAAGAGAGACTTCAGAAGGGCACTGAGCAATTTACTAGGTGATGGAAATTTTACATAACTTGAGTAGGGCAGCTATAAGGGTATATACATTTTTAAAATCTCACCAAATGCATCATCACATTTAAAACGTGTGCACATCATTTTTTTATATTGTACTTCAACAATTACATTAAAAATTTACATGCTGCTGGGACACAAATGTGTGGTAAACATAACCTCTGACATAATTATCAGGGTAGTTTGGTATGGACTTCAGAATCAAACAGCTGAGTCTGAATCCAAGACACTCTACCCAATTAGCAGATACATAACCTTGGGCAAATTACTGAAGATTATTGAAAATTGGTATCCTCATCTATTTTAAAACAAAATTAAAGGAAATGACATGAAACTCTCCAGCATGTAGTAGAAACTCAATAAGTAATAATTTTAATAAACAACGGAATTGGATTCATAGTGCTGTAAGTAAAGCCACACACATTTCCTTCTAAGCAAAGCAGATATTAATAATTCCTTGCATGCAGATTGCTGTGTGATAAGAGATCATCATCAGACTAAAAGGTCACTATCTTCAAAACACACATGAAAAAGGCCTAAGGCTCTTGAGGTGGTCTAGCATGAGACTAAGGATTCCCACCTTGACATACAGTATTGAGTATCTCATGGTTCTGATGAAAGAGTCTGAAGCTGTGCAGGGTTAGGACATGTTCATTGGAGTCAAGACAGTCCTGGTCTGCTGCCATTTACTAATTAGGAAATTTGGGCATGCCAGTCCTTTCCCTAAACTTCAGATTTTCACCTGTAAATGAGAGTATATACAATAGCCACATCAGGGAAATGCAAATGAGATATAACCTAACTTCAATGAGAGTGGCCTTTATTAAAAAGTCCCAAAACAACAAATGTTGGCATGGATATGGAGAAATAGGAACACTCTTACAGGGCTGGTGGGACTTCAAATTAGTATAACTGCTGTGGAAAGTAATTTGGAGATACCTGAAAGAACTAAAAACGGAAATGCCGTTTGATCCAGCAATTCCACTACTAGGCATCTCCCCAAAGGAAAAAAAGGCATTCTATAATAAAGACCTCTGCACTTGGATGTTTATGGCAGCACAGTTCACAACTGCAAAGATATGGAAACAACCCAAGTGCCCATCAATACATGAGTGGTTTAATAAAATGTGGTATATGTATACCATGGAATACTACTCAAACACACACAAAAATGGTGAACTAGCACCTCTTATGTTATCCTGGGTGGAGCTGGAGCTCATTCTTTGAAGTGAAGTATCACAAGAATGGAAAAACAAGCACTACATGTACTCGCCATCAAAGTGGTACTAACTGATCAACACTTAGGTGCTCACACAGAAGTAATATTCATTGGGTGTGGGCAGGTGGGGGGAGGGCGGTGGAGAGGGCTAAACTCACAACTAATGGGTACAGGTGCACTGTATAGAAGAAGGGCCCACTTGTAGCTCTGGCTTGGGTGAGGCAAAGGCATTATATGTAACCAAAATGTTTGTATCTCCGTAATATTCTGAGATTAAAAAAACAAAAAACGATAGCCACCTCAAAGAGTTGCTGTAAGAATTAAGTGAGATAATTCAAGCAAAGCATTTAGCACAGTATTATTTTGTAGATAATAAATCAATATATTTTCTACACTTATTTAATGGACCTACTCATTATGATCCACTTTTTATTTGTGATAACTTTCCATTAAGCAACATATAGAATAAATTCTGTCTTGTAATATTGGAATGACTTTGGAGGAGGAAATTAACAAATTTATTGCATGGCTCCAGTTATAACAATAAACTTACTATGTTAAAGCATGTTTTATGCTCCCCATATGTACAGCTTTGGAAGGGAAAAATTATCATAGCTTCTTTCAACAATTATCTTAATAATCATTCCAAAAGAATCTTCCAGGAGTTAAGCACATATTGATAACCTGCATGGGCACCTCTATCTCTGGAACTGGCTAGGACTGGCTAGAACAGTTAGCTGGAAGCAGGTGCTTGCCTAGATTGTAATTCTTTGAGGACTCACTTATCTCCCTGTTCCCTTTGCTTGCCCATGGTACACACTCAACAGTTGTTGGAGTGGGGGTTGGGGAAAAAATAAAAACAACCAGTATCAACAACAGCTTATGTAAGAGAATTTGCGCTTGTCCCTCAAGGTTCCTATAAGAGAAAATCATGAAAATGATTAGTAATAATTTATGAGCAATGGCCAAAAATGACAGGAAATATCGAAGGCGGCACACCTAGAGAGCATGGAACAGTAGCAACACAAGCTGTTTAATTTGTACAGGAAGCAGTTATAAATAGTGGGAAAATATACCATGTAATTGTGAAAATAAGAGGTTTCCCTTAAGATTTATTTAAAAGTACTCCAAGTAATTGAGCCATACAAAAGATAAAGAAGTCACATTTCAACACCTAGGAAGCTACACTATTAATTGGCAAAATCAAACATAAAGAGGATAAACAAGCTAAGATCCAACCTTATGGTTCTTTATGCAATTCTGAAGACAATTTCAGGGAACAAAAGTACTCAAAGAGTATTTTGTAATTATAAACTAATAAGAAGATCCATCCAGGAGGAATAATTATATAATTTCTGCATGGCTTCATTGTGCGAGGCTTAGAGAATGGCAATAAATAGAATCCTCTATCATTACGACTACTGCAGGCAGTGACTCACCATTACAACTGGGACCACATCCTAGAATAGTTTTTTTTCCCCTTTGTGTATCATATAAGAAATTAAGCCGGCTATATTTCCTAGTAACTTAAAAGTTTTTTTGGAAAAACTCAAAAAACTTGATTCTGTTTCTGAGATTCTTGTCAGTAACAAGATCAGCAATAGAGTTAAGCTATTACTAAAAATAAAAGAAATTTCTGTTTTCAAAATGTTTTTCATTTGCCTTAAATGGCTGGTATTAACTGATGGGAAATCAATTTATATCTTCAGTGACCTGTGGTTCATAAATATTTATGATAGCAAAATGCCATCTGTGCAAATAATTGGAGTTGAGTTTCTAAATTCTTGAGACTAACACTATAAATCACATTAAGAAATATTTAATTTGCTTTAATCCTGCTGGTAGTAAGTTCCAATCAATGAATGTTACAAGACAACCTCATTATAAATCTACATATGATTAATAAGAAATGGTGGCACTCAGAGACTAAAAATATGGTATCATAAAATAAAGAAATAGCACAACTATAAGTTACTCTAAAAACAAAAATAAAAACCTTAATCTTTTAACCCCCCCATTTGTCTCACTGTGATTCAAGAATTCATAAATTTTTGCTCTATAAATTGTGTTTATTTAATCAGTTCCATTACTGTTTACAGTGATGCTTGTGGCTGGAGGAAAAAATGTATTTCCTTGGTGTTTTTTTTTTGTTTTTTTTTTTTTTTTGTCTGGGGAAGACAAATAGGAAAGCACTAAAGGGCAGCAGAGGAAATCACTCCATTATAAGCTGTGCTGTAATGCAGGATCTTGCTTGTGTTGGCTCCAATAACCTATCTTCAGTTTAACTTACATGTTTTAAACTCACATGTTAGAGATTCAAAGACAAATAAAACCAGCTCCTGAGCTAGAGGACCATACAGTCTCCAAAGTTCAACATATGATCATATAAGTTCCATGCTCTGCCCTACAGGTGACTGGCTCCCCCTGTCAACTCTAGCCAAACTCAGATTACCTGGTTTAGAACACAGTTCTGCCACTTACCAGTTTCTTTACCTGTGACAAATTACTGGCAAGCATATTTCGGAACCAAGCCAGCTGCTGGAAAAATGAATGAAACTCATATATGTGATCCACATATCACAGTATCACTTCTTAGTATCCCACCAAAAGGATTTTTTTTTTTAAGATAGGAAATGATTACAGAATGCTTAGCACACCTAGCACGACAGAGTCTCGACCTTCTTGCTGCCTTCTCTAGCTTCCTTTTCAGGTATCACACTACCTATATTTTTTGGTCATTCAGCTCTACCTAGGATGAATGCTGGAGTGTGGCTGCATTGCCCCCTAGAGATTCTGTCTGTGCCCCAGGCCAAACAGCCTCCTGCTCTTGACTGTTCAGGGACAGAAGCTCTCTGGTACATCATTTGAACCTAACCCATAACTGGGTATCAATCCTGTAGGGTATATTCCGAGTTTCCCTGAAGGAAACTGGATCAGAAGAAGAAACAAAAAGGGGCCATAGAAAGAAAATGCCCAGGCATGAGGGTGTCTAGCAGTGCAGACCACAGTGATGAGCAGCAGAGGTTCTGGGGAAAAAGCAAAACTATGCCTGACCATTTGGAAGCCAATGCTTCCATCACCACTCCACCAGGGTCCTGGGTGATCACAGTTTACAAAACCCCGATTTCTGGCATGTTGCTTCAGCTTTCTTTCCTGCCTTCTCCCCTTGTCCCTGTGGCCACTGTGAGTCTAGAAAGTCCCTGGCAGGATATTACTGAGCAGAGTCAGTCTACCTGAATGCAGAAAAATACAGGGAGGCAACAGGACATGAACTCAAGGAAAGAAGATTTAAAATGACACTAGAAAGGACCATTTACTAGTTATATAACTTTTTCCTTTTTTATATGTAAACAGGGAAATTAATAATAATACCTTGTTTCATAGCATTGTTTGGACGACCAAATGGAATATCTATGAAAATGTGTTGTAACCTATTACAATTGTGAACAGGTTACTAAATACTATCCCACTATGAGAGTGAATAGGATTATCTCACAATAATGCAATACTTCGCAACACTTGCTACATGCTACCTATTGCCATTGCTGTTACTTTAAAGTTATTATTGGTAAAAAATAAACAAATAAATAAATAAAATAAAACAAACAAACAAAAAACCTATGGCTGAAGATGTGAGAGCTAATGATTAAATATTAATTAGAAAAGCAAGATTAAAAACTTTATAAACAGAATGTCCTTAGCAATGTCAAAAAATGTATATAAGGGAAAACCAAAAGAAAATATATCAAAGTGTTATCAGTAATTATCTCTGGGTAAAGAAATTACAGGTTTAAAAGGATGGCTTATTGCAATGCCATCTTAGTCCCCTTTCTTTGAGGAAGTCTGCCCCACCCCCTAGTCTATATGAGTGCAGAGGAACCAAGTATATGTCCTGTCCTTATACTCTTCCACCGCAGCCTGTGCTATACACAATTGGGCCAGGGGTGGACTATTGACCTAAATTGGGCCCAGGAGCCTCTTTCTAAAGAATCTAAGTATGAAATAGAGAGGGAGTATAATACTTAAGTTTTTCTCTGAGTAGCTGAGCCACAATTCTAAAACTCAGAAGCTTTGTGGCCATGCTTTCTGTAATGTAAGCTGGAAAAGACCAGACTACCAAAAGATTATTAAGAACACAACAGAAGTGCAGAGAGGAGCAGAAAGAAGCCACAAGTGAGTCCTAATGGACTTCGAGGCTTTGGAAACATATGCTTTTCTATTATAGTTTCCCTAAGAAACCTCATTACACCTACAAAAAATGCCACTTTTTGCTTTATCTAGTTTGACTCTGCTTTCTGATTGTTTTATTGAACACAAAGGGATTTTTTTCTTTATACTTTTTGTTCTTTTTATAAATCTTCCATGCATTTCTTTATAAATGCATTTCTTTTTATAAACAGAAAAAATGAAATGCATGCATTTCTTTTATAAACAGAATAAAACTTAAACAGAGTTGTGTATGTAACTGAATAGAAAGGTAAGATGTAGAACTCTAACACCCTCTATTTTGCAGTCACTCAGAAGAGTGAATTTTTATATCATGTTTCAGAAATGACCTCTACCCCCAAGACTCACTAAGAAAGGGAACTGGGGCCCATTGCAGAGTATTAGCCACTTGGTTGAAGTCTCCAGATTCAAATTAACATAAGTAACATTAATAGTGAATTAATACAAAGCCACAGTCTACTTGATCTCCACTCACATTCTTCTTGCAACTGACTACTTACTTGTAGCAGTTATGGACTTGGTCCAAAAAAGCTCTTTGCAAAGAAGGTATTAAAAGCAGTGTGATTTCCTTGGCCTGCTCTCTTTGTTTGATTCAAGCACACTAATTTGCCAACTCGACAGAAACCTGTCCCTTTCCATTCCAGCAAAACAGCAGTAAATTTTGAAAAGATATCTACAGCAGCATGGTCTTCCTTTTCTTTCTCAAATTAAATGCCAGAGCATTTTAAACACTTTCAGGATGAATCCCAGGTTGTTAAGGCACACATTTCTTGTGTGCCTTATCCTTAAGTCATAAATAAGTTCATTTTATTTTGATCTTTTGGGAGAAAAAAAAAATGAAAGAGAATTTTGAAGAAACCAATGTTCTTTGGGACTCGTATTTTTCCTTATCAGCATATAAGAAAAGAGAAAAGGGAAGGTGATTCTTCACTGGAGTTTAGATGGCATATCTGTAGAGAATTTCAACACAGTTTTAACTATGAGAAACACCATTCCTGAATATTCTATTTAGAATAAGCATAATATGATGTGTGTCACTGGCTGATTTTTTTAAAGCTCCCTCTGACAGTGGGAAAGACTGCTGCTAGCCCTGAGAGATGAACATCTATAAGTTATTTTGCTTTCTGGGTTGGGCAAAGTGAGTTGATTTATTATCTGTTATGTTGAAGAATATGGCTCTAGACTGAGCATACAATTAGACATGATCCCTTTTCGAATGCAAAATAATGGAGAAAAAATAAAATACAAGCTTTTCAAATATATTTTTTATTCTAAATAAAGAGATCAATTTCGGGCCTTAAGTGGGAGATTCACAAATATCTATACCTTTCAGCTGCATCAAAATAAAATTACCAAGAGTGATACTCCTATTTGGTGAATTCAAGAGAGACTATAGCAACACAAACTGATGCAGACTTCAATCTTTGAAATTTGATTTAGCAAAGTAAATCATTTGCCTGATTTCAAATTGCTATGGTTTTTTTCCCTTTATGTTATTTTCTTTATCCTAAACTCCTGCTTATGTTTCTTTTGTCCTTCTTCTTCTTCTCACTTTTCTATTTAGTGACAAATTTTCTCACTAAACAAAATAGCATGCTCTTCATCTAAAAAATACATATAAGGGGGAAAAACTGCCTCCAGAATCTTCCTTTGTTCATACTGGGGCAACTGCAACTGATATTTTTCCTGCAGCAATGTGCTAGTCGAAGGGTCACATCACTCTGTAGCCATCCTCTCTGTCCCAAGTTCTGATAGCACAACAAGTGGGGCATGAGCCCTTCGGTGCTCTAAGAAGTGTTTGGGAGGGCAGCAGCCTCTCATTTTAAAGATAAAGCAAGTAAGGCCCAGAAAAGAAAAGTGACTTGCCCACGGTTATCTAGTTTGTGGCAGAGCTGGGCCTAAACCCAGGGCTGCTGATTCTTTGTCCAGAAGTCCTTCCCATGCCATTTGGCCTCGATAGGCTACAATCAATTCTTACTTTTAAAGCTACTTTTTTCTTTCTTTCTTTCTTTCTTTCTTTCTTTCTTTCTTTCTTTCTTTCTTTCTTTCTTTCTTTCTTTCTTTCTTTCTCTTTCTCTCTTTCTCTCTTTCTTTCTCTCTTTCTCTCTTTCTTTCTTAACTTAGTTCCTCATATAGCAACACATTCTCAAAGGTTTATAGCTTTGTGTCATTATCAAGCAATCAATATCACTCTTGGAAATAAATTCAATAAAATATTTGATCAAAGAATTTTAGCTGTTTATTGTAGGGCGTCTCTTAAGTCTATTGAACAGACCAGTTTTGTGAATCATATTAGCCAGCCAATGCTTACTAGTGAGATAGGCAAAAGAGAAGGAGAACAGAAGGTGCAGGAGGAAATGAAGTTACCAAGAGCTCAACAGTGCCAGGAATCTTATGAGCTAGGTAATATATTTCCTATTATATAGAAAAGAAAACTTAGGGTAGAGAGGCTAAGTAATTTTCCCGAGGATCTACTTGTATGACAGAGGTAAACTACTTTGACTCTGAAGTTCATGGTCCTTAAATCAGATATTTGTAAACCAAGTAGAAAGACAGGGAAGGGTGCTCTTTAGGAAAATCTAAAATATTATTCACAAACACTGCTTTCTTTTTAAGTCCTTAATATAAAAGTTTTTCCTGTATTATTCCTCTGGCTCTTTGGCTGTGTTCCCCATGGAAGAAGGTCAAGTACTTAAAGACTCCCTTTAGCCATGTTCTTAATAAATAAAGCAATGTCATTTAAACCTTTGGGTGCTTTTGTCAGTCAAAGATATCACCGATTTTCTCTCCCATGTAGGGAAATGTACACAAGGTCATGGAAGCCCTGGAAAAATATAAATTTTTTAGAGTAGCTCTGTTCTCCTGGTGCTAGGGTGACTTTTGATTGGCTTCTGGGAGTCATCTCGGTCACATGTGAGTTCATTTGTCATTCTCAGATTGCTCAGCTGAAGAGTCCAAGCATTCAACTCCAAGCAGTAAGCTTTGTACTATCGAATATTCATCTTAAGAAGCTCTTGTTTAGATAACTTTTTACAAGATATGCAACAAATGGCTAAGAGAAATATTCTGGAAAGACAAATATGTGTAAAAGTTTGGCTTAATTATTTTTAACTAATTACCAATAATGACTCTTTTACAATTATTAATAATAACAACTCACAGTTATATAAAGTTCAATAGTTGGCCAAATATTTTCTCATATATAATCTAATTTAATTCTCATAAGCAACTCTTCAGTAAAATTCAAACATTGAGTGTTAATCTGTGTTATGAATTGGGCTAGGGCCTAATTGCTAGGCCCTGGAGATACAAAAATAAATAAGAAATGGCCCTTATTCTCAAGGAACTCACCATTTTTATTAACATTTTCTCTAATATTTTAGGTAAATAAAGTTCAGAAATTATAATATATTTGCTCACTGAGTGCAGTTACATCCAGTACTGAAACTGGAGTTGTTTGATACCAAAA
The DNA here is from genome assembly GCF_040939455.1 of Microcebus murinus. NCBI lineage: Eukaryota > Metazoa > Chordata > Mammalia > Primates > Cheirogaleidae > Microcebus > Microcebus murinus. Next base: position 51,787,619 of record NC_134105.1, on the reverse strand, counting down.
CTTACCTTACTATATTAAGCTTCTGCTTAGCATAGGAGTAGAAATTTAGAGGAAAGTAGTCATTGACATAGATTATTAAATTATCTACCTGAATTTGTTAGTTTTTAGTTCACAATTTTTATAAATTTGAGATTTTTAAGGCAATATACACTTTTGTAATCTCTCTTGTGAACACAATGCTTTCTATTTCTATTGTTAAAAGGAAAAGTTTTCATTACATGTTTGCTTAAATAGAAGCAGAATCCAAGTTATTATTTCCATGTAACATATGCAACTAAGCAATTCAGAGTATAATAGCTAAATATGCTATTATATATTACTTTATGTTAGGCAAAAAGAAATTATGAAGACAGGTTCCAGGAATTTGGCTTTAGGATGAGAGCTGAATAGGATATTGATAACAATCTTCATGTACATGAGGAGTTATTATACCAGCTGTTTTCTACCTTTAAGAACAGAAGAAAATGAGTTCAAACTGCAGCCCTAGGGATTTCGGTTAGCTATGAAAAATGACTTTGTTGACAGGTGAGATTGTCAGTTACTGGAACAAGATACCAAAGAAAGTTGTCGAATCTCCCTTAAAAAAAAACAAAAAAGATTTCTAATCTGTTTTTATGGTTCAAATGTGACATGGCCCCAGGCTAAAAGGTGGACTAGATGACTTCCCAAGTTTCTTTCCAGCTCAAAGACTCTATCACTATGATGCTTTTAGTTGCTAAAAGCATTTTCCATGGTGAACCTAAAGTCTCCCTTTTACTTTGCTAATAGTTCCATATAAGCACTCCATGTAGGCAATAACCTCAAAAATTCATAGCTTTTCTCCAAAGGTCAGCTATAATCAATTTAAAGGTCCCTTGATCAATGTTTCTAAAGGTTAAAAGGCCAAATGTAGGAAATTGCTAACATTTTGAAAACTGTTTTCTCTTTCACTCATTAATTTTCAGGATAATCCAAAACCATGGAGAACCCATTGGAGATTATTATTTGAAGGCTCTGAGATGATAATATTCCCCTGCAAGTACTTCCACAAGTTTCAGGCCTTTTCTTACTAAATTAAGTTGATATTGGCCTTCAGAGGTTGCTCAGAATCAAGTCAAGCACAGCAGAGGAATAGGAAGAAATGGGATGTGGGGAACCCAGGATATTATTCCATCCAGTTCATAGATTTGACAACCAAGAACTAGCTCAGAAAGTTTAAGGAATCAGGGAGGATCACATTAGTAAAATATAAAGTTGAGACTAGCATTCAAGTCTGTACAGTAACTGCTTCATAAAACATATTCTTCATTTTCAAAGACCCAAAGCAAAGGCAATTTAAAAAACCATGTTTCAAAGTATATCCAGATGTTTAAAAGTCTAGACACACAGCATGAAATTCTTTTTTTGTGGAAACATCTGACTTTTTTTCCATACTATAATCATGAAATCAGGTACTTTCCCACACTGGCAGACATGTTAAATAGCCATTCCATTATTATGTGACAACCATGTTCCAGCTCTGTGTACAAATAAAAAATCCATTCTATTTTTTTTATTTAAAAAACTCATATCTTTTCTTATGGGTTTGTTATATGTCAATTTGTCAATTTCCCATAGCTTTTAAAAGTATGCTTTAGAGCAGAAAAACTTGGATTAATCTTGACTTTACCAAGTCTTAATATCTGTGTGATTTTCAGTAAGTAATGTAACTTTTTGTTTCTTTATGTGAAAGAAAAAATAAGAATATTTACCTAGATTGACTGAGGTATTATTATATGCTAGGTGCTTAGCACAGATCTGTCAAACACTAAGTGCTCAGTAAACTATAGCTGCATCATTATTATTATTGTTATTATTATCGCCATATATCTCAACACTCAGAAAGTTACCCTAAGAGATGATGAGAGATACAACCTTTCTAATAGGCATCAAAGATAAAAGGGCTCTTTCTTAGACAATCAAGCATTCCTCCAAAGCCATGAAAGACATATCTCTGTTGTCAAAAGTATGCTCAGACATTTCTTATATTTCCAGAGGACCTAATATGTGTCAGAGACTCTATGAGCTGATGTGGGTATAAATATGAAAGTAACAGGCATGTTCTTCAAGAGTTTCATGGCCCAGAGATGAAAGAATCATATAAACAGATAAACACACTATGCTGTGGACAAGGGAGCAGTGAGACAGTGGACAGTTGGGGACAGGGGAGAATGAGAAAGGGTGGTGGGTGGAAGCGGGAAAGGCTTGTCAGAAATTGGGATCAGTGCAGGTGAGCCGAAATTCTAAGCAAAAAGACAACAGGGGAAATGGTATCTTGATCACTAAACAGTTTTTTTTTTATTTTATTAAAATTTTAGGCAAAAAGAAGTCACATTTTTATAGGCAAAAAGAAGTCACATTTGTTTCTTATCTGCTCATCTTTATCCAGCTGGGCAGAAGGGACCACAAAAAAGTCTTCGATAGAAGTACAGAGAGAGACAGAGACAGAGAGAAATGGCGATTTGGGGCACCAGGCCCAGCACATATACATATATAACAATGTTTACTGAGTAAGACTTTTTCAGTAAAGCTGCAACTTGGGGAGGGTAATTATCAATGTAAGAACATCATTTTATTTTTACTAACAGGGATCCTCAATTATCCAGGTAATGGTCTCAATTCTCCATTTCTGCTTGCATGTGTATTCTCATTCTCCATTTGACAAAGGCAGACACATAACGAGTGTCATTATTGATATCCCCCAGGGATTCTGTGGACTGGATAATAATCTGATTATGTGGCTCACATTTACTTGAATGTGAAGTAACATTTTAATTTCTGCTAATTTTTAAATATATGTGATAATAAAATCTTACTAATAATATGACCAACAAATTGGTATTTTTATCAACAAATAAAATATAAGACTTCTGGATGTATAGGAGAAATCTCTGTAATAAATCATTCATATATATATAAAATCTCAAAGAAGATTAGCTATTTAAAACATTAAATGCTTATGATGGGCATAGCTCACGAAATATTTCAATACATAAAGCATGTTCTCTGCAGATTTGAATCTCTTTTTCATTAGGCACCAGAACCCTAGATGTAAGTTTTAGGAGCTCCCTAGCCAATTCATAGTATCATTTTTCAAAATGTGCATTATGTTAGCATATAAGCAACAATCACAGTGGCAATAAGGTAAGATTATAGGGCAAGGTAAATTTCAAACATTCCTTTGAGATAACTTTCCTGATATTATTTGAAAACACAATAAATATAAATATATTTCAACTCTTTGCTTTCAAATGATAAGTAAAAGGGGAAACAATTTACCAAGTTAAACACACTGAAATATTAATATTTTGTTACAATAAAAGTACACTAAATACAACCACTCACAGCTAATAATGATAATATTTATTTAGCACTTGGTGCTTTGCCGAACATGCTTCCACATCTCATCATATTTGAGCTATATGGCATCCATGTGAAATATTATTTAGCTAATGGGTTATGAGACATATTCTCTCAAGAAGAGAAATCCCCAAGTTAGCTCTGAATCTTTTTCCATTCAAAACTACCTGTTACTGAATGCTGTTAGCTCTACCCCATAGCATTGGAGAATTTGTCCCTTCCTTTCTATTTCTTCATTTGCAGAAAGAAAGACCTATGAAGGCAGAGAGTTTATGTCTGATTGCTATATTCTCCTACTTGGAATAGTGCCTGGCAAATAGCAGATGCTTAACAAATAGTTTTAAACAAATGAATGAATTCCAAGTATTCAGTTTCCTCAGCCTCTTCCCTAGATCTCTATGGAACCTCCTGATTTTTCTTTCTCTCATATATCTTACACATTGCCACTTAATCAATTTTACCAAAGCACGGATTTGTTTTACGCCCTAGCTTGAACACTTAAATGTCTCCTTATTATTATGAACATCTCATCTTGGTATTTAAGGTCAGCCACTGATGTCCTAACCTAACCTTCACCAGATTCCAGCCTTTGGTCTCAAAACAACGTCCCTTGTGTCATTCCCATCAGCCCTCAGACCATCTTGCTTATTTGACTCTGTTCATGAAGGTCCCTTGGGCCACAATGGCCAGACCTATCATCTTTACCTATTAAAATATCACCAGTGCTTAATTATTTCTCTGAAATGCTCCTTCATGCAAGATCCACTGTCAGATGCCATCACTTTGTCTTATGCACCCATCTTATTCTACCTTGTGATACAGGTGTGTGTGGGTCTATGTTTTGTCCCTAGCTCCCTAAGCTCCCTAAGGCCCATGACTATGTCTTACCTGTCTTTTACCCTAAAGAACCTACCACATGTAATAAATGGTCAATATATCTCTGCTAAATTGAAGTGATTTCAAAAGGTAGGTCATAGGATTAGAAAAAAATGGTGATAATTATATTACCTACCTTACAGTGTTGTCTAATGAACTTAATTGGGAACATGAAAGTGATAATGCTTTGTCAACTTTAAAGTGCCCTAAAGATTCATGTATTTTTGAACTGTATGCCATGGAGCTTCTTGGGTGAATAAGAAATGAAAGCTACTTGTTTATTGTGAGTCCCTCCCTGCTGTATCTTGTGGAGCAGGGATCCTCAAACTACAGCCAGCTGAGGACATTTATCTGGCCCGCTGGGTGTTTTTGCCACCGCTGCCTGTCCTGCTTAGTAGCCGACTATTACTGGGCCCACAGTGCGCATGTGTGGAATGTGCGCCGCACTCTCCAACGGCCCTCCAACGGTCTGAGGGACAGTGAACTGGCCCCCTGTTTAAAAAGTTTGAGGACCCCTGTAATGCGGAGAATGAGGAGAGGGGGAAAGGAGAGCCTTCTCCTGCTCCCAGCAGCAAAATTGCCCAGCTGATGAAATTTTTTTTTATAATAATATTTTTTATAATAATATTAATACTCAACCAAATCACTAAATTGCTATGGGGCAGCATTTACAAAAGTTTCTCCGTGATAAGTTATTTTGAGATTTAGCATTTATCGTGAATATTTAATGTATTGTAAACAAGCAAAATAACAAAAAATCTTTCCTGGAAAAAACTGAAACTCTATTCTGTGTTCCTATCTTTGTCTATAAGGGGCCCTCATTTAAAACTCAGCACAAAAGGCTGCCTATGACCAGAGAAGAGGAGGAAATGGTGCCAGGAACTAGCCCGGGCGGTTAACGTAGTCCTGTCTCCAGAGATAGCTGTTTCCCATGCCGCTTTCTGCCTCAGATATTCCTGATTTTAGAGACAAGCTGGCTGCAGGTTATGATATCTGAGAACCCTGGATAAATGTAGCTCATTGTGATTATAATCTGATTTCAGAAGGGCTTACGCAATTCACATTCCTTGTAGGAGGCTTTCCCACATTTCTGGATAGTTGATGATATATATATTTTTTAAGTTCAGGAGAAAACATCTGCGCATTATTCAAGAGACTATAACAGCCACCTCTTTGGAGTGAGAGCTAAGCTATGAATCAGTGTTTTTCTGTTTCTTCATTTCATTTGCGTGCAGGTTTACTAGACACCCTGGACTGGTTTGAAACCTCCCAATGACGTCAATGGGGCAGAGAAATTGGAGCAGCGGAGACAGCTGCAATGCACCGAGCCTACTGAGGTTTTATCCTTTTCAACCAGGGTGACATGTGAGACAGATATTATCAATCAAGCCCTCCTGGCTCAGCATCAAATCAAAGGCACTTTATCATTCAAAGCAGTAAAAGCTGCAATTAGATGATCTGTTCAGCTTCTTCCCTAAGAATATTTTGTTCATGATAATTAATAATGCAATTAAAACTGAATTAAAGAAGAGAATGCTTGCTAAAATATTTAATTTAAATATGGGAGCAATTTCCTTTAATGTTTCATTTACAAAATTATTAAAGATCACGCTCTACATGTATTTTGTATAAAAAATTCAAAACAATCAAATTACTGTTCATTCCAAAAATGCTACTAAAAGCCAAATGATAATCTTTAACCAGTTCCCAAGAAATGCCCAAATGTCCAAGCAAAAAAAAAAAAAAAAAGGTGCGTGCAACAAAGCTTTACCATCATTTAGGAAACAACCACAACAATAGCAGCAGCAAAAAACCCTGCGACAACTGACAGGAAGGAAACTAGTGCTCTGTGAATTAACATTTCTTTCAAAAACATTCAAAATAAAACCAAAGAGAAGGAAGCAGAGCCAACCGCTTTTTTGTTTGTTAAGCATAACATATTATTTACTGATTTTTCAAGCTCTCTTCTTAGGAATAGTCTTACTTGCCTGAGTATGTAATAACATATTGAGATCTGTAAAAAATGCAGCACTTAATCTAATTGTTTAAAGTAAAGGTCTCCACTGTCTCTTTTTTCTCTTCTATTTTTTCTAAGGAGGAAACTTTAAGCTGCTAAGGGTATCCAAGGCCAATCATAGTAAATCTAGCTAATAAGCACCTTTAAAATAGACCTTGTTGTTTTTGAAGTTACCTAGGAGAGCTAGAACACTCTCACTGGGTTGAAGAATATGGAACTAACTGCAATCCTGCCTCCACTTTCCTTCTTTAGTGTTTGTTGACGAATAATGCTGATGATAAAATAAGCAGAAAGTGAATTAGAGAAAAGACTGGGGGTAAACATAAGGGAGAAAACATCAAGGTAAACCTCAAGGATTTATAGCCAAATTCAATAGGATCTAAAGCCATTCATTCTAGAAAGTCAAACTGGCCAAGGACAAGAAACTCAAAAACAATACTCTTCAGCAATTATCTATTGTTCAAGTATCATCATCAGCTCACTCTATGTTATTGCATCAGCTAATAGTATATAGGATAATATATTCCTCTAACTTAATAATAGACTCCAAAAATATGAAAAGCCATTATGCGAGAGACTTGCTTTTTCAATGAGGAACAAACAAGAGAACATGTGTTTAAATGTCAGCACTAAGAGTTTAGTTTAGCTGGAATAACAAACTTCTTGCCAATCACACTGTGTTTACCCAAGGTACGATACCTAAAGTAATCTTTTAGTATTTGGATTTAAACAGTACATTTCTTTTTTATCTTTTTTTTTTTTTTTACCCTTTCCTATTGATTTAACTGTGCAACAGACAATAAATCATAGTTCAAGCTACCAAATATCTTGTACATTATTTACAAGTCTAAGCTTCCTGACTGATGCAGCCCTGAACTTTTCATCACCACCAACTTCATCCTCCTTTTTGTTCAGTATAATGGTATTGATGTGGGCATTGAGGCCTATTAGATGCCGGCTTGTATCCCAGCTGCACTTCTTAGTTGAGGCAGGTCCTTGAATGACTCTGCATATGCACAGTAATAATGAAATGAAATGACACAGGAATAAAACACCTCAGAGGCACTCTAAATGGGACAGCTATTATTTGGATGTTTATTAAAATGTGTGTATTATTGTGGTTCAATGCCAAGTACTGTGCTAGGTAGTGGGAACACACATATATATACACACACAAACGCAGTCCACAGAGTAAACCAACTTGAGAATCATTCTGACCTCCCACATCTAATCACTGCTACCTGTCCCAATAAAAGCAGAGTGAGGCCCCTTCACAGCTATAGGAAATCTGGTTTATCAGCTAGTGGCTTGCCAAACGTTTACAGTGTTATAAGCAAGAGGGTAGCTGTCCAAGTGGTTATGTAGAGCAGGTGACTCTGCCCCTTTTGTCTTTCTTGAGTTGGTTTCCTTTCTCTGGTCATAGATGCCCTAGTTCATGTCTTTATCATTGGTTTCCTGGATTATTGCTATAGCCTTCTAAAAAGTTCCCCTGCCTTGAGATTTCCCTATATGATCATTTTTTAAAATTATACATCTGGCCATGCCATTCTCTGCTTAAAAACCTCCATGACTTCTCAAAGCCTTTATGAAAAGTCTCTGCCCCTCAGTAAGTATGTCACAACAAACCCTATGTGATATGTAGCTTGATTAACATGATACCTTTACCTTCCTGGTACGATTCTTAATATCCACCCAGGCCATAATCTTACAACTCCCTCAACTTGCTATGCTGTTTCATGCTTTCACATATTTTCTGTCCCTTTTCATCTTTACTTTCTAATTCCTGTTAATAAATACTTTGATGACATACACTTACCAGATTGCAATGCATGTACTCACTCATGTCTGATTTCTTCCTCCTTGACTTTGAGAAATGAGTAACATGTAGAAATGAATCACAACATGTTATTTATTTCTATTTCCCCTAGCTAGGCACAGAATGGCATGCTCAAAGAATGTTCTTGAAGAATGCTAAATGAATCTATGAACATTAGTATTTATGATTTCAGTTGATCTATTTTAACAAAGAGATTTTAGAACCCGTTCTATGTAACAGGGACGGATGTTTCCTCCCCACACCCCGGGCCCTGTTTCTATTGAGAAAACAGGCATTGGATTCTGGAGCCACGAGCAAGGACAACTAGATATTCTAGAATCAGGTTTAGAAAGATGTATTTAAAATTCATACCCTCTCAGGGTACCCTGTGCTTATAAGAAGTGTATAATCTACTATATCAATCCAGAAGTTGCAGTGAAGCCAGAGATAAAAGCCTACATCAGTCCATACAGAAAACTAATTGTTTATTGACAACTACACTAGTCCAAATGACTCGAGTGTCCTGGATCATTTATTTATTCATTCATTCAACAACTATTGATTGACAACTGTGTCATCCTAGCCGTTGCAAATTCAGTGATGAGGAAACAAGTTAGCTATTATTTATCATGGCATATTTTTCTTTCTTTCAAATACATTTTTGATGTGTAAATAGCCCATGAAGAGGACTCTTTTTTTGCCAATGAGTAGCACTCACTCTCCATGCCATACTACTGAGTCTTCTCCGGGTAACTTCTGTTTCTGTGTTCAGTCCCTACTCTCCATTGTATTCTGTGTTACTACCCAGCCCCTGGGCAGGCTCCACTGTCCATTGACACACAAAGGAGAAAAGGATCACTGAGTGCTTTCTGAGTGTGCAGATAACCTACACAGTCTGGCCTTGCCCATTCACCGCATGATGATGCTTGATATTAATAGAGATAAGCTGGGTGAGTTTCCATATAAGGTTGACAAACGCGAATGAATCAGTGACTTTTAATCAATCAAAGCAATGAAAAGTAAAAGTAGATCTGTACATCTCTTCTGACAGATGATTGATATGCATAGACTAGGAATTGAACATATATGCTTCATTATCCAAATTTAATTGGAAGGTCTCTGAGGATCTTTCACTTATTTACAACAGTTTCAGCAGACAGCATATGTTCTATAGTTACCCCTTGCCTGTAGTATGAGTGCCATACAAATTTGTTGAGTGTTGTATTTTTAAGCAATCAAAATATTTTTAGTTAAGAGTACCAATAGCTCTAAATAAAATGGGAAATAAATATTATTTTTCTGCTCATAAAGGTTATAAAAGAATATTAAATGTGTTCATTAACTTAAATTTAAATATTTATAAACTTCATAAATAATAACTTAGACATTAAAATCACTGCCATTAGCAGTCAAGAAAACAGTAACTAAACAGATTGTATGTATTTATCATATGATGGAAAGAGCAAGAGTTTTAGAATAATACAGAACTAAGTTTCATTCAGATTCTGCTCAATATTTGTTCTATGAAAATGGGAAAATTAATACCATCAAATCCTCAGTTTTTAATCTGTAATATAGGCATAGGAATACCTACCTAATAGGTTGTTATGAAGAATAAATGAGTATATAAGGTACCCTAAACTGGCATAGAGTAAATATTTAATATTTTTAAACAATATAATAAATTTTCAATGATTCTGAGTTTTTTGGGAGGAGAAGGGAAAATTCATTATGTCACATCATTCATGTTACATATCAAAATATGTCACATATCCAGAGTTTTTCCAAGTAATATATAAGAGAATAGAGATACATATATAATATTTTCATTTTATTGTCTTTTTTTAAAGGAATGGTAGGCATTGTACTGAGACTTGATGGTATTTTTAAATGTGAATTATAATTTCAACTCCAAGATTGTGTCCTTTGTATCTTAGCAAGTGACTCTTGGTTATATGACTGGCATTTCGCTGGGTTTTCACTGAAAAACAATGCCTACCAAAGCCTGTATTGACCCTTTTAAAGCCTTGTTTCTTTACTAATGATACCCCACCTTTAAGAAAGACTACAGGGCATTCCTGTGGCTTACTTGGAAATCAATAAAACTCCAAGGACCTACACTCAATATCCACAAACTGAGGTTCCTCAAATGTCACAGAGATTGAATATTTATTATCTGGCTTTAATGTGCTATTGGACACAAGCCTAAACTTGACTTTTTCCTGCCTGTACTATATGATACTATTCAGGGCTTTGCAACTTTGCAGCTTTCAGAATAATGGCTACAAGGGGATTCTTAGCTTTTAAATAAAATCCCCCTTAAGACCAAGTATTCTAGAGGTAAGAGGTTCAAAGACCAAGGCTTTTGTCAGAGGTCATTTCTACAAAGTCACTTGGATTCCTAGATATGACTAAGTCCCAAATCATACAATAACAACTCAAACACACACACACACTCTCTTTTTCTATCTCCTTTCATAAGCATTTATTGAGCACTTATTATGTGCTGACCACTGTTCTAAATATTTGGTATATACCAATAATAAAATAGACAAAATTTCTTGCCTTTATGGAGTTTCCATTCTAGCTCATGGTAGGGAGTAATATGGGAGGAGGAGGCACAGAAATAAACAATATATGAATACAATGAGCCACACTGCAGGGTTTATCTTTCTCTGGGCCAGTCAGCCTATTTCTGTCTCCGTTCCTTTGCATTTGCTTTTCTCTCTATCTGGACTGACTCCCTTGCCATCTTTAGATTGAGGTCAGATGTCACCTCCTCTGTGAAGCCTGTGCTAGCTCTCCTTGGGGCCTCACAGAGCTTTCTGCATAGCTCTTTTATAGCATTTCTCATCTTAACTTTGTATTGACAGGTATCTGTCTCTCCTGTTAAAGGACAAGCTCCTTCTAGGCAGGGACCTGGCAGGGGCTAATTCTGAATAAGTATTGTGTCACCAGGACTAGTGACCACAGAACATAATACAGTAGCACTCTCGATAAAGGTTCAGTTAAGAAATGAATTTTTTAGTCTATCATAAGGAAAAGAAAGATTAGTTGTGAGGTTATCTGTGATTAGGATGTTTCTTTGCATACCATCTACATCAAAGTCTGAATAATTCATGAATTTTAAAAATATTTTGCTTGAATACAACTACTTTATGTGAAATATATTAGCATTATGTTACTGAAAGCTGATTCAGCAGACATGGTAATTCAAAAGCTAACTTTTAATTAGTTGACACAAATAACCTTGAGAAAAATACTAATTTTATGACTTGATTACCTTTGAGAATGTCAATTTCATCTGTGCTATAATCTGTGCTTATATTTGAGTACGTTGAGGACTATAGCTAAGATATTTATTTTCTTCAATCTTCTAATTATCAGAAGAAAATTAAATCACTGTGTTACTCTAATAGGTAAGTCTTAGCCATCTGACTCGCTGTGATTGGCACAACGGAGCTTACTCTGGGAAGCTGAGATTTCAGGCAGAGAATGTTCCAAGAGTGGATGTACCTGCAGCCTTTAGACAGTGCCTAGACCCGGTGCCATGTTAGGTCTGTGGTTTTGTGGGCGGGGCTCTCTGAAGACATTATCTGTCATATTAGCTGCCTGCTTTTTTGCCAGTCGCCAATCTTGGAACTTTTCTTCCATGTGTCTTCAGCTTGGGAAACCTTGCCTTTGTTGTTTCAACTATGCAAAAGGAGCTGCATTGATGACAAGGTCTTAGGAGTAAACTAACATCACTTCCTGCAACCAATTCTCGAAGAATAATTTTAGGTCTTCTACTGAACTGATAGCCTGAGCCATCTGCCTTTAACCAGCTTATAAGTACTAAGTAGCTGTTATACAAAATAAGAAGTCTCTTCTTGTTCTTTTCTCTCCTGAAGAAAAAACTCTTTTGCATGGTTTTTCAAGGAAATAATCTCATGGAAAGAGTTTGTTTTTCTGCCCTAAATTTGAGGCAAGTATTCACACTTCTTTTGCACCCTCCTGATATGTAGCTTCATGCTGAGCACAGCGAATATGTGATGATTGATAGATGACTGACTTATAAGTGTGTGTTCTGCTGGAGCAGGCTGTACGCAGTTTTTTAAAATAGCATGGAGAGCAGGAAGTAATGCAATTCTTCAAATATTACATATATTTTTCTTCATCAAAGTAAGATTTTAGGCATTTCACTTACACTGCATATGCTATATCTAAAGTCTCAAGAGGAGGATAATGACCACAGCACAGAAAAAATGTGAATACATTTTTTTAAGTCTTGGGTGTTTATACATAAATTAGTTGTTGATGGAAATGGATTTTTCTGCTGTATGTACCTATCAGTGACTATCACTAAGAGATAATATATTTTATTTTTATGAGTGTTTAAATTTTACTGGTTTTTATCTTCATCACAGGGAACTGGTCTCAGGCACAGTTTTTTTATTCTGGCTTAGGTAATTAAAACAAAGGGTCTTCTTTGAGCTAAAAACAAACAAACAAACAAACAAACAAACAAAACAAGTATCCTTGACAACAGAACTATACACAGGATATAACCTAATGGTTGCCCAAATTAGTTCTTACATAGTTTGAACATTAGTTTCTGCTCAGTGTTTAGCAGTGACAAATATACTCTGTCAGGGTCTATGGATTTTCTATTAGTTCAAAAAATAAACAAGTATTTACTGGTTTCTGGAAATGCTCACAAATCTATAGCTTAACTTCTGATGTAATTGCCATGGTAGCCAACAGTGTTTTAGGTTAAGCCCATAATCCCACCTACTAAGGACACTAAATGTGGGTGTGCAGACCTACATTTAGTGTATTTAATCATGTACTACATGTAGTACAAAATGGATATATATAAAACAAACAAATTGGGAAGTAAAATAATTCTCTTTGCTAAAGGATTTCCCCTAGCAAATCTTCTGAATTTTAGCTCCCCTAGTGCATTTAAGTGATTGTTTACATATAATTAATTGATGTGGGTGTAACTGAAAATACAGAGCTCAATTTTATTTTCTCTCCTGAATTCACTGTTAGTTGTAGTTCAATAGAAAAAAAATGTAGGTAAAGTAACTTAAAAAACATGTAAGTCAAATGAGCTCAATTGGAGAGAAGATGAATTTACACTTAACTCTTGATGAGTTACATAAAAAGAGATAAACTTCTATCTGGTATCGGGTTTACAAGGATACTCTAAGCAGGTTTCCAAGTCTTTAATTGTTGAACCTTGAAAACATTTTACCACTTAACAATTCAACATTCTAACTCTGATGTTTCATTTTGATTGTTGAAAATGCCATATAAGAATTGATCAAGCCATTGAGTCACCTCAAAGATTATAAATAAATGCAAATAGACTCTTGTGGGTTTAGTAGCACTTGCCTGAATTTTTTCCTCCTATAACAGAAAACAACTCAATTTTGATAGAAATGTCCTTAGCTTCCACAGAAAACACTCTGAGGAGTCTCTGCCTCCAGGCTGGCCCCACTCATTGGCTTATGTCTTTCCCTGCTTTAGTACTTTTACTAGTCCCTCACAGGTTTCAGGATGAAATAGAAGCTATCATGAAGGCTTATATAACCCTGTTTGCCTTTTCAATGTTGTCTCAAGCAGTCACTTCCCTTCTTATGATTTGGAACAGCAATAATTAATGCTATGCTGTTAACATATTATGCCCGAAAGATCTTTCTTCTGATTCTCTGCTTAGTTATGGCCTACTTATCCATCAACATTCTAATTATGGGTCACCTCCTTTATGCCCCAACCAGATATAGATGTTCCCAAAGCAGACTGTACACACATCTATTATTGTTTTAACACAATGATTTATAATCATTTATTTGTTTTGGGGTTCACCCTATCTGATGGTTATACAACTTTAGATTCCAGAAGCTTAGTGCAGCACCAGGTACATAATAGGTGCTCAATCAATATTATGTTGGAAAGATGAATGAATCAACCACTTCCATGGGTAAGTGTAACTTTTAAAAGTTGCTTTGAACATCATATCATTACTAAAAAGTTCTGAATTTCCAACAAAGTGCTAGCCAACTTCTAGATAATTTGAAGGTGGGCAGACAAGGAATAAGGCAGCTAGTATTTGCTGAATTAATTCCTCAGACTAGGCAGTCTGCTAAGAACTTTTATGTATCAATTAAATGACACAATCAGTCACATAATACCAGTCTATTTTTTCATATTTCATCCTTAATATGAACTTAGTTTTTATTGAGTGCTTCATATGTGCCAGTAACTATACTAGATGTTTTCATATCATGTCACAATCTTCATCACATTTCAAAGGAAGCATTACAAATTCATTTAAAAACAAGAAAATTAGGCCGGGCGCTGTGGCTCACGCCTGTAATCCTAGCTCTTGGGAGGCCGAGGCGGGCAGATTGCTCAAGGTCAGGAGTTCAAAACCAGCCTGAGCAAGAGCGAGACCCCGTCTCTACTATAAATAGAAAGAAATTAATTGGCCAACTGATATATATATAAAAAATTAGCCGGGCATGGTGGCACATGCCTGTAGTCCCAGCTACTTGGGAGGCTGAGGCAGAAGGATCACTCGAGCCCAGGAGTTTGAGGTTGCTGTGAGCTAGGCTGGCGCCACGGCACTCACTCTAGCCTGGGCAACAAAGCGAGACTCTGTCTCAAAAAAAAAAACAAAACAAAACAAGAAAATTAGAGCTCGGATCTGCCCAAGGTCACACAGCTGGTAAACAAGCAGTGATTTTCAACAGTATTGATCTGGTTCTCTGGGCAGTGTTTGTTTCACTGAAGCAGCATCATGTCACCCGGACTGTGTTCCAGAGGTCCACTGAGCTATTAATAGGCATTTCACCTCCAAAAAGGGTTTCGTGGCTAGATAAGTTTAAATTACTTTTTCCTCTTTTAAATATATCCTCTTTTTGTAGAAATCAACAATGACATTAGTTATATATCACAGGTCTGAAAACCATCAAGAACTTTCTTAACTGTCTAACCACATACTTTCTAATTTTAAGACACTGCTACCTTTTATGTTTTTGCAGAACACTGATGTTCCACCCTGTGAAGTATAATACATGACTGCTTTCCATTGAATTTATGTTAAAATAGGAGGAACAGGGTTCTTTTTTTGATCCAATTACTCAAAATTCTCTTTTGATAGGAATAGTAAAAATTGTAAGTTCCTTTTCTTTGCATGTCCCTGACATTTTCTATTGATCCTAGAAAAAATGTGATCAGGAAAAATTGTGGACTGATGTATGAGAATTAATTATGCTCAAAATTAAGAGTAAGAGTGCTTTGTTTTTCTAATTTACTCATTAACACTACCTAAAAGTACCATGCTAGGGACTGTGAAAAAATTTATGCCAGCCATAATTTCTGCCTTCTAAAAGCCTTGGCATTCATAGCAGTTCGAAAGTTAAATAACCTCCAAGCAAGCAGTGCCGTATTTAAAATGTATGCTCATATTCCTGTTTTGTTGTACATGTAAATGTGGGACTGTCACATTACACAAGGATAAATCAGTTTAAAAATCATGCAAATCATTGGTTGTTTCTACTTTGTGGTACCCTTTGTCGCCCACCTACCCATAATTCCATGTTTCTTACTGTGTTAACCCTCAAAATAGAGACATAGTTCACAGACAACAGAAATATTTTGAACAATGCAAACGAAGCATCTTAAATCTCTCTGAAAGCTCTAAAAAACAAAGATTAAAAAACATACTCATCAACTAATCATTAGCCACATAAAAATATATATCTGGGAGTGGTTAGGAAATCTTCACAATTTGTAGTAACTGCTTATTACTTTATATTTCTTTTTGCAAGAGTCTAACAGAGAAAATCTTTTAAAAAAATCTTATTTTAAACTTCAAGTAGGCAAAAATGGGTATCATTTGCAAATTTTACCCTGGTCTAAGGAAACAAATAATTTATTTTTACAGGAAAATTCCACCCAATTCACTATCTACTCTTATAATTTAAGGAAAGATAAAGAACTTTTAATATATGAATGTACTTAAAGTATTTTTCCTAAAAATCATATAACTTTGCAAAGCATAACATTTCCCCTACACATTCTGATTATTTTAAAATTTCTTGTTAATCAGTGATTTTTAAATATAAAACCATCTCCCAGCTTTATTTCTGAACTGTCACCTGAAGTTTGCTGTTCGTAGCATCACCAGCACCTACCATATCCACGAATGTCGCCGAGGAGGAGGCAAATCACTAACATGCAACATCCTGAAAAGCTGCACACTACCGGTATTCCACCACTCGGGAACTTAGTCCATTTTCATCAGTTTCCCTGTGTTCTTGTTGCTACATAGTTATTACTTGGCTCTTTGTCCCTTTTATTTTTCTTTCTGGTGGCATGTCACTTCCCATCGCAGAGTAGATATCATTTCAAATATGAATACAAATGACTTAGCAATCAACATGTAAGCGTTCAACAGGAACATCATCAATAGTTTCCTTTGGAAATCAAATGAGAAAATTGCTCTGCAGCCAAATCTGAATGATAGCTTCCCATGGTGTGTGTAGCATTTCTTCCAATTTACCTCAGGAAGAGAAAGAATTTGAGTTTCCAAAATTGTAGGAAAAAAAAATTTCCCTTTAAACAGTATCTTCTGTTTTCTCTCTCATTTTGCATTTTCTCCTCCATGCCTCGTGATATGTCAGCATGTTTGGGGTTTTCCTTTTAGCCGAAGTTCACAGTGATCAGATTAATCAAATAAAATTCCCTCCCCTTCTACCTTTTACATTGCGTTTGGAGCTATCGAACCTCCTGTCTGACTTGTTCTGCATTGTTTAGCCCATTCAGTGCACGATGAGAAAACACCTAACACACGGGGTCAGATTTCCTGAATGACATATGTGAGACCACAACAAAGGAGAAAACCCCGGAGAGATTATAAGTCCTTTTCATCGCAGAAGATTACAGAGCAAAGAAAATGTCTATGTTGCACAAAGAAATAACAGTGCGACCGGAATAATGAATTCAGCGTTCAGGTTTGGGACCAACTCCCCTGACTGCTCTAAGCATGCTGGTGTGTATTTAAATTTCCACCTCTGGCCCAGAAAGACTGGCCTCTAAGCAGAAACTGTAGCCTCTGAAGGCCACTGGGATCACCTTTAACTCAGCACAGCAGTAACAGGTTCAAAGAGCCTGTTCAAAGATCCCCGAAGAACGAAAGGAGTGTCCCGGAGTGACAGATTATGACCCCAATGCATTCAATGGACAGGACAAGGGTCCTAGCATTCTGGATTTCCCAGTAAAATGTGATCGTTACTCACAAGGACAAACGCTGGTTTGCAATGAAATGAGAAGGCATGTTTAAATAGCCTCCCCCTTTGTTTTACTTTTTTAGGTCTTAGCCTTACTTTCCTTCCTCTGGATGCTAATGATCTTATATTTTACTTAGATCTGTGTTCCTAGAAGGGTTGCCTGATTTCTTTATTTCATATTTGCCTCCTCATCTCAACTTCCCAGCCCTCACGATGTCTCAGAGAAGCTGACCTTAGCACAGGGCTCGTTTTGTGCAACGGCAGCAACAGGCATAAAAAAATACAGGTTCACAGAAGATCAAAACTTAGGCATGAAATCAGTTTTCTAACCGGACTTGCTCTTTTACTCTTGTCCTCCTACAGTTACTTTTCAAAATAGCAACCAGGATAATCCTTTAAAAACCTAACTCAGGTGACACATCACCCATCAGTGGAACACCTTCCAACTGGCCTCCATTTTATTCAAAGTGAGAACCAAAGTTCTTACCATGGTTTATGAGGCCCTAGATGTGTTCTTCATTATCTCATTAGCCCCTTCTACCTCTTCCTTACACTGTGGAAGCTACAATGGCCCTTTGCTGTCCCCTAGACCATGCCAGCCCCACTTCCACCTCAGAAAATTTTCAGTGGTTATTCCCCCTGCTCTTCCCTAGTTAGGTCCGTGGCTCATTCCCACACTTGCTCAAGTCAATGCTCAAATGTCACCCAGCCTGAGCACCCCTACCCCAGTGCTCTCTTTACTTTGTTTTATTATGTTTTTTGCACAATATCTGTCACTAACATATCACATAATTTATTTATTATATCTATCATCTGTATCCTTGCACTAGAATGCAACTCCAGGAGAAAGAGGATTTCTGTATTTTTTTTTCTCATTGTTCTATTGTCAGGGCATACTTTAGTGCCAAGCACAAAGTGGGTGCTAAATAAATATTTATTGAAGAATGAAAGAATTCTATAAAAAAGATATCTCCACTTGTATGTTTATAGCAGCACAAGTCACAATTGCAAAGACATGGAAACTACCCAAGTGCCCATCAATACAAGAGCAGATTAATAAAATGTGGTATATGTATACCATGGAGTACTACTCAGCCATAAAAAAGATGAACTACGTATTGTATTATCTTGGATGGAGCTAGAGCCCATTCTTCTAAGTAAAGTATCACAAGAATGATGTTTGGAAAACAAACATCACAGGTACTCACCATTAAATTGGTACTAATTGATCAACACTAATGTGCACATATGGGAAGTAACATTCATAGAGTATTGGGCAGGTGGGAATGGGGAGGAGGGGATGGGTAAATCCACACCTTACAGATGAGATGCATGCTGTCTGGGGGATGGGCATGCTTGTTGGACAGTGCAACAGCAATTTATGTAACCAAAGCATTTGTACCACCATAATGTTCTGAAATAAAAAATTAAATTAAAAAATCAAAAAAATAAAAATGAACGAATTAATAAATGAATAAAAATAACTGCTAGTCCCCAGGTTTACAGATAATAAAAAAGAAGATAATTGGCTTGTTCATAATTAAATAGAGGTCATTTTCATGAAAATACTATTTGGGGTAAGAATGAATGTTCAACATAACTCTCTTATAGGAAAAGCCTTTATTTTCCCTGGATGTTCGAGGAGCAATATAATTTTTGAAAGGACTGAACAGAAAAGACAGGGGCATTGGTGAATGTGGTTCATTTAACCTTCTCAGACAGCATGATGACTTTTGAGAATGCAACTAAAGGATTGGTTTTAGATTATGGAGGGAATATAAAATTAACAAAGGCTATGTGGAAATATTTGATAAGGAGAATTTTAAAGATGACTTGTTGCTAATTCACCATGTGATGCACACTATAATTCACCAGCACAACCACAGGCAGAGACTATGCTTTTACTCTTGAAGATGGAAAAGTCATCTTATTTTCTTTTTCAATTCCATAGAATCATCAAACAGCTTAACTACCTGTTTAAAATGACAGCTTTATTAAGATATAATTCACATGCTATAATATTTACCCTTATAAAGTGTCCAATTCAATGGCTTTTAGTATATTCCACAGTTGTGCAACCATCATCAGTATAAAATTTTATATCATGTTCATCATCCCAAAAAGAAACCTCTTCTCCATTTACCCCTCCCTTATCTCCTGGCAAACACTAGTCTACTTTCTGTCTCTATAGATTTGTCTATTTTGAACATTTCACATAAATTGGATAATTCAATATGTGACTTCTTTCAGTTAACATAAAGTTTTCATGGTTCTTTCATATTGTAGCATATATCAGTTCTTCATTCCTTTTTATTATTTAGAAAGATTCCATTGTATTGATACATCACATTTTGTTTATGTTGATTGTAATTTGAGTTGTTTCCACTTTTTAGCTATTATGTATGAATAATGCATCTATGAACATTCCTGTACAAATTTTTGTGTGAAGGTATGTTTTCATTTTTCCTGGACATAAAACTAGGAATGACATTCCTGGGTTATATTGTAACTCTATATTTAACATTTTGAGGAATTGCCAAACTGTTTCAATGTGGCTGCACCATTTTACAACCCCACCGGCAACCTGACTTATAAGAGTTCCAATTTCTCTACATTCTCTACAGTATTTTTTATTGTGTGTCTTTATCACTATAAGCCATTATGGTGGGCATGAATCAATATTTCATTGTGGTTTCATTTCCCTGATAACTAATGATGCTAAGCATATTTTCATACAGTTATTGGTCATTTGTATATCTTCTTTGGAGAAATGTCTATTCAAATCCTTTGCCCATTTGTTAATTGGGTTATTTGGCTTTTCATTGTCAAGTTATAAGAGTTCTTTGTATATTCTGGAAACAAGTCCTTTATAAGGTTCATGATTTATGAATATTTTCTCCCATTCTGTGGGTTGTCTTTTCACTGTTTTACTGGTGTCCTTGGAAGCACGAAAGTTTTTAATTTTAATGAAGTGTAATTCATCTATTTTTTATATGTCATTTGTGTCTTTGGTGTCATAGCTAAGAAACCATTGACTAACCCAAGGTCATGAATATTTACTCCTATGTTTTCTTATAAAATTTTTATAGTTTTAGTTCTTACTTTTAGGTCCACGATTAATTTTGAGTTAATTTTTGTTATGTTGTGGATTAGGAGCCCAACTCTATTCTTTTGGCATGTGGACATCCAGTTGTCTCAGCATTATTTGTTGAAAAGACTATTTTTCCCCCATTGAATTGTCTTGGCACCTTGGTCAAAAATACGTCGATCATACCTGTATGACTTTATTTCTAGTCTCTCAATTCTATTGCAGTGATCTATATGTCTACCTTATGTCAGTATTATACTGTCTTTTCAGTAAATTTTTAAATTGGAAATTGTGAATCCTCCAAAAACTTTTTAAACTTTTTTTCCCAAGGGCTTTTATAGGTCTCTTGCATTTTCTCATGGATTTTAGGATTAACCCTTCAATTTCTCCAAAAACAGGCAATTGGAATTTTGATAAGGATTATGCTGAATCTGTAAATCAATTTGGGGAGTAATACCATCTTAAAATTTAGTCTTCTAATCCACAAACATGGGATGTCTTTCCATTTATTTAGGTCTTCTTTAATTCCTTTTGACAATGTTTTATAGTTTTCAGCATACAAATTATGTACCTTCTTGGCACATTTATTTCTAAGTATTTTATTCTTCTTGATGCTATTGTAAATAGGATATTTTCTTAATTTTTCTTAATTTTCTTAATTTCATTTTCAGATTGTTCAGTCTTAATGTATAGAATCACAATTGATTTTTGCGTATCAATCTTATATCTGGCAACCTTGCTAAACTTATTTATTAGTTTTTTTTAGTGTGTCTATATATTTCTTAGAATAGTTTCTACAAAAATTATACTACCTACAAAGTTAAGTTCTTTGACAATGAAATTTATTTAACTCAAACATCAGAGCTGAAGGAAGAAAAATGTCTTTCTTTGGGTTTCCTGAGAGAAACCCACTGATAACAGTCTCAGAAAAAATAATGAACTATGATTTGCATCTCTTATCAAATATTACAATGCTAATATTGACACGATTACAGTAATAATAACAATAGCTATTATATATGCCAGGAACCACACTTTTCAAACTTTATATTATTTAATTTTTCCAACAACATCCTGAAGTAAGATTAATTTTATTCTCATTTCATAACAGAAAGTGAGCCTAAGAAGGATACCATCACTGGTCCAAGGGCACAGTTAATTAGATATAGTGGCAGTGCAGGGATTCAAATGTAAGTTAAAGAAACTAATTCTGAGAGACACTCAAGGTCAAGGTCACACATGTAGAAGATCCTGAGTCAGGGCTTAAAACTAAATCTTCTGGACTCTCTATTTTATGCCCTACTGCCTATAACAGAGTTGCTGAACTACTGTTAGTAGAAATTCCTCGGATAGGGAAAAAAGACCATACATATGAAATACATTACTCTAGGATTATATCTATAAATGGCTCTCGTTTGGCTTTCTACTTACTAAAGCATGTCTTGCTGATGGAGTGAGTCTTAGTTTCCAGTGGAGAGGTCTGGGCAACATCAGGAAATAAATGGGGAAAAAATGATGGCAGGGACTTGCATACTTACAGAAAAACAAATCTTAAGGATTATGCTGAAAGCTTACTAGGAGGAAAAGCAACAAGGAATAAATGTTATCTGAGAGCACAAAGGCATGTAGGCAGTCCATCAACAGCTAGCAGCATAAAATACACCCAAACTCCCTCACCTGAGCAGTCAGCTTCACTTAGTAATAAGTCATGCACCAGGACTAGGTGAAGTTATTCTATAGTTTAAATAATGTTTTAAAAATTGTTGCACTCAGAACAATTTTACATGACATGCTAAAACATGACTAAATTGGTTAAAGTACATTATATTTCATTCAAAGTGAGAGCCAAAATCCTTACAATAGTCTACAAGGGTCTAGATATATCTCTGAACAAAATCTTATAGACTGAAGAATTTGAAAATGTATTTCCAAGCAATCTCCTTACATGAGTATTTCTTTTATATAAAAAATCAGAAGCTATTTGACTATTTGACTTAGAAACGATGAGCAGCAATAATGATTAATGTAATAGAAGATAATCTTATAAATAATCATAATAAGAGATTAATAGTACTAACAATTACCCTTATGTATTTCTTTGTAATTTCCAAAATATTTTCACATTTAACATTGCATTTAATCCTCATCACAATCTTCTGAGAAAAGTACCCTCATCTTCATTTTATAGATTAGGAAGCTGACATCTAGATTCAGTCTCAACTAACATCAGTGTGTTAGATACTATACCAGGTATTGCTGCCCATGCAATCTTATCTACCAATACATCTTATCTATAACTCACAACACCTTTGAGGAAGTATTATTAATTTCATTCTGCACATGAGATGCAGGGAGAATTGAAAGTTTCCCAATATATAGCTAGTAGGAAGAAGGAAAAGAATTGGAGAACAGTTCTTCGGTGTCTAAGGCTAGTGTTCTTATAGTAAAGAACCTTATAACAACCCTGGAAGGATGGTGGCATTATTATCTTGATTTAGGAAATTCAGATACTGACCTAAAAGAAGTTCAATAACCTTTCCATGACCCCAATAGGACTAATGGCCTTTAAGTGATTAAAGTTGACTTAGATCTTCTGTTTCTTACAGACAAAAACACAATTGATAATTCATCAATCCATATCCTAACAACTGATAACCCTTAACTCATTCCTCAGTTTATCTGAGGTCCAGTACCATGTCATTCACACACTATGATCAGAGGCCAGTACAGGTTGAACATCCTAAATCTGAAAATATGAAATCCAAAATGTTCCAAAATCTGAAACTTTTTGTGTGCCAACATTACATTCAAGGGAAATGCTCATTGGAACATTTCAGATTTTGGATTTTGGGACTTGGGATCCTCAACTGGTAAATATATTCAAATATTCAAAAATCCAAAATAATCTGAAATCTGAAACACTTCTGATTTCAAGTATTTTGGATAAGGGGTATTCAACCTTACAGGCTGGGCAGCAAGCTGAGAGCTGTAGCCATGGAACAGAGAGAAGTTGGTTGGTTTATCCAAAATCTGATGCACTCTCTTACAGAGATTATCAATTTTATTGGATACCAGTCCCAGATGATAGCATCAAGGGAATATGGAATAGACTCTTTCCCTTCCCTGGAAACCATAAGCTACTAGATTCTATGTGAGTATGGGATTAAAGTTACCATAATGGCAAAAAGCAAGGAAGGCAAGTTCATGAACCTAACCACCAAAGAACCCTAAGAAACTGTAGAGCAAGTCCCTGGGCATTATTTTAATTAGGGTAAAGTGAGGAAGCAGAAAATCCCTGGAGCCTCAAGGCACCTTAGCACTGACCACTTCATACTATAAAAGTTTTACTGAACATTTGGAGCTTACATAAACCTTCATATATCAACACCAAATACAGCACTATTCCTTTTTTTAGCAGTCAAGAGCACTTGGATTAAAACTGAAGCCAATTAATGAGCACCTACTTTGTATAATGAGTACCACATTGGCAAAGATGAGTGCCAAGGGCTTTATATAATTTCTTGTTTAATACTCACTACAAACTTGTAATTTTGTTACGATTACCTCCATTTAAAATATAACGGAAACAAGGATCCAAAGGTTGAAGTCACCTGCTCAAGGTCACCAACTAGTGGATGAATCTGGAATTCCAACCCAGACACATTTGGCTCTAATGCCTTTGTTTTTTGCACTATCTGAAGCCTGAGTAGACTATCAGTGGGACAAGTGACTTATCCTGGGACATACACCACTTATTAGCTGCATGTCCCAGAATAAGTCATTCGTCCCAAGAACCTCAGTATCTTCATCTTTAAATGCAAATAATAGAGCTGCTGTGATAATGAAAGACAAATAGGTAAAATTTAGATAATAATACTATTGACATTATAGGTTTGGTCAATAATTTTTTTTTAATTTCAGGATATTATGGGGGTACAAACATTTTGGTTACATGTTATGACTTTGCCACACTCAAGCCATGATTTGAGGCATGCCCTTTCCCCCCTACAACGCTTAGGGAAATGGTCAATAATTTAAATAGGAAAATTGTACAAAAACACTTGGTAAACAATAAGATACCATGTAAATATGAATGTAAAAATAATTAGAGCTTCTGTGAAAAAGAGATTCTAAAAAGATGAATTGATTTTCTTTTTCTAAGAATTGAGTATTAAACCAGAAATACATTCACTATAAGATTATCCTGACATTTTAGACCTGGGCAAGTGTCAAAATCTCCCACAGGGAACAATTTCTCAGTAACATTCTAAGAACACATTCCAAAGAAAACAAAAAGGCCAGTGTGTGTATGTGTGCGTTTCTGTTCAGGTTTGATGCCTGCGCCTGTCCGTGCATGTTGGTGCTGAAACAAGGTTCATTGTACTGCTCTTACTTCCAACACGGTCACCTGTACAGCTCCTGAGGTTCTGAAGGAGCAGTCAGGCACCCGATCTAAATGCCAAACGAAGGCACTTATAATAACCATTCCAAAATAATATGTTTTCAAAATTTAGGAGTGTATACTATAATTTTCAAGGAAAAAAAAAAAAAGAACTGCTTTTTCATCTTCCAAAAGATTGGTTGTTTCTGGATATCTTTTAATTCCTTCCTGACAATGCGCACATGTCCTTCAGGATAGGACTCTGATCTGGAAATAATAACATATTGATGTTCTGACAGTGCCACTCTAGAGTTAGTGTTGGAGGGCAGGAAGCCAGCTTGGCTCATAATCATGAAGTGTGGCGGAGGCACCTCCTCTTGACTTGACAGCTCTTCATTTTCATATTTAAACAAATCCTACAGACAGGATTTCAGAGGTCATTGAGTCCCACTTGGACATATTACAAATAAAAACACACAAGCAGGGGCATGTGTGAGGATGCTTGGATGGCTATAAATTTTTTCTATAACTATATTAAATACTTGTCTCCATTAAAAATAAAAACCTAAGTAGATTGTGTGACATGTTTCAATATTGCAAATACTGACCCTTTAGAGTGTAGAAAGAGTGGCAATGTGGTACACTGGACACAGCAGGAGGTGTGTAGAAGCCCACAGACCTGAATTCCAATCTCATTTAGTCACTTGACAGGTAACAAGTGATTTAATTTCTTCATGTTTTGCTATTTGCATGCATATGCAAATGGAGATATAAAAATGGAGATATGATGTACTGTATTATGATATTCTATAAAATGGAGATATGATGTACTGTATTATGTAGGGTTCCTGAAATTTCAACTGCCAAATATTCAATTGAAATTGACATTGGTAAAAAAGAGGAAACTATTGGTACATATAACAGAGCCACTGAATGGATTGAAAGGGTAGAAGCAATGCCAACCTTAAGGAAGACTTAAAGAAGGGTTCAAACACCTTTTGGTCTCTCTGTCTCTATTCTCCATATGTCAAGTAAATTCTCTCATTACTGCTCCCATTGGAGTTCCTTATATATTCTGGATATTATTAACCTCTTGCCAGATGCACAGTTTATAAATTAGCTTCTTCTATTCTGTAGGCTGCCTCTTCACTCTGATGATTGGATCCTGAAGCTCTTCGGTTTGATGTACTCTCTCTGTGTTTTCTCTTCTGCCCTTTTTGTTTCACTAGGGCAAAATTTAAAAATCTATGCAAACTTATTTTTTAAGGCGTTCTCCTGCCATTCTTGTCATTGTGCCTAAATCTACGCAGTAGAGCCTTAGTATGAGATGACTCTGTATCAATGGAGATGGGCTCTATCTCTCCACCAGCAAAAACTGCAATTACATAAGTCCTCTAATGCCTCCCCATTTATTTAGGAAAATGTTAACAAGGTTCTCAAAATGTTTTGTCAGAATATTCTGGAAAGGCCAGGTGCAGTGGCTCATGCCAGTAATCCTAGCATTCTGGGAGGCCAAGGTGAGAGGATCGCTTAAGCCCAGGTGTTTGAGACTAGCCTGAGCAAAAGCAAGACCCAGTCTCTAGCAAAAATAGAAAAATTATCAGAGTGTGGTGGTGCACACCTGTGGTTCCAGCTACTTGGGAGGCTGAGGCAGGAGGATTGCTTGAGTCCCTGAGTTTGAGGTTGTAGTGAGCTACAATGATGCCACTGCACTCTACCCAAGGTGACAAA
Organism: Microcebus murinus; assembly: GCF_040939455.1. Lineage (NCBI taxonomy): Eukaryota > Metazoa > Chordata > Mammalia > Primates > Cheirogaleidae > Microcebus > Microcebus murinus. The sequence continues at coordinate 51,761,051 of NC_134105.1, read as the reverse complement.
GTGAGACTCTGTCTCAAAAAAAAAAAAAAAATAGATCACTTTTCACATGACCTTTGGTTCATGGAATGAGCATCTAACTTCTAGTTAAAAAAATTATATTTAAATTACATTCCTTCATTGAACATGTATTTGTTGGACACCTATAATAATATTGTACTGCTCCTGATGCTAGAAATATAGGAGAGAACAAATCTCTTGGACCTATATTCTAGTGAGAGAAAGAGGGACCATGATTAATTAAGCAAATATTTACTATTTTGACAGGTAAGTGAATAAGGAAAAATAAGGTGGGTTAAGGGACAAAAAGCTTTGCAATGGAGGGGAAGGGTGACCTTTGAGTAGAATCAGAAGGAATTAAGGATATGAATCATGTGAAGGTCCAGTAGAAGAACATCCCAGACAGAACCAGTAAGTTCAAATACCCTAAGGTGGAAATAAACTTGGGCAGAAAGGTATGGCTAGGTCATAAAGACCTATAGGTTCTAGAAAAGACTGGGTTTTAATCAGAATATAAAGGGAATCCCACTGGATAGTTTTAAGAATATATTTCAAATGATCACTTTGGCTGTACTGCAGGAGTACAGAAAGGAAGTGGAGAGTCTAGTTAGAAAGATGTTCCTGAAGTCTAAGGGATGAGAATGGTGGCTTCACCTAGGTTGGTAGAAGTAGAGATGGTAATAACTAGTCAGATTCTAGGTACATTTGGATGGTAAAGCCAACCGGACTTGCCAGTTGATGAAATGCTGAGCATGAGGAAAAAGAGGCATTAGGATGACATCAAGGTTTTTGGCTAAGGCACGTACATGAGCTAGCACCATTTCCTGGGAAGAAGAACACTGGCATTAGAGCAGGGGATTTCAGAGTTCTGTTTTAGGCATGTAAGCTTGAGATGCCTATCTAGAGAGCATTAAGAATGCTGTTGGATACACAAGTTTAGACATAAAAAGAGAGAACTGGGTTGAAGATATAAATGTGAAAGTCATCAGCTTGCAGATATTAATAACACTGAAAACCAGTGCCTCGTTGAGACCATCTTGGTAGTGAGTGTACCCAGAAACAAGATTGAGCAGTGGGACACCTGGAAGTCCAGAGGGGGAGGAGCCAGTGAAGTAGTTGGGAAGCCAGTGGAATATGCTGTGTCTGAAGTCAAGTGAAGAAAAGTGTTTCCAGAAAGAAGGTGTGAATAGATATGATGAGTGCAGCTAATGACCTTAATAAAAGCAATTTCAGTGGAGCAATGGGAACAAATACTAGATCTGAATTGACTGAGGAAAGAATGTCAGGTGAGAAAGTCGAGGCTGTGAGCATAAATGGGTCCTGGGCTTTGCCATAAAAGAGAGAGAACATCCAGGTTTGTTTCCGGTGGGGGATGTGAGGTCTAGAAAGGGAGAATGGAGAATGGAGTTATAACAGACTGCTTGCAAACTGAAGATAATAGTCCAATGGAGATTGAAAAACTGAAGTTTAAATAGGATAATAGATGTGAGTGCACTTTGTAAATTAGGAAAAGCTATACAAGTGTCAGGTGTTTAATAATTTGATCTAAATGAGCATTCAGAGTCTAACTTTTCTTAATCCATGTTGCACAAAACATTGTATCATGTTCCTATTATAAATATTTATAGTGACATCATAAACACTCTCCTGACTACTTCTTGTTTGTGTTCAATTTATAAGAGTTGCTTTGTTAGCCACAATAATAGCTATTGAGTTTGAAAAAGGATGAAATTGTTCATGTACCAATGAACTCACCCCTTTAGTTTCCTTTCACTCATTCATTCCTATTGAATCTGAAGCCAAAAACACGAATGTCACTTTTGAATCCATTCTAGCAAAAACATATCAAATGCCTACTATACAGAAAGCAATAGTAGTTTTTTGATATTTACACACTAGTTAGGATAATGTCATTTACACATTGAATCCTATCAACTAGTCTCTTAAATTTTTCTTCTTTTCATCCCATACTTTCCATTTCTCCCAATTCTGCTATTTGCAAAGGCAAGGACATGGAATAGCATAACAAATTTCATGAATAATACTGGCTTTGTAGAAGCATAAAGTACAAGAAGTTGGGCAGGGGCAGGAAATAAAGCTGGAGAAATAGACAATAAACATCCACATACTCATTTGGATGATGTCAATAATGGTTTGAAGCAGAGCATATCATGGTTTGATTCATGTTTTGGAAAGATTACTCTTTTGAAGGTGGATTAGAAGAAGGTAAGTGAGAGGGAGAGATATCAGTTAGGATATCTAGCAAAGCCTAAGAGCCGACTATGTTCATGGTCTCGACTTTCTCACCTGACATACTTTCCTCAGTCAACTCAGATCTGATTTTTGTTCCTCATTCTACTGAAACTGCTTTTATCAATGTTATTAGCAACACCCATCATATCTAGTCACGCCTTCCTCCTGGAAACACTCTTCTTCACGTGACTTCAGACACAGAATATTCCACTGGCTTCCCAACTACTTCACTGGCTCCTCCTTCTCCAGACTTCTAGGGGTGTCCCACTGCTCAGTCTTGTCTCTAGGTACACTCACTCCCAAGGTGGTCTCAACTGGATTTATGTCTTCACGTAGTGGTATCCCCAGAACCTAGCACACATCCTGGCATTCTGTAAGTGCCATATGTAGTACATAGTATCTCATATATACTATACACTATTACATATATATCTATAAAATAACCTAGTGGTAAAAAATTACAGACAGATAACTACAATATATAATCAGCTCTTGATTATATTAGGTTAAATTAATCTATTGATTGACCCTGCTAAAAATTAATTTTAAGAAGACATTTGTGGAAAAATTAGAATTAGTGTGACTCACAGGGTTTCTATTTGGAGGCATATATTTTTGAATCTGAAAAGTCATGAGGTAGTGGGTATCTAGGGTTGCCATGATGGAGGGAGCAGAAACCATGGGTGAGCAGGAAACCTGAGAGAAGGGGAGACACATTGGGTAGGAGAAGAAGAAAAGAGAGCAACTCTGGAGAGAGGAGATAGCGTGAGAAAGAGAGCTCGTTCAGCTAATGAGAGAGCCACAGATAATAGCCAACTCCGAAGGTATCTTGGCTTCCATGTTGATTTCAGCTCCAATCCAGGTGCATCTCTGGGCTCCAACCCTATTGTGCAACCAAAAGGACAAGCACCTTTTGGCTGTCTCTACTAGCTTATTCTTTGAGCAAAGGGAAAGGGTTAGTGCATGGGAGAGATGGGCATGAGAAGAGGTTTGTGTTCTCAATTTGTGTAGAAATTTAAGATATGTTGAAAACCCTTTTTCTTCTGTAAATGGAGCATGTGTAGCCACCTTTCCACTTTACAAAATGCTTCCAGAAACACTACTGCCAGCAGATGGTACTTCAGATTGTGCATTGCAAAACAAAAGAGCATGTTTCATTCAAAAGGCACTTTATTCACCAACGAAACCAAAAAGTGGACGATAGCAGACAGTAGGATCAAGGCTGGTCCCAGGCACAAAAGTGGCTTCCCTAGGGTCCCTTTCCCCCCCATCTCTCTTCTCTCCACCCTTCAATTCTCTTTCATCAAGCCTGTCCTCCAGACATATTCAGGGCTCATTCTATGAAAGAAGAAGGGCAGCTGACAGGTACATCCTCATCGAGAGCACCTGGTCATTCCAGGAACCCTTGTAGAGCCTCCCATGTATGTTTGGCACTCTGCTAGATGTTGGAGTCACAGAGATGTTTTCTTCAAGATCTTAGTCTAGTGGGGAACTAAGGCAAGCATTAAACAAACAAACACTAGAGGGTAAAAAATTTATACTGTCAAAGGCACAGGGTGCTAGGAGGACCCAGAGGAGGAGTCTCTAACTCCTTTGGCTGGTGGGAGTCTCTCAAGGAGGGCCAGTTGAGAAGGGAAAATAATTTACAAAAGATATCAGCATAGGTATTTAGTAATTACTTCCAGGTGCTTTTGGAGAGAGGGTAATTCTGAGCCCCAAAATGAATGAATCACCACTGGTGGCCTATCAGGCCTCTTAGCAACAGAGATGTTTTTGGATCAGTTGGCCTCCTAATGCCCCTCAGATCACACCACACACAGGATCCCTCTAAAAGTCTAATTAGGACAGAGTTTTCCAGCCCACTGCAAGCCCATTGTCGCTCTGGCTGATGTCTGTATGTAGGAGTATCAAGGTGAGTAGATGTTGTGGGGAAAGTGCCTACACTTCCGCTGCAGGAATTAATTCAGTTTAACAAATACTTATGGACACCTACAGGTTACTTATTTGCCTTCCCAACTAGACTGTGAAGTCTCAGAGTGCTGGAAACTTGTCAAATTGATCTTTGTTTGTATTCCTGGGCAGCTAGCACAGCCCCAGCACAGAGTAAGGATAAAGATTAGCATGTCAATGAAAGCTCTATACCCTATGGGGAGCAAATAAATTAAAACAGAGCAAAACAAAAAATCCTGAAGTTCTTGACCCCTTCAGGCCACAGGGGAGGGAGGAGAGTTGCCAGCAACACATTTAAGAATCATGCAAAACGGAGTGTGTTGGGGGGACCATAGAGCAAGGGCATCTGCTGTGGGGCTCAGGGAGAGAGGGAGGATATTTAAATAAGAAAGCAGTCAAGGTCTAGAAAGGAAAATGGCATTTGCACAGGATCCAAGGGAGAAGGGTAGGAATCTGACAATTAGATTGGGGAAGGAGGAGAGAGAACCTATAGTAGGGATGGAGGAATCATCAAAGGTACCAAAAGGCAAGGAAGTGCAGGACTCCTTCAGAGCAAGATTAGCGGTCTGGTGTGAGGCGTGATAAGGCACGGGAAGAAGTGTGAGCTGAAAGAGGAAGTCAGGTGCTGCCGTGATAAAGGACCCTGTGACGATTGGCAAGGCTATAGTGCTCACTTATTTAATCAAGCACTCATCTATGTGTCTCTGTGAAAGTGTTTTCTGCATATGTGGTTAACATTTACAGTCAGTTAACTTTAAGATGACCCTAAATAATGTAGGTGGAGCCAGATGCTAGCAGTTGAAGACCTTAAGAGCAAAAACACATTTCCCAGAGGAGAAGAAATTCTGTCTCAAGACTGCAGCACTAACATCTGCCCGACTTTCCAGCCTGCCAGCCTAACCTACTCATTTCAAATTCAAGAAGGCAACATTAACACCAGCCTGAATTTCTAGCCTGCTGGCTTGCCCTACAAATTTTGGACTTGCCAGAACTCAAAAGTGTGCGAGCCAATTTCTTAAAATAAATTTGTTAGTCTGTATGTGTATATATTCTATCGGATTTTTTCTCTGGAGAACCATGACCAATACAGGCCACGGATGCCATGGCAAGAAGTACAGACCTTGCTGTCGCTGCCACAGCCAGTGCTGCCACGCTGCCTGCTCATTTGTCTTTTGCCAGACGGAGAATATAAGAAACATTAAATCAGCTCCTGTCTTTAGGGATCCCCCAGTGCTTCTAAGTTTCCTATATTCTAAGGCACTTAAGTAAACAGCACTGAGAACTGCTTCCAGATATAGAAAACAAAGCTTATCACTGAAAAGCTTCTAAAATGGATTTCCCCTTTCTTAGCATCAAGCAGTGTTGTTATGATCACCAGAATCCCAAAACACAGCTCTGTTACACCATAAATCTTCAAGCGTAATTATGTATCAAAACACAACAGAATTGTTTTTGTATTTTCAAAAAGAGATGTCATCCAAACAGATTTTTATCATATCTAGTTTTTACAGCTAGTTTGAGGCTTTTATGGTGCCTTTTTCCTGAAGAGTTCAAAACGTGCTACTGACATTATAATATTAATTTGTCATTTAGTAGAGCTGACTTCAATGAGCGTATATCAGTGTTGCACCAGGTGCTGTGAGAAGTATGGAGAAGCACAATAACATCTCAGCTATCCAAAATGCTGGGGGAGGAACCTCATTCTGCATAGCTGGGCTTATCCATTAATTCAAGTATTTATGGAGCATCGGCTATGTGCCAAGAACTCTGGTAGACTGGAGATAAAGATGTGAATCAACTTGGTTCCTGCCATCAAAGGATTTAATAGGAGAGAAACAGAACTAACAAAAAATACCCAGATTGTTAGATAGTTTTCACTGATATTTTATTTAGGTGGCACTCGAGGTATGTCTTAAACTATGAAGAGGCATTTTTCAATTGCACAAAATAGAGGCAGAGAGGGATCAGAGATGAAGAAAGGCATAGTTCATTCTGGGTAGTAAGAACTTCATGAACAAAGTCACGAAATAAGATAGGACTTAATTCTGGGAAATTGAGTATAATAGCGGATTGCAATTGTGTCCCAGACTTTAACACAGTTCCTGGAAGACAGTAACTATTATTTTCATAAGTTCAGCATGGATGATGAGAAAGTGTGAAAGAAGTAGTGACAAGAGAGGAATGAAGCTAGAGACCCTGAACAAGGTCCACATTAGGAAGAGCCATAACACAGACTGGGGAGATCACATTTGAACATGTAGGCAATGGGAAGTCACTTCATTTCCAGCTGCCTTCGCTTTCTAACTATTCCTTGAAAAACTAGTCAAATCCTATTACTTCTTATTGTTTTCTTTGTCTGTAACTACCTTGATCCACAAAACACCCAACAAAGAAAAGTCCAAAGCCAGTTAGTTGGATTTACTGGTGAATTCTACCAAACATTTTAAAAAGAATTAACACAAATCCTCATCAAACCAGTTTCTTTTCCAAAAAATAAAACAAGAGGAAACACTTTCCAACTCATTCTATGAAGCCAATACTACTTTGATTCCAAAACCAGATGAAGATATCATGAGAAAAAAATATAAACCAGTATCCTTTATGAATATGGATGTAAAAACCCTAAAAAAAATTTGGAAAATTGAAGCCAGCAATATATAAAAGCATTAGACACCATGGTCAAAAGGGATTTAACCTAGGATCCAAAGTTGATTTAACATACAAAAAGTAATTAATCTAATATACCATGTTTATAGAATAAAGGATAAGAATACCATGATCATCTCAATAGACACACTAAAAGCATATGACATATTCCACATCCTTTCATGATAAAAATACCCAACAAACTAGGTATACAATGGAACTTCTTCAGCCTGATACAAGACACATTTGAAAAATTCACAGCTACTGTCATATTTAACAGTGAAAGACTGGATGCTTTCCTCCTACAATCAGGAGAAAGACAAGGCTGTCTTCTCTCACCACTTCTTTTCAACATTGTACTGGAGGTTCTAACCAGTACAATTAAACAAGAAAAAGAAATAAAAGACACTATGATTGGAAAGGAAGAAGTAAAACTATTTCTATTTGGAGATGACATGATCTTCTATATAGAAAATCTTACAGAGTATAGTAGAAAACTACTAGTGTTAATAAATGACTTCAGCAAGATACAAAACTGATAAACAAAAATCAGTTGTATTTCTATACATTATCAATGAACAATCTGAAAATAAAATTAAGAAAACAATTCCAGCTCTTTACCATGTGTGGACACAGCAAGAAGATGGCCATCTGCAAGCCAGGCACCATGATATTGGACTTCATTTGACCAAGGAGGTGCACAAGTATACAATGAAAGCTTTGAAACATTGCTGAAAAGAAGTGAAGAACAAAATAAATGAAATGATATGCCATGTTTAATGGTTGAAAGACTTAATACTGGTAAGATAGCAATACTCCCAAAAGTGATCTACAGACTCAGTACAAGCTCTATCAAAATCCCATTGGCCTTTAAAAAAAAAAAAAAAAAATGAAGAAGCTGATTCTAAAATTCACATAGGATTACAAAGGCCCCTAAATGGCCAATGCTATCTTGAAAAAGGACAAAGGTGGAGGATTCACAATTCCTAATTTCAAAACTTAACTTGTAATCAAGACAGCTTAAGTACAGACATGTATAGATCAGTGGACTAGAAATGACAGCCCACAAATAAACTCACACATCCAGGGCAAATTGATTCTCTATGAAGATATCCAGACAATTTAATGGGAAAAATTAGTCTTTTCAACAACTTATGCTGAGACAACTGGATAGCCACATACCAAATACATGCACTTGGACTCCTACCTCTCAACATATTAAAAAATTATCTCAAAATGTATCACACAGCCAAATTTTTAAATATATAAAAGAAAACACAGGATTAAATCATCATGACCTTGTGTTAGATAATGGTTTCTTAGATATGACACCAAAAGCACAAGTGACAAAAAATATAAATTTGACCACATTAAAATTAATGTGCTATAAATAATACCATCAAGAGATTTATAAGACAACCCATAGAATAGGATATATTATTTACAAATTATATAACTGATAATTAGACATACTTGTGTCAAGAACGTACAAATACCTTAATAGTTAAAAGGCAAATAATATAATGAAAAATGGGGATTTAAATAGATGTTTCTCAAAAAATATACAAAAATAGCAATTAAACACATGAAAAGATACTCACCATCATTATTCAAGAGAGATTCACATCAAAACCACAATTATTAATATATATCACCCACACTCACTAAGATGGCCAAAATAATAAAGACAATAACAAGTGTTGGTGAGAATGTGAAGCTATGAGGATGCTCATTCATTTTTGGTGGGATTGTAAGATGATGCAGCCACTTTGGGCAAGTTTGGCAATTCTTCAAATATATGTGTACCCATAATAATTAAAAATAATTTTTTAAATTAAATATATAGTTACCATATGACCTAGTAATTACCCTCTAGTTATATACAAAAACTTGTACATGAATACTCCTAATAGTATTGTTCACAGTAGGCAAAAAGTAGAAACAACCAAATGTCCATTAACTGATGAATGGATAAACAAAATGTGGTATATCCATGCAATGAGATATTATTCAACAATAAAGAGGAATGGAGTACTGATATATGTTACAAGAATAAGCCTGGAAAACATCATGTTAAGTGAAAGGGGCCAATTACAAATGACCACCTATTATATGATTCCATTTATATGAAAAATCCAGAAGGCAAATTGATAGAGACAGAGAGTGGCTGTTTGTTGACTAAGGTAAGGAGCGTAGGAGTGGAGAGCAAATGCTAATACAGGGTTTCTTTTTGGGGTGATGGAAAAGTTTAAATTAGATTTTGGTGATTGCACAAATCTTAAGTATACTACAAATGATTGCAAACTTTATAAGGATAAATGTTATGGGATGAGAATTATAAATCAATACAAAGGTTAAAAAGAAACAACAAACTATAGGAAGTAAGAAATGGAAGTTATCCTGGGAGATAGAATCAGCATAGAAAGCTTCATAGAGGAAGGGAATTTCAGCATTCTTCAAGAATAGATAGGATTTGGGTAACAAGGGAGCTTGTCACAGAAAATTCCATGGGAAAGCTGATGTAAATTTTTACTTTCATGTGAATGTGTTCCTTTAATGATACAGATATGGTAGTGATCCTTAAGAAGAGAAAACACGTTTATTCTGATTTCTGTTGTCTTCCTGCAAGACTTGGTAAGGTTTGGTACAGTGCAAATAATTAGAGCCTCAAATGATAGAATGATACCAAATCATTAAAGACATCTGTCAGGACAGAGCTCCTATAAATCTGTCTATCACAATCTGGTTTCTATTCCCGAGTGATTTAAAACTGTAGTCCCCCTCCCCCCATCCCCCACTCCTGTCAACACAGCAGGAGGTGAGTGGCATGAGTTATCCCTCCCATCCCCCAACTCCTGGTCCATGGGAAAATTATCTTCCATGAAACTGGTCCCTGATGCCAAAAAGGTTGGCGACCACTGATTAAAATGTTTCCAAGTGGAGCTCCAAGAAGCTGAAAAAAGTAGGTTAGAGATGGCCCCCCTGGAAGCACCCTATTACTGCCATCTGTAATTTGCTCATTCCATCCTGAAGTCTGACTGAATCCAAGCAGACAAGAAGATTTGCTGGATTTAGAAAATATTAATAGCTTTTACTCTGCACCAGACATTTGAACCAGAAAAGGCAGTTCAATATGTGTGGACTGTTTTTCCTGTCCCCTAAAATTGTGTAGTTATTGAGAGGAAACTGTGAAGGTGGGATGTGGAAGGCATTTGGTGTCTCATAGAGTGTGCACTGTGGATGTACCAGTTCCTTCTCCTGATCTTGCCATGAGCTAACAGTGTTATTCTAGGAAAGTCCATATTGAACCTCAGTGCCATCCTCTGCAAAATGGCAGTATTTCCAACTTACGGCACTGTTGGGTGGGCCAAATATAATAAATGCTGATTAACTTAATAATTATTTATTAAGGATTTACTTTGGTCTATGGCAATGGAAACACAAAGAATTCAAAGACAGTCTTTGACTAAAGAAGGTCACAGTTTCCTATGAAAGCACTTTGTAAAATATAATATATCGATCAAATATAAGATGTTATTTTTGTTTTCCTTCCATGTGAATTGTTCCTTACCACACGAATTGGCTCACTTGGGGTTCAGGGGCTGTCAACCTTTTTAAAAGCTATTGACTGGTTCATTAATGTAGTCATACTTAACCCCTTGAGAGCATGGGCTCACAAATCAAAACAGTTTGGATTTGCAGGCCCTGGAGTTGCATACGGCTTCTCACTAGAGAAGCTGTTTACCCATCATTTTTTGTGTTTACCCATCATTTTTAGTATGCAATAGATACAAGAAAGTATAGGATTTTAAACATGAGTTTTCTTGGAGCATCAGTTTTCCTCTGTGGTAAGCAGCTTAACACATGATTTTTATCTTAAAATAAACAGATATATCTTAGAATAGAAGCAAATTTTATATTAAATTTTAATATATAACCTTGAGTCTTAGGACAGCAAGCAGACTCCCAATGTGTGTGATGCGGAGGTGGACAAATTTCATATATCTTAGTTCAGAGTCGTGAAGTGTGACTCTGTGGATTGTGTATTGCACAATTCGGGGCCACATTTCACATAGACTCTAAATTGAACAGTGCTCCTGGGAGGTGTGCAACAGTGCTAACCATTTAGCTGCTTATCTAGGGAAAAGGTCTTGGTAGGCTAAGTCTGTAAAATCATGCTGCCTAGGCTAAGGTCTTCTCCTAAGTCTTGTTCAAGATGAGTGCTTTTGATATATTCCTATTATGGTGTGAGCAGAAAAGAAGAATAAGAATGTCTAATAGCTTGTGTTCAAGTTACTTCCAGAAATGGGGGGTGGAGGGAAGGTGAACTGGTTGACCTGTCAAAAATGTCTTTCTATCCTCACTGAATTTTGTAAAGCAAAGCAAATATTGCAGTCACATAGCAGTCACACAATTTTCAACACACACACACACAAATTCTTAATAATAGCAGGGATCATTACTCAATGTTAGAGAGCTGATACTATCACTGAGGAAATAATTACGAGAAAAACAATACTCAGTATTTATCCAGAGAAGCACAACAATCTACTGCGGGAAGCAAAGCAGCAACGAACCAGCTGGAAAAGCACCTTCTTCATTTTAGTTCAGCCCACATGTCTTGAAGAGTAAGCGATAATAAAGCATAAAAGCTTTTGTGGAAATCACTTACCATAATCTGAAGACCACAGGATTGTTTCTTAAGTAAAAAGCTTGGAAATGACTTCCAAAGGTCCCTGAAACTCATGGCCTCAAAACACACTGCACGCATAATACAAAGATGAATGATGTGGTACTCTCATTTCCATAAAATGCCCATGTTTTGACTTTTGCAGTATATAAGAACTCACAGCTCCTCAGGCTTCAGTTATATACCTGGGAGCTCTTAACCACCTATTTGTAGTAATGTCCAAATATCAAGGCAGAGAAATAATAGACTTGCTCATTGTTACAACATTCTCTCTAGCACTGCTTAAGTTATACTATCTACAAAGTTCTCTTGGACTCTAATACTATCAAATCTTCTTGGCTTCCTGTTTAATTAACCATCCCTGCACTTTCTGCAGCTCTCTTAGGTGCGTGCTCCGGTGCCTGCTACCTGCCCGTTTTCTTCTGCATGCACAGGCTCCTGGGAACTTGAGGGCAAATACTGGGCTACCCTACCTTGTTTTCTCATCACCTGCCATGGTGTCTGGCACATAGTAGGTGATCAATAATGTTTGATGAATGCCTGGAAAGGAATAGATTAATCCTCAAATTAAATGTTTACTTTCGAAGCTAGCAGTCAAGTTTGTAGATTGCTGTTCATGGCCACCAGAGCCTTATCAAGGCATGAAGAGGTGGTATTTCACACACCGGCCCATCCTACTACCTTAAGAAGTTAGAAGTTTGATAGGGTGCAGTGGTTTTTAATAGTGGGGATGGGAGCTTCCAGAAGTCTATCCTGTGGAAACAACCCAAGTGCCCAACAACTCATGAGTGGATTAATAAAATGTGGTATATGTATACCATGGAGTACTACTCAGCTTTAAGAAACAATAGTGATATAGCACCTCTTAAATATTCCTGAATACAGCTGGAACCCATTCTACTAAGTGAAGTATCTCAAAAATGGAAAAACAAGCACCACATGTACTCACCAGCAAATTGGTATTAACAGACCAACACCTAAGTGGACATATAGGAATAACATTTACCGGGTGTCAGCAGGGAGGGAGGGGGAAGGAGAAGATGGGTATATACAACCACAACGAGTAAGATGTGCAGCGTTTGGGGGATGGACACACTTGAAGCTCTTACTCAAGGGGGGAGGGGGGCATGGGCAATATATGTAACCTTAACACTTGTACCCCCATAATACGCTAAAATAAAAAAATTAATAAATAAAAATAAAATAAAAAAAAAAGAAGAAGAATAGCTATCCATAACCGTCCACTGATGGCTTTTTATCTCTCAGGGTGATGTCTCTTTAGCTACTTAGTTCATTTTCCTTTAGAAAGACATTCATTTTGGGCTCCCTTAACTCAAAGTCACTGGTGGCAAAGCACCATAGCCACTTTCCTCTGCAGCATTAATGTACAGGTTGAATATCCCTTAACTGAAACATTTGGAACCAAAAGTGTTTTGGATTTCAGATTTCTAGAATATTTGTATTATACTTACTGGTTGAGTAGTGGAACATCCCTAATCTGAAAATTTGAAATCCAAAATTCTCCAATGAGCATTTTCTTTGTGTTGTTTGGGCACTCAAAAAATTTTCAAATTCTGGAGCATTTCAGGTTTTGGATTTTCAGATTTGGAATGCTCAATCTGTATCAGTAACCAATCTACACTCCAAATTTTTGATGTGGCTGGAAGAGAAAAATTTATTCTCTATTAGAGTTTTAGGAGTTTTTTTTTTAAAAAATCACAATTTTCAAATCCTATTTATGATGAACCTTGACACATTAGTTTCTAGTAGAGCATGTGCTTCCTGAGGGGCCACATCCTGTACTTTTTTGTATCCCTGACATCCAGCACAATGTCTGACACATAGCAGGGGCACAATAAATATTTATTTGATTGATGAATGGATGGGTGTTCTAAGAATGCACACCTCTTCAGTGGAAAAATAATCTAGAAGGCTTTGCAAAGTACTAACCTGGGAAGAGCTGGAAAGTTTTCCTGTCACAATTCTTAGGGCTTGTAACTTCCACTCAATTTTCCTCACATGCCATCTATGTCAATTGCCATGCCATGCCATCTATTGTCACATGCCATCTATTCAATTTTATTGTGTTAGCAGCAACTTGGCCATAGTGGTTGACACAAATAAGAAACTTCTTTTTCTCCCACACCAAGGAGTCTGCAGTAGGCAGCCCAGAGACACTGCAGCTGCTTGGCCAGGCTCCTGCTCTATAGTTCTTGGCACAAGAATTCTGCCATCTAGGTTATGCTGCCCATCCCCGAAAACTGAGTAGAAAGAAGGTTACAGAGCAATATGAAAAAGGCAGATGTCAGCTACGTCTGTCCCCTTTGAAAGAGCCTTCCAGAATACCCTCTGTTTATATCTCAACTTCCGCTTATATCTTAATGGCCCAAACTGAGTTACATAGCCATCCCTGGATATAAGGGAGTTCTGTGAAGGTGAGTGATTTTACATGGGCACATTGTCTCCCAAATTAGAATTAGGGGCCTGTTCATAAGGAACAATGCTTAGTCATGTGGCCCACCCCACATCTAGCATCACCACCATCCCAGAAACACCCTGGCTGGCGGAGTGTCAAGGGTCTTCTGACTTCACTGTGCTGCTCCAATTCACCACAGTTCCAGTAGTCTCATCGCCCTGCGTTATTACTCCTTGCTCCTTTAATCACTCTCACATTGTTGCCCAGGATTCCAGATCTAATGGCTGATCTTAACCTATCATTTCCACTTTCCTATTTTCTACCTGGCAATACTGTCCCTATTTGTCAAGCCTCCTCTCAAATGTTACCTACTCAACAAAGCCTAATTCTCCTGATCAAAATGAATCAGCATTTGGGCGCACAAAAGGCTTATAATATAGTTAGTTGTGAATGGACTTGTTTCCCTCATTAGAAGGCAAATTGTTTAAGACGAGGGCTATGTCTCATCTTTTATTTAGCTCAGAGTCTGGCAAAAGGGAGACTTCTTGTTCTAATCAACGGCCTGGCTCCTGTGTTGAGATACTCACACTGCATCTAGAGTCTTATAAATCTCTGTCACAGCACAGATGTGAGCTGAGCTGTTCTCTCTGTCCAAATGTATTCTCCATCTTACCCACCCATTCTCTGGTGCTGGAAGGAAAATCTTTAGAGACCTTTTCTGGTGGCTGATCCTTCTACCTCCTTTCTGGACTGAAAGCTATATATACACAAAGTTGCCAGGAACTTTTTCTGTTAGGAAAACAGAAACATTACAAAATCATTAAATCAGAACATAACTGTGACACTTCAGATGGAATATAAAGCTTTGCCCACAATGCAAATGTTCTGTGTGCGACTCACGGCAACTTTACTACATTTCCTATTCATTTGTGGATTTTTCCACACAAAAAAACTAGTCCAGAACTTGTTTCCTCCTAACAGTAGGGTTATTTTTAAAGCAGGTGTTCTTGTAAATGAACTCTATTGTACTTGCTTTCTAATGTTGCAGTCTGTCAACACAAAAACACTCTGTCAGTGTGTTGGCATACTGCAACAAAATTCAAGTTCCTCCTATGGTTTTCTTTATTAGAAAATATTTGCATACTGAATTCCTGGCAAAGGATTGTAGCTTTTCTAATTGTGAAGTGAGCCAAGCAAAGCAACGTGTAAACTGGCAGAAGTGACTTTGAATCTTTCAGCACTACCATTTATTGACTTTCTCAGAGGTTGCATAGAATTACAGTTGACCCTTGAGCAACACGGGTTTGGACTGCATGGGTCCACTTATACTGGAATTTTCTTCCACCTCTGCCACCTTGCAGATAGCAAGACCAAGCCCTCCTCTTCCACTTCCTTCTCCCCAGCTGCCTCAAGCTGAAGATGATGAAGATGAAGACTTCTGTGATGATCTACTTCCACTTAATGAATAGTGAATATATTAATATTCTCTCTTCCTTATGATCTTCTTAATAAAATTATTTTCTCTAGCTTCCTTTGTTGTTAGAATACAGTATAGAATACATATAACATACAAAATATGTGTTAATTCACTATTTATGTTATTGATGAGTCTTCCAGTCAACAGTAGACTATTTGTAAAGTTTTGGAGGAGTAAAAAGTGATACGTGATTTTCAACTGTGGGAGGGGGTTGGTGCCCCAGCCCCCTTGTTCAAGGGTCAACCGTATTTCAACTCCATTGTTGTTTTCAGGGTATCCCAGGTGCAGAATACTTTGTGTTGCTGTCCTAGTTGGAGCAATGACTGATCTGGAAGGGAAATCCATGTGACTTCATGAAGCACCACCCCAGCTTGGCCAGGAAAATGTTGCCCTAAAGGAAACGGTTCTAAGATGTCCTCAGGCCCTGCCTTTCATAAACCCAGAGGAATGATATATTCTGCTCCGACCCTTCCCAGAGGCAGGGAGATGGTCCCTACTCCCCACTCCTAAGAGGTTCAGAACAAGGAAACAATCGCCTCTAATGAAAGTTCCAGCCCAGGGCAATTTGCAGAGGCCTTCTGAGAGAACTTTACTTTCTCTTCTTTTCTAACTCTATCTCCTTTCCTTCCCATCCCACCCTCCACTAAACTGGGGAATTCATCCAAGCTGAAAATATACCAAAAATGTCAGAGACCTGAATAAACAAATTACTTCTAAAGACTCGTTCACTAAAATAAAGTCGTCTCCAGGAAACCTTGCTTAATTCTTTCTGCCCTAGTTTATAGTAAGTTTCTCTTCTATGTATTCCCAAAGCTCTCTACTTACACTTCTGGTAGCCATTTACCCATATTCTGAGAGCTCTCTGAATCCAGGGTCCTGTGTCCTATAATCTTAGTATTCTCAGTGTTCGGGTCATTGCAGGGGACACAGTAGGAGCACAAAACATGTTTACTAAAGGAAGAGTAAATTTTCTAGGTATAGCTTATACATATGTACATATGTAAATGCATGTGTATAGACGTACATACATATGTATAGATATATTTAGCTTGGCTTCGAGTGTTATCTCTGACAACCAAACTAGTAACATTCTGCACCTGCCAAAGAATGGCATATGTGGAACTACTGTATCCAGACAGAGACCTAAAACGTTAATATGATGTTTTTAAATATATCTCACAGGCTTCAAAACAAAGATCTAAAATGTAAGTGGGTGGCAGAAGTAGGGAAACCAATTGCCACAAAACTAATTTTCAAGAAAGGAAAAATGTATGTGAAATCATATTCCAAGTAGTAGAGCAATCTGTGATAATGCCTGCTCCTCCCGATGAAAATGTATCCTTCACATATAAGATTTCACTATAACTTTACTAGCCACACATATCTCATTTAAGTACTGTCATAAGTTAAATAATACCCTCTTGTACTGAAATATATACATGATCCCTGAAAGTCGTGAGTGTTTTTAAAAGATGAATATTTTTACAGTTGGGTAAAACACACATAAGGATTCCTATAAACAGTAGGAAAACACGACTGATTTCTGGATGTTTGCATTATAAAACAATGCCATTTTTACTTTTCAGTTTTTTTGTATAGTACAAATTGAGACATTTAACACATTTTGCAAGTTTTTCTTACATGATTAAAGAATCTTCAGTTCTTTTGACATTTAAATTATATTTTATGCTGCTTATGTAATGATGTGTCATTCTTTGCATTTAATTTGTAGTTGTAAAAGTTGCATCGAGTCCTTTGTTTCCCGGTTCTCTATTTTTAAATCTGAGAGGCTTTGCTGACCTTTCCCAGTTCCTGGCCCTCTCTGAGGCAGTTTCATCGAGTGGCAGGCCTTCCTGCATTTGCCACGCTGGCATCGCACAGGACGTGAGTGGCAGTTGGGGTAAATCAAATGTTAACAAACAGTACTGTTCACCCTTTGCACCATTTTTATCTGGGTGAGGACCAGTTTAAAATGAGCATCAAAAACAGCCATCAAGAGGACAAGAAGTCCCTTTTAACAAGGCATTTACCACCCCATCTTGTGTTTATTTGTATACCTGTCGTTTTCCCTAAGGAAGAGGCTATGTTCGATCTACTTTGAATCTGCTTCAGTAACTGGCATACTGTCTTAAGTTAAATCTAGAAGGATCACTGCCATCATCGCCATCACAATAGCTACCATTTACTGAGCATCTCATACAGGTTAGAATGGTCCAATACCCAATATTTATATGCACGATGGAATGCCTGATGAAAATTCTTTTCTTTCTAATTGTATTTTCCTCTTCTCTTACTAGAGCTGGAGAGACAGAGGATATCTGTCTCTGGAGCAGGCGTGTATTCTCTTAGGAAGAATGCCTCCAGTAGCTCTTCTGAGTAATGCTGCATTGTCCCCAGAAAGAACATGTAGTAAGCAGAAGGATCTCAGAAGATGGCCATGCTCTAATCCCTCAGAATCTGTGGGTATATTACATTAAAGGACAAAAAGGACTTTGCAGATATCATTAATGTTACAGACCCTAAAACAGGAAGATAATCTTGGATTATCCTGGTGGGCCCAATCTAATCCCATGAGCTCTTAAAAGTAGAGAACTAGAGGCAGAAGAGAGATACGGGAAGTCAGGGAGATTTGAGGCATCAGAAGGATGTTCTTTTCCTGGTTTGAAGATGGAGGAGACAACATGACCAGGAAACCAGCCAGCATTAAAAGGCTGAGAGAGGCTCCTGGCTGGTTTTTGGCAAAAAAAAAACCCCAAAAAACAAAAAAAACAAAAAACAAAATCAGAGCCCTCAGCCTTACAACCACAAGAAACTGAACTCTGCCAACAGTCTGCATGATCTTGGAAGCATTTTCATCTTCAGAGCCTCCAGAAAGAAAGGAAGTCATGCTGACACATTGATTTTAGCTTGTGAGACTCCAAATAGAGAACTTAGTTGAGCCATGCTGTACTTGGACTTCTGACCAACAGAATCAAGAGGTAATAAATGGCTGTTGATCTAAGCCACTTAATTTGTGGTTGTCATGTCAGCAATGGAAAACTAATATAGAGATTGTAACTAGACCCTTTGGGTCCCAATTCAAGGTGACCCTCCCAATATACCTTTGATATGTGGATAAATTAGGGGAAAGTCAGTAATTTTTATGGGGTTCAAAGACCCTCCTCACAAGGAAAAGATCAAGGCCCTCATCCACTTACTTTTTTGAAGTTGTGTGTTATTGGAACCTGTCACAATTGTTGTGAAGGTTCTAACTCAGGTTTGCTGGCAGTGAAGGTCCTGAGGGGAAATTGACCTGAGAGGAGGGAAAGTCGGCTTGGTGATTCGGCTTTAATGTCAAAGTCTAAGGGTTTACACATATGTACAAAAATGGTAAGTCTACCTGGACTATATTTTTTTGATGCATTACATTCAACAAATACTTGTTAGCCTTTAATTCTCTATTGGTAAAATGTGTGCCAATATCATACAGAAGTGAGCAAGGTACAGTCTCACCCCAGAATCCTGACAGCTGCAGTACAGAGCATATCGTTGAGCAAGGCTTACTAAATATTTGTTGCATGGAGAAATGCGTATGTGAATGGATAAATATGAATTCTCTGCTTGGCCTAAAACCTAGCTCTTGTTTAGTTCATTTTTTTCCCCTGGAAATGTAGCATGGCTATAATTTTGGTGAAACCTCAGAAGGTTGCTGCCTATTCTCAAACTATCTATTCTCACACCACTCACGTTAGAGGGAGTCAAACCATTCTAATCCTACCTCCCCAAAACTTGGTATTTTACAAACTGCCTTCTATCATATTATTTCATTTGACCCTCAGAACAAAATGATGAAGTAGATACTATTCATTTCTATTTTATGAATAGAGAGACAGGCTTAAATAGCATAAGCAATGTGCTAAAGACCATCAAATGAATTAAGTGTAGTAAGGGACATATACCTATGTCTTTCAGGGCTGGGAGACATGTTTAGCCCCCCCAAGCCACACTGGCACTTTTTGGATGCTGACTCGAAGTGTATATGTGAAATAAGTCATAGGGTGTCTGATAAGATTCACAGGAGTTTCCTCCAAACCCGAAACATGAAAAAGAGAAGAATAAAACAGGAGAAACAAAAGAGAGGACCGAGCCACTTAAGTATGGAGAGAAGCACTAAAAGGCCATGTTACCTTGGGAGCTCTGCTGTTCTAAATACTACTTCTACCTTAGTGCCCCCTATTATTAAATAGAGAAGTTTTTAAATCACCACATCATTGCATTGGCTTATCCAGAGCAACTCTATGGTGCCAACTCTGTGACTTTCTGCCTAAGACACGATTGTTTCTCAGACTGAATCAGAGTATGTTTCCCTAGGAAGCCAGCATGGTTCTGGCACAACAAGAAAACTGTTCTTTTGGTTTCAACGTACTCATCTGCATCGCTATCTCATCTGAGAAAAGATTCTCATTCTTTAAGAGCAGCCTCAAAAGTCTTTTTTCCAGTTTTGTCTATATGATATGTGAGATAGCAACCTCTGCTTTTCTCTCCCTGCCTTTTCCCTTTTCCCTCCTTTCCTATTGAAGCAGAAGGCAGGCGCTGAGTCACTGCCCCAGGGAGCCATGCGGAAGGTCAGAAAGTTTTTAGGCTAGTAGATAAAGGGGACACAGAGAGAGTGAGAGCCCAACCCCAGCTACCAACTTCCTCCTACTCCCCACTGCCGGGCTGGGGTCCTGAGAGTAGGAAAGCACTGGGCTCTACTTCCCAGTAGTATCATCAGGAAGGTAGCAAGACCCAAGGAAGGAGACGGCTTCATGGGTCTTCTGGGCAGACTGAATTAGAGGTAGCCTTGCTTAAGATTCTTGGGCCCTAAGGGTTGTAAAGAAGCAATAAAAGGCTGTTAGTGTAGACTTAAAGAAGCTATAAGGATAGGAACAACTACTTCTAGGTTCGTATGGTCAAGTCAGCCTGTACGCCCAATGACCAGACACAAGGTTCCCCTATGTTCATACTTTGCAATAAGACCCAGGAATTGTGACTCACTTTTGTGACAACACCAAAAAGACCTAAGTTTAAGTTTTCCACCAGGTAAGCAAAATAGGACTCAGAGACATAAATTAAGGTGGTAATATTTATTTATTGCATTCCCAAGTCTGTGAACTAAGAGTCATAAATAAGCAATAATAGTAACATATATTGAGATTTATTCAGATACCTGCTTGATAGTAATATCCAAAGATGCCTCTTGAATATGCGAAGTTAGAAAGATCACCTGAGTCTTAGAATTTAGTGGGGTATCATATTGTGAAAATGTGAATAGCATTTTACAGAGACTTAATCACTTACCAAAGAGAAACAAAGGCAACCTTCTTCCTTCTGTATCTGAATCCTCATCTCCCTCCGGGTATCCTCCTCCTTGTCCTATGTTTTTCACTTTAAACAAAATCCTAAAAATGCAATATGGAAGAATATTTCTGGGACCCATTATCCTTGTTGCATGCCCTCTAACCAAGTAGCCGTGGTGTAACAACCCCTGCATTAGCTGCCGCCTCAAGGGAATAAAATTTCCCAACATAACAGTTTTCTATGATATGCCCCTGCTGCCTCTGAGCTCCATCTGAATCTCCTCATCCTAAAAAGCCTGTTAAACAAGTTGGATGACCTTGGTCTTCTCCTGTGCCTTGTTCTTGAGTCACTGCTAAAGCAAAGAAGAGGAGCATTAAGTACACATGCATATACTGCACAAATGTACTCTAGTCAGCCCAGGGTGCTAACTAAGAGTTCTCTGTGTGACCTGGAGTCAAGAAAACAAGTATGCCTGAGACACATAATTTTAAGGCAATGAGAAAAAAAAAGAGAGAGAGAAATTACAAAGAAACATTCTAGTCTCATGGCCTCAGCAGATCCTCGCCTCAGCAGCTCCTTGTATCTAACTCCCTTTGAAACTAAATGGCCAATAAAACAGCTATTTTTCTGTTTAAGATAGCTCAGAGTTTATATCTAGTGTCACCAACAAATAAGATCAGAGAAAAGCCAGCATAATTTACATCACGGTGCCATACTTCACATTCATCTCTATCACAAAATATGGAGTACCAACCGTGTGTCAGCCACCGAACATGAGTCACCTAATCCTAAAAATAGCCCTGCAAACTAAGTTTTATTATCTCCTCTAGGACTCAGAGGATGGTTTCCAGTTAGAAAGAAACAGAGCTGGAGTTTGAACAGAGATCTACCAGACTCCCAAACTTACATTCTCCCTGCTGTACTATATGCTCTCTCGCTGTCTCCTCTTTAGCTCGGGGCAATACTTGATGCTTGAGTGTCTATTGAATTTACTCACATTTTTCAGGCCATTCCAAAGTCAGAATGATTTTTACAAAAATACAAATAAGATCATGTCACTCCATTGCTTAAGACACACTGGTGAATTCTCATCACACATAAAATAAACCCCAATTCTCTTTTATAGCCCACAAGCCATCAGCTCTAACCTAACCCTAAAGCTTCATCTAAACCCTCTCCAACACTTGCTGTGCTCCAGCAATCCTGCCTTTCTTTCTGTTTTTCAAAGCCTCCCTAATTCCCTCATAGGGCTCTACTTTGGCCTTTTGTCTAGAAGGTTCTTCTCACAGATCCTGAAGTGGTTGACACCTCACTGCTCAGAGGACAGTTGACAAAGAGGCATTGTTTACACATGTGTTTGCTTGCTGACTGTCTTCCTACTGGTAGTATAATGTAAGGTCATGTGAGCAGGGACCATGTCTCTCTTTCATTGTTCTGTCCTCAATGCTTAGATTAGTGTCTGGTGCACACTAGGTTCTCAATAGATATTGTTAATTGAATTACTTCCTAGAAAAGTTCAAAATGTTAAATCATCATCCTTTCACTGGTTAGTAATATATATTTGTATTCACAGCATGTTGAAGGTTAATATTAGCAGTAAGTCTGATTTTGCCATTTTCATAGGCAACATATCAATGTTTTTGAATATAAATGTTAATTTTCTCCTATATGCAAAACCCTTCTAGATTCACGACCTGTTTTCAATTTCACTAGGTTTTTTATTATAAAAAATTTTAAATATATAAATAAATATTTTATCATAAATATTTTATGTTGGTTATAGTTCCTTATTTTGATCATCCAGTTTTTGTTACATATTGAAAATGATATGGTTAAATAAGTATCTGCTCAGTGGAATTGACTTTTTAACAAGGTTCCATAAAAAAAAAATACTGTAAATGTCTGCTTTCAGTTGTCAATATTTATGCCAGCCAAGTTTTATCTCCTTGCTAGCTCTAACCCTTTCCTGCTAATGGTGACACTTGGACACATCCGCCCTACCTTTAGCTTTAGTTCTGCACAACCCTTCTGACTAATTCTGAAAGCTCCAGGCTGCCAATCTGAAACTGAGAAATTGAACTGACCTGGTAGGGGTTATTTGCAACCTTGAACACCATTTCTAATTGCTGGGCTTTTACAGCATGCATGACATTTGGAAACAGCATCATGATTCCACCACATACTGCTTGTGTGGGCTAGGGTGAAATAATAAAACTCCCTAACCTCAGAAGCCTCATTTGTAAAATGAATTTCCAGCAGTTAGATTGGTGTGCAAGAGATTTATTGGTCAGTACTTTGGGGAACAACTCAAAGATGAGGGGTGAGGAAAACAGGATTGGACAGAAGGAGATAAACTGTGATCCTGTTGCAGCCAAGGTTTTAGCTGAGGCTCTTTCTGAAGCTGGGATGATCCTCCAAAGATGTCTCACACTGAGAGTAGGTATAACCCACATCAATCAGTCACTGGAGGCAGGCTGACCCAGGAAGGAACATGATCCTGGGAAAAGTGGCTGTCTTTGGTTGAGAGAAAATTTCTGAATAGGGAGTTACACAAGAGTCTTCAACTGCCAACATTTGGCGACAGTTGGGAAAGTGAGTGTAGTTCAGTCCTTAAGGGGGACCTGGGTGGCACACCTCAGAATAAACTACATGGGGTTGATCATATTTTGCCAAATTTCGTGTGATTTTAAATGAGATCTTGTAGATGGACAGAATCTAGCCTAGTCCCTGCCACTCAGCACTCAAAAAATAATTGTTTTACAAAAAAAAAATGTTTTACTGATATCCCTTCTTACTATTTCCTATGTGCTACCATCTGTCATGCGTGTCCCCCTTCTTTTTCACAAAGTATGTGGCTACACAGGTTAAACTCTTTAAAGAGCTCAACTGAGTCTCTCATGAGGGCTCTGTTTCCATTTCACAAATCAACCCATTCTTCTATATGCTTTGATTGACAATCTATATCTTTAAGTCACATAAAGGTTTGGGCTAAGTGAGTTGAGTTAGGTAGCTACATGTTGAGTCTCTGAAGATAGAATTTTGGAGATTTGAAGAATTAGGATTAGGCTGACAGAAGTCCAATCTTTCACAGAATTGTTAAAAACTCTCTTCTATTTTTTAGGATATAGGCTAACCTAGCAAGGTAATATTTTTAAATGATTTCACTGTAACTGGCCCATGCATGAGATTTGCAGTAGAAACAAGGAAAACAATACATCTGAATTAAGAGAAAGTCATATTATGTGGTTATTACTTTTACAATGTAAGAAATCACATTGCTTTTCATGGAATAGTTCTCATATTTTAAAGAAATTCTTCTAACAAGTACACTTTTTACACTTAAACTTATGAGATATTAATAGATACTCCTTTCCCAATTTTAAAGAGATTTAAATGACTGATGTGCTAAATTGCAGAATTAGTAAAGCACAGGGCTATGACTTCTAATTTTTACTATTTGCTCTCCCCATCACTCGTAACTCCACAGTTACTTTGTTTTCTATTTCAAAAATTTGTTCTCTTAATGTATAAGTAGTAAAGTCTTTTATTCCATTATCTAACATTTTTGTAGCATGTATTATATTCCAGATCCAGGCTGCAATATGAGTAACAGTGTCTCTAAATGCAAGCACTCACATGGGCAAGACCAACTAGTACAAGAGATACATCAGAAAACAAAGTCTCAGTTTTTTGTGAATGGATTCTACTTCCCTCAGTTTCCTTATTTTTCAATCATGAAAGTTTGCAAAGCCAGAGTATTTATATGGTTTTCAAATTTTTAAAAGAAGAAGCATTCATGTTCAACTTCAAATAGATACCAATAAAGACTGAAGTTCTTTTTCAGCCTTCAGGGTGATGAATATCATACTTAGAACAGGCTGTTTCTTTTCAAGCAAACATCTTGAATACATGCTATTTAGACTCCAATATAAATGTAACCTAATGGTCAGAGAAAAATCACATTCTCCCAGAATTGTACATTTTATGACTCTAATAAGATGATGACAACAGCTCTGTTGTAAATTTTTTTGAAATCCAATACAATGACGATCATACAAATGCAGGATAATTTTCAGGGAACAAAAATAAAATAAAGTGCTCCTTTGGAAAAATCTCCAATGAGAGCTATTTTATGACACAGTATCTCCCTGGAGACTGGTTATGGAATTTTCTTGCAGAAAACATTTTATGTGATAAAAATGGAGTGCATTTGTTTCCTTGGAAACAAACCCTTTCACCTTGATTGCACAGAATTTTAAGGAAAGAAAATTTAGTAATTAGGCCCAGAATCTACCTCTTTTAAACTAGTGGAATTTTCAAACTCATGATATTATTAGAAATAACGTGCAATAAAACCCACTTAGATCAGTTCAGGTCAGACAAACAAACCTTTACATGACTTAAAAATATAGATATCTGGCATTCTAAACACTGAAAGAGAATTATCTAAGAACTCTTAAATGTGAATAGTTGAGAAAATTCCCCAATTAAAATCATGCACTAACTAAAATAATCTTCTCAGTCATAAAGAAGAAGCAAAGAAAGGCATAGTCTAGTAATAAAAATATTATTATTAGAAAGTTCATAAAGAGATAGTTAATGTTATGATGCTGGTAGTCTTAAGCCAGTAACATCTTCTGGGAATAGCAAATGTTTTCTAAAGAAAATAAATACCATTTTCTTTGCTAAGGAGAGGTCTTATAATCCCACACTTTTTCACACCCCATAATCAATCTCCGGATATACTTGACAAATCACATATTTTCTTGTTTCATATTATATTCTACTTTTAGGGTAAAGATGTGAATATAGGTGGTACACTAGATAGGTTAAAACTAATTCTGACTTTAGTCAAAACTAATCTCAGGGTCAAAAATATTACTTCAGTGAAAGTAATCATATATTATACTTAAATTATATACTGTATCTAAATTCTATACTTATTTAAATACTAGAACAAAGATGTTACAGGAATGTATACATCTTTTCCCCTTTGTTTCAAATTTTCTTTAATGCAATGATTTGGATCAGCTTTGAGCATTACATACCCTGTCTTCCAAGTTCATTTAGAAATGTCCCTAATGTATAAAGACAATTATTTTTAATTGGTTTTATTTTGAAATTATTTTAAACTTGCAGAAAAGCTGAAAAAAATTGTAGAGGTTCTTCACATTCACCCAGTTCCCCAATGTTTTCCTAATATATGCAAAGCCATATGTTCATTTCTTGCATATCCATAGTACAATTATCAAAACTAAGAAATTAATGTAGCATTAATACAATAATATTAAGTAAACTGCAGTATCTACTATTATTTTACCAGTTTTTCCACTAATGCCCTTTTTTTCCTGTTCCATGATCCAATCTAGTATCTCATAATGCATTTAGCTTTAAAATTTTCTTATTCATCTCCAGTCTGTGACAATTCCTCCCTCTTTCATGGTCTTTCATGATGTACCCTTCGAGTGTATCCTATGAGGAGGTACATGATATCCATGTGTCTCATTATCATTGATATTAAACTCGATCACTTGGTTAAGGAGGAATCTGCTGGGCTTCCACACCACAACATTAGGACTTTTCTTTTGTAACTAGTAAGTATTTTGGAGTAGATAATCTGAGAGTATGAAAATACATGCTTCTCTCATTCCTTCTACATTTGTTAAGTGAAATTCTTCTAAAAGGAGGAGCTTTAAGGACAGGTTTATTTTTTTGTTTGTTTGGTTTGAAAATAAATGAACATTTCACTTATTTGTTCTAGGTTTTCTGAGATATATATATTAGATCGAAGCTCTTATCTTAATAAGGCAGGGCTGGGGTGAATTAATATCACCAGGGGCCAAGAAGGTTAAAGTTTACAAAAAAGGGGAAGGGGTCATAGAGTAAATACTACAGTGGAAGCTTATACCACTGAAATACTTTGTTTTTGATATTGGCACCATCACAGGCTTATTAGAACGTTATCAAGTCTTAATCGTTTTGCTAGGTGAAGAACTGACTTTTTTTATGTTGCAACTCAAATATTTCTTCTCAAAATACTCCTCTACCTTACTCTGCAGAGTGATTATTCATGCCTCTTTGCTGTCCCTTAGTGCATGCCTCTGATATTTGTTACATTTATTACATTGTATTTCAACTGCTGACACTGCTCTCCCCCGCCCACTTAGACTACAAACACTTTGAGATCAGCCACCCATCTTAACTATCCTTTTATCTTTATCACTTAACAACACAGTGTTAACACATATATGGCTTTTAAATGAACGTTTAATACATTCTTGACAGCTGGGTAGATCGATGGGTAGAAGGATATATTAATTGCCGACTGAAAATATAGTAAGTCCTCACTTAATGTCATTGATACATTCTTGGAAACTACAACGTTAGATGAAACTAACATATGAGGAAATCAATTTTGCCATAGGCTAATTGATATAAACAAGAGTTAGGGAGGAGGGGATGGGTATATTCACACCTAATGGGTGCAGTGCGCACCGCACCATTTAGGGGATAGACACGCTTGTAGCTCTGACTCGGGCAGGGCAAAGGCAATATATGCAATCTAAACATTTGTACCCCAAAATATTCTGAAAAAAAAAAAAACCCAAGAGTTAAGTTCCTATGGCATATTTCTGTCACAAAACAGCACTAAACTTCTAAATAAAGACCCCAAACACTTCTAGCATTAAACATTGAAATACATGTGAGCTATATATACATTTAAGAAAGATTAATGAAAGAAAGAAAGAGAGATAAATATTTACCTAGTTATTCCATTACAGGGTTGCAGGTGGCCCGAGCCTGTCCTGGCAGCTCAGGGTGCAAGGTGGGAACCCACCCTGGACAGGATACCATTTGCTCCCAGGGCACATTCAACCCACATGCAGCTGGCTGCAGGAATTCACCTCATGTGCACAGCTTTGGGATGTGGAAAGAAATCAGAATACCAAGAGAAACCCTTGCAGACCTGGGAAGGGCATGCAAACTCCACACAGACAGTGGTCCTGGCTGGGAATCAATTATTTTTCGTCAACGTTATAACAAAAATACATTGAACAAGATGACGTTATTCGAAGACCTGCTGTACCTACCTTCAGGGAGTTTGTCTAGTGAGAATTTGAATTACTGTGGGTAAAATGTAGGGGACAATATATTGACAGAGTCTAGCTCAGCCATTAAAAAGTCATGTGGCTGTTGCAAAACCATTTTGCCTTTCTGGGTTTCAGTTTCCCCATCAAATTAACTGATTAGATGATCCATAAAGTCACTTTCAACGATAAGACATTCCATCATTCTAACATCTTCTTGGATGTTGCCGAAATATGAGCACTGTAGACTCTTCAAAGTGTCCAATTGAATAAAATTTATAAGCAAGTACATGTGTTCTTTCTAGCATCAGAACTTTTATATTTTATCTAAATTGCATCAGTGTAAAATTAGATCCTGTTTCGTATTACTGTCAATCTGTTAGCTCTTCAGAACTAACCAAGGGGAATGATCATTTTCCATTTCAAGCTATGGCAAAAGTAAGCACATTTTTGGTGCCTTCCCAACTCCCCTGGAATTACATTTATGCATTATGTCAGTGCTGCTTCATTCATGCTGCTGCTGTTAAGCTCATCACCTCTCATGAGACAAATTCATAATTTAAGGAATGAAATTAAATGCTTAATGGCATCACACAGACTTATTTCAGTGCAGAGCAGTTTTCTTGCTAATGAAAACAGTGCCTTGCATTTACTTTGCATTTTGTATTTCCAAAGAGCTTTCACATGCATCACCTTGTATATGGGAACATTTTAAAAACCATGATGAGCTGAACAAAAGTTATGTGTTGTTATTATCATTACTGTGATATGATAACCTAGAGAGGTAGACAAGGAAAGCAAGAATCTTTATCCCAGTTTATAAATCAATATAACCATAAGGAAGCTAAGAGAGTTCTCCTGATCATGGGTACTGTGAGAAAAATCCACTCTTCTACGTATTTTGAAGAGTATTTGTTCTTGTCCTAAAGGCACTCACAATTTGGTAGATGGTATTTAAACACAACTAATTTGTTTTTATTTGAAGAACTGGTGGTGAGGAGGGTGAAAAATGTCTATGATGAGTATTTAATGGCAATATTTACCAGTTTGACAGGAGCAGAATGACATTCAAACCTTTGAAAAAAAGAAAACTAAAATAATAAGAGAGGGAGGGACAAAGGGAGGCAGAAATAAAGGCAGGCAAGCTCCACTTCCACTTATATCCTATCAATCTCACTTGAAAAATCATATTGAAAAATTATATTTCAAATATCTGAAAGTGCTGAGGAACATCAGTATTTTAGGAAACAAGTTGCACAGATACACAAAGATACTGTGGAAGGATAATCTTCACACTGGTGTCAAGAATGTTACATTTGTACATTTTCTTGCAAAACTTATTAGGATCTCATTTACCATACCTGTTGAACTCACAGTTATTAGAACCTGCATAAGTTGTGCTATTTTCTCTTGTTAAAAACATTGTCCTCACAAAAAGGAATCAGAATTTCATTGTTCTACCTATTTCAAGTAAAATATGCTTACTAGTGTGTGGAAAAATACTGACCTTTTCAAATGTCAAGGTATGATAGGCTGGATGTACCCAATAAAGGAAAAAGAAAAGAGAAATAGATAAATGGTCGAAACACAGAGCTCTTGAAAAATTTCAAAGAAACTCAAGACCTCTAACCCCTTACACATAATATGCCAGATCACAGTCAAGTTCCTCTATCTCAGTCAGCAAATAGAAGAAGGCATTTACAAGAGGGCCATATCCTCCTAAAAGTGATTTCACGATTATACATAGAAAATTAATCCACTTACAAGTCAGTGTCCAATAATACATTATATTAATTATATGGATCTGGGTTGTGCATTCTATATGCTATTTCATAATAGTAAAAATCTCTTGAATACCAAAACATATCTCTTGGGTCTAAAATTAAATAAGGAACATCTATAATTTATTTCTTTCCACATTTTTATAAAAACCCATCCACAGTGAAGATAAATGTGAAAAAGAAAAGCAGCAGATATAACAAGAGCAATAGTAGCTAATATTTATTGAGTACTTAACATGTGCCAGGCATTGTTCTAAGTGCTTTGCATGTATTAATGCATGAATATTCTCAATAACCTTAGGAGGTGAATATTATCATATCCTACGTTGCAAATGTCAAAACTGAGGCTCAAAGAAGCTAAGTAGCTATCTCAGGTTTCTACAACAGGTCAGTAGGAGCACTAGGATTATAACCCAGACCATGTGACTCCCAAGTCATTGCTCTTAATCTCTTGGTTATCTTATAAAGGAGGGGAGGAAGCAGTGAGAGGGAAAGGAAGAAGAAAGGAGGAGGAGGAAGGAAGAAAGACAGGGAGGGAGACAAAGAGAAATGTGAGGGAGAGAAGGGGAGAAAAAGTTGTTGAGAGAGTGAGAGGAAGAAAGAACAAAATGGGAAAGGAAATGATTTATCTAACTCAAGTTTCAAAATGACAAATTAGTTCCCTCAGTGAATAGCTAATACGTTATTGAGAGTACTTTTGTGAAAGTGAAGAATGCTAACACACTCATGCTAGAAAGTTCAGGGAGGGGAAGTTGTAGTGGAGATAAGAATGCTGTATTGCTACATTAGAACTGCCTGCCAAGAACTGTGTCAGAATACTTTCCCTGAAAACTGTTACAATAAGAGAAGGAAGAAAATTAAAAATGGATATTTTTCCCTACCTTGAAACTTAAAGTAGCTGCAAACATAAGAGGCCATTTTTCTTTTTTGAACAACAGAGGTTAAGTGCAGGCTTCTTGTCTAATTCTTAGCTAAGGCCAAAGAATAGATTTAGCTCCTTTAAAGGATGCGTTACTCGGTGCTGCCTGAAGCCCTCAGGCCTGATACTCATGCCACGGTTAGGTAGTTCAAACTTTCATCCCCTCCAGCTTATTATTCCCACAACTTAACTCAGCTCAGTCAAATTGAGCTATTTGTTATTTCTCAAAGTCACCCCATACTTTCCCACCCCATACTCGTTTTTACTCATGTTTGAGCAAATCCTACCGTTTTTTCAAATATCAGCTAAAGTATCCTTCACCACCACTGCAAAATTTCCCTTTATAGCCCCGGTTAGAATTGCTCTTTTCTTCCTTTGAATTCTCCTCAAGCTTGGTCTGCATTTTTTTCTTTACACTTTTCACTTTCTTCTTGAATCTCTTACCTGCACGATTCAATATCTTAATTTCCTCAAAATAGGCTGTAACCCCCTGAGGCAGCACCACGGCCTGGCCTATCTTTATAGACCTCATGGTACTGAAAAGATTGGTTTTTAAATAAATATCTATTTAATTTCTACAATGTGCATAACATTATAAGGACATATCCATAATCAGTACAAGGCATAAACATATGTAGATGTTTGTATGACATGTAAGACACAATGACTTCAACTAAATTCTGTACTCCCAGAGAAAACAATAGGGAAATCAATAGCTCTCATCTAATGTCCACTGAGGCCCCAAACAACAGTGCCTGTGGGGCCCCTGGAGGTAGCATCCACGAGAGAAGCCAGAACTGGGCCTGACGAAGGACGAAGAGGAGAGGAAGAGGCGGTGGAAACCAGATAGCGCACCCTTCTTCAAAGGCGACCACCTCTCCTTGGAAATGAGCTCGTCATTACTGTGTGGGAATCCTGGCCTACTATGCCAAAAATTCAGATTTTGATGTGAAATCTTGCAATTTTTAAAATCTCAGTAACTAATATTTTTAATTAATAAAAGAAGTAAAACACAGTGAAGGCAAATAAAACCTATTTGTGTGCTGAATCCAGGCTTCGATCTCCAGCGTGGCATATCTGGCCTGGGATTTTCAGGCAGGTGTGACAGAAGGACGGGGTCAGAGGTCTGTGACATTTATATAAGACACAGCGAGTCTTTCCTCTGTCGAATTCCTGCCATCACTTCTGGGCAGGAGGAGGATGTGCTTCACTTAAATTTCCTCAGGGACCAGAGAAAGGTGAGCTACTCCTAGCCATGCCACATCCAAGCCAAAGGGCTAGGGAAAAGAATCAAAGGGAGGATAGCAAGGGAGGTATAGCTGCAGAACTAGTGTATCAGTCTACTTGCAGAGAGACCAGGAAAGTTCAGAGCTGGAGATCCTGCTGTCTAGTTCCTTCATTTCAGAAATAATGAGCTGAGGTTTGGAGAGGCAACACAAAGATCAAAGTAAGTTACTGATTGCATTAACTTCCTAACACTGACCACAAACTGGGTGCTTAGACAACAGAAACTTAGTGCCTCGCAGTTCTGGAAGCTGGAAGTCTAAAATCAAGGTGTCAGCAGGGTCTATCCTTTTGGAGGGCTGTGAGGGAGAACCCCTGTTCCATGCCTCTCTCCTACCTTCTGGTAGCCTCCGAGGTTCCTTAGCTTGTAGGTGCCATTCCCACTGTGTCTTCCCTCTGTGTCTTCCCACTGTATCTGTCCCTGTGTCCAAATTCTCCTTTTTGATAAATATACCAGTCCTATGGGATTAGGGCCCACCTTAATGACTGCATCTTAACTTGATCATCCAAAAACCCTTACTGCTGAACAAGATCATACTCACAGGTACTGGAAGTTAGGACTTCAGCATATTTGAGGGGAACACAATTCAACCCATAACAGTAACAGCGTCCACAATCCAACACTTTTGCAGAGCTCCCTCTGCAAATTGGAAATCCCAGCAGAACCTTGTGTTGGGAAAAGAGAGAACTAGGGGTCATGACAGTAATATCAGGGCAGGACCCTGTATCACAGCACTGCTTTTCTGTTAATACGTTGCTTTGTGCAGAATGCTAGAAACAATATTGTAATATTTCTCCTGGGAAATAAATAAATATATTTCTTTCCACTCTGTAATCTGAGGATGCTACCTGTGCATGTAGACAGCTGCACAAGCAGCTATTCTGTGTGTCCTATTCCAGAATAATAACTTTAAAGGGTCAGATCCTACCTGATACTATAGGACTAAATGTACCAAATGCCTCTGTACAGCTGCAAACTGTCTAAAATCACAGTGGAAAACACATTGCTGAACTTCTGCAAATGCACAAATTACATGGTAAAGAGATCTTCTGAAAGCATCTACTATAATGAACTCCTGACCTCTCTACTCCCCTATTTCTTCTTCAAACACCTTTGAAATTCAACCAAAATGAAGATGATCCAGAAGCCAGCTGGGCCACCCGGCTGGATACACAGAGATTACACAGGTCTTCAATGAGATTCCTCTGTAACTCTGAGGGCCTCCTGACTCATACCCTTGAAAATGTCAACTCATCTCTTTGAACAAGTTTTGTTACTTGTAAAATGCAGTTGAAGAAGGGTATATATAAAGATGAGGAAGGTGACACACTACAGGAGATAGCATAGCTGCTCCTATGAGAATCCAGGAAGGCTTCACCAAATCAATTCACCAACATTTGAATTGATTTTAAAAAAATTGGTTAGGAATTCACCTAACCAAAGGAAGAGGGAATGAGTATTTCAGACAAAAGCTATGTGCAAAAGTGGAGTGGAATGAAAAAGTATGGCACATTAGGAACAAGTAAGGGCTGTATTTACTCAATTCTTAAGTGCCACCAACTCTAAGACAACTAACAATATAATAGGCTTTTTTAAAGAAAAAGAAGTACTCGCACCTTATCTGTGCATATCAATTTTCATACTCAACTTTTTTTTCAGCAATGATGACATATGAAAAAGAAAAATTATCCCAGAATCAAAGGAAAATTAGATGATCTGATAAATTCTTTCCAGCTCTACTATTTTTTAAGTTGTTGGGCTGCCAGGGTCACAGAAATGAACTCAGTTTGTCAATGGAAAATTTAGTATTCATGATAAATAAAGCTCTCTGCTGGGTGCTAGGAGGGGGATACAAAAACACTTTAGAAATAGTTATAGCCTTGAAGACTTAAAAAGGATTGGGTAAATTCTATGTGTGTTGCTATCGCATTTCTTCCAACTTGTATACTTAATATGCTAGTTTTTTCTGCACTAGTACAATCTTATATCTACCAGTATTAAATGTCACCTTGCCAGATAATTTTCATAGTTATAGCTTGTGAAGATCTTCTAGACTTCTGATGCTTCTAATGACATTCTTAAATCAGTGTCACAACAGAGTGGCCATTCATAAACAGTTGTGAAGAAGGTCAGAAGTAATTTCTCATTATACGCAAGTACCTGGTTTCATGAATTTGATTTAAGGAGA
Organism: Microcebus murinus; assembly: GCF_040939455.1. Classification (NCBI taxonomy): domain Eukaryota; kingdom Metazoa; phylum Chordata; class Mammalia; order Primates; family Cheirogaleidae; genus Microcebus; species Microcebus murinus. Next base: position 51,727,042 of record NC_134105.1, on the reverse strand, counting down.
TTTCTATATGATCATCCATCTACTCTTTTTACAATTAACAAAAGCTTTCTTGAGAAGACAAAAGGTGGAATATAGCTAGGGCAGCTGGAATTGTGCATCATTTATATCTATTTATCTCTGCTGTAGTCCACATTCAACATTTTTCCTGAATGTTTTTCTTTATCCAAACAGGTTGTACTAATTTGCAGTCCCACCAACATTATATAAGCATTCCTTTCTAGATGCATACATGCCAACTTCTATTGTTTTTTTAACGTTTTAATAATGGCCATTCTGACTGGTTTAAGGTAATATCTCACTGTGGTTTTAATTTGCATTTCCCAGTGATTAGTGATGTTGAACATTTTTTCATATGTTTTTTGCTCATTTGTCTATCTTCTTTCAAAAAACTTCTGTTCATGTCTTTTGCCCACTTTTTTAATGGGGTTGTTTTATTCTTGCTATTTGAGTTCTTTGTAGATTCTGGATATTAGCCCTTTATCAGATGTATAGTTTATGAATATTTTCTCTGATTTTGTAAGTTGTCTACTTAGTATGTTGATTATTTCCTTTGCTGTGCAGAAGCTTTTTGATTTAATCAAGTCCCATTTATTTATTTTTGTTGTTGTATTTGCCTTTGGGGTCTTAGTCATAAATTCTTTACCTAGGGTGATGTCTAGAAGAGCGTTTTCATTTTCTGCTAGAATTTTATGGTTGCATGCCTTACAATTAAGTCTTTTATCCATCTTGAATTAATTTTTGTATATGGTTAGAGATAGGGGTCCCATTTCATTCTTCTGCATGTGATTATCTAATTTTCCCAGCATCAAAGGTATTGGTCTCCCTTTCCTCCTTAGATATTTTTAAATAAAAATGGAATTTTCAACAAGTGATAAATACACAATGATGAAAAGAAGGGTAGAGGGTGGTCACTGACACTTTGGATGACCAAAGCTGGATTGAGTAGTGTCAAAGAATGAGGCAGGGCAGAGACAGGCTCAGCCCAGTGACATCTTGGGTGCTACGGCTGCAAAGGGAACCAGAATGAACCTTAGGATGGAAAACTAGAAAAACAGTCAAAAGTCTTTATTTAGACCTCCAGATATTGACACCCTCATCCCAGTCCCCAGGCAAAAAATTGGAAGGGCCTCTCTAAAGAATTTGACTAAACTGTATGGTGAAACTGGAGCATTGTACCCTTGAGGATGTGTGTGGCTGTGGGGGCAAGGGGAGCCCAGCACGAAGTCCCCAGTGGAATGCCTTGTCCACTCTCTCTGCCACATTGCCGTAAAGCTAGACTTACTCTTCAATGCAGAGCTCCACATCAGCTTTTTTATTGACTCATTCCTAAATATGAATGGACAATCAAGAATCATCAGGCATTTGAAGAAAGCTTAAAACATGCGAGAGACCCAGATTTTAAAAAAATAGAAATAGAGATAATTTGACAAGGTTTTCAAAATCTGGGTATACCCATGCAAGTGAACATCAACCTTGATGAGCATCTTAGTGGAAAAGTAGGTTAAGAGCAAACTGCTCTTCTAATGTTTGCTCCATCCCTCCCAGGTTCCTGTCTTCCACACATCTGATAAGCATTCTCTATAGGTTACGCTTCTGGGGCTCTAGAAGTTGTGACCAATGCAATCAAGAAAATATAATAAAAATAGAATGTTGCCAATGCTAAAAACTGTATGATAAAGTATTATATCTAAAGAAGGAAAGTAGGGTTAAGTACAAAATCTTAGAAAAACAGGAGTCAAAGAAGTCAATTTGGCAATGTTAATTTAGAATGTCCAAAGGACCTTGCATCTGTAGGATATCAGAATTTGGACGAAAGACCATTGCCACAGGACATTTTATCAGGATTCTTAACACCTTAAGCAAAATATTACAACACTATCAACTCTTTCTGCTCAGATTCTAGTCTTTCAGAGCAATAATCTGATAAATTTATCCACCCAGCTAATGAAAAAAGAGGAAAGAAGTTTTCAGACAGTTAATGTGTCCAATGTAAACTCCCCAGATTCTGGAATTCCATATTCTATATCAGAAAATTTCATGTTTTATTAACTTGTTATCCATTTCTTAGGGTCTAATTAAATTTTATGCAGGGTTAGAATCAGATTTTGGACCTCAATGCTTGATGAATTCGACAAAAATAATGCCAGTCTGGATTGTCTTGGCTGGGTAGTTAGGTAATTCCCTGCCTGGAAATAACCCTCTATATTTAGTGTATATTTCTCTATAATAGTAGTTCTCAATATTGGCTACACAGTAGCATTATCTGGGGAGTTGCTAAGAAGTTCTTATATTTAGATAAACTGCAGATATGCAGATTAATTTGATCTGTAGTGAAAACTGGGCATTGGTGTATTTTAAGAAATTCCTAACTGCCCCAAAAGTAAGCAAGAAAAGAGAATCATTGCTCTGAGGTAAGTCACCACGGTAGGTCAGGAGTTTAATCTACTATTGGGCTGCTGACAGTTCAGTATGAATTGTGTCATCCATTTTGAATATCAATATTTTATTATTATTGGTCATTATATTCATTTATACTTCATGATCACACAATTTCAACAAATGGAAGTTATGGACAGAAAACTGTTACTTAACAGTTAAAAAAATCTTTTGATACCTGAAACTTCTCAAGAATCAATTGGATTGTAAACTGTCTAACTTTGGAAGGCTTTGAGGCTGGACAAATTCAACTTGAGATTTTTTGTATGTAAGGAGATCCAAAAATAAGTAAGACATAGTCTTTGTTTTCAGGGAGTTTTCAATCTAAGGTTTCTTTTCATTCTAAGCTTGTATAATTTGCACATCAATTATTTTATTTTTATCAGACTAATAATAAAATTCACAACCAAGTATTAGTACTTTCTTCCTTTTCCTGGATTTCACTTTTATTTGAAAAATCTGCTTTATTATTTGATGTTTTATCTATTTCTTACTGGCTACAGAACTTTAGGCAATTTAACCACTCTAAATTTTAGTTTTCTCGTCTTTGAGAAAGGATTTCCATAATAATCCATTTGGGCTGCTGTGACAAAATACTATAAATTGAGTAGTTCATAAACAACAGAGAATTATTTCTCACAATTCCGGATGTTAGGAAGTCCAAGATCAAGGTGCTGGCAGATTTGTTGTCTGGTCATTACCTGCTTTCGGGTTCATAGACGGTGCCTTATTGCTATGTCCTCACATAGTGGAAGGGACATTGCAAGTCTCTGGGGCCTCTTTTCCACTAATCCCATTTGTGAGAGCTCTGCCCACATGATCTAATCATTTACCAAAGTCCCCACCCTCTAATACCATAACACTGGTGATTAGGTTTTCAACATGTGAATTTTAGGGAGACACAAACATTCAAACCATAGCAGCTCATAATAGTGGAAGTACTTACTCTCAAATTATTCTTGTGAGTATTAAATGAACTTACACTTATAATGTTCTTAGCATAGAGCCTAGCTCAGAGCAAACACTTAATAAATGTTTGTTATTATCTATTGACTCTCAAAGCAATGCATTCAATGCATAATTTATGATCTTTCTTCCTGCTATTATAATTTAAGGAAACTGAGACTTTTCTAAGAATTCCTTTAACTCACTGGCAAGGACTCTATTGATAGTGTATAGAGTGAATACATTTTTATGTATTTCAAATTCAAAGGAGATATGAAAAGTAAGAAATACCTTACACATGGAATTAGGCTTGCTGTTAATCTAGCTATAAGTACCACTAAGACAGACATCCAATGTACATTTTATAATGAGCTGTTTCATTTTCTTATTCATGTGTGTGCTCTTCATTCTCTCACAGAAGCTGTATAATTAAATGATTACAGTTATCTTATTATGGACTAGCATAGTGAATATAAAACACATGTATGAGAATAACAAAATCTTGTATTAGGAAATGATTATAACACAGAATAGCAACAGCAATTTGTACTTGTCTTGATGAAACTCATTTTGTTTTATAAATCATTAGATATTTTCCAACTCTGCAAAATAATGTAAATTGATGTTTTCCTTCACAAAGTGCTAGTTAAAGTAAAATTTTGATGGCAATTATAATTGTAAATTGATCAAGAGCTTTGAAATACCAAATGCAAATAAAGCAGCTCAAAGCGTAGGACATCTGGAGCAGCCCAGCAATGCAACTTCTAGTTATTTTCTGCAGTGCAAAATGTTCTAGTTGGGTAAACAGATTAACCTTTTTGAATGCTATTCGCACATTTGATTCAAATCCATGGGGAAAAGCACCTTTCGGTGCTTGGGAATTCTAAATGCAATTTTGTCTCAAAATCTCAACACCAGGGGAGAAAAGGAACAAGAAAGAAACTTGGCCACTTCAGAAGCTGTCACAATCACTACAGACAAACCGGAGCTTTGGAAGACGAAGACCCAGTTTTAGGTTCTGTTCTGCTATATACTTGTGTGAAGTCTTGGGAAAGTCACCACATTTCTCTGATTCTGTTTCCTCTTTTGTTAAAGTGGGAGGACACTACTTCCTCCAAGGAGTTGCTATGGGGATTTGTTGATGCATGGACATGAAGCCCTCTGTAAACTGAAAAGCATTTTAACACCATTAAATATGATAAGGTGTGGATACATTGATGTTAGAGGCATAGAAGGAAAACACAAACTACAACAAAAACAAAGGGAGACTGAATCGGTCTAACAATCAGGCAGCACAGATGACAGAGGATTCTTTAGAGATTGTGCTTGCCCTCATTACTTTGTCTATAATTGTCATCTTGGCTATGTTGATTAAATGAGAACCTTGGGAAGGCACCAGGCACGCAGTACACAACTAGTAAATTATTTTTTTTTATTTTGACCACAAGTGATCAGAAGTAATTGTTACAGTAAATCATTGCTTATCTACTTTCAAGTAGTAACCTATGAAATTTTATATATCTGTATTTATCTGGTCATTTAATTAATTCAGCAGACACTTTCCAATGCTCCCTCTAAGCCTCACTCTACATGTAATCATACCTGCAAACATTTTTGCGACATAAAAGAGGCCCCAGACTATGATGCATGTGACTAAGCAGCATTGTGACTAATCAACACCAACAATTATGCTCAGTTGGGGCTAAAAAGACCAAAAAAACCATAATTTGAGAGGATGATTAAAGACATCTTAGTAACAATAGGAAAAAATTATATATTTTTAAAAAACTCACTCTGATAGATTTTCCAGCAGCTGCTTCTTATATTTGCTAGTTCCATGATTCTGGATATCCTCTGTTGGATTCCTCCATATGTACTCTCACTTTCACCCTATGCTTTAGACTAGGAAAGGTTGAACTACCTGACTTACAGCACTTGGCTCTCTTGCCCCAACTTCTCCTTGCCTTCAGCCAATGGGGAGTAGAGAGAGGTAGTTATTCTTCTGCCTCCTTCCCAAGGGGTCATCATGGGCCAACTGAAAGGCACATCTGTTATAAGATGGTTGTCTCTACTCACCCTTGCTTGTAATTCTCCCCTTCCCTCTGCTTGTGAGACTTAGGGGTGATGATGGTGCCACCGTTTCTTACTTGGGCAACTGAATTGCCTTTTGTGACTTCCCTTCTACTCACCTTTGTAAATAAAAACTCGACAAATCTCCTCAAATTTTTCTAATTTGAAAGTGCCATCTGTTTCTAACTAGGATTCTAAAATAAATATTCATAGAATTTTAGATTAGAGAAAAGAACATGTATTGGTGTGAGTACTCAGTTTGTAGAGGTAAAGAGAGGTAAATGTGCTTGCTCAAGGTCACAAAGCTAGTGGCAAAATCAGTAGTAGAGGTTTTTATCAACGAAAGCAATGTTATAAAACAGTGGTTCTCAAAATGCGATTCCTAGACCAGCAGCAATAGCATCACTAGGTAATGTATTAAAAATGCAAATTTTCAGGCCCTACCCTAGACTTACTGGATCAGAAACTCTGGGATAGGACCCACTAATTTTATTTAACAATCTCTCTAAGTAGGTGATTGTGATGTAAGCTAAAATTTGATGACCGACATTTAAGGTACATAGGAAAAGCTCAGTAATTTGGACTATTAGGGGGGAAAGTTCATTTTAGTAGAAAGGCTAGGTTAAATAATACTCTTTAAAATACTAACTACAGATACATCAAATGTTCATAGCAGCATTATTAACAGTATTCACAATAGCCAAAAGGTGGAAACAACTTAAATGTCCATCAACAACTGAATGGATAAATAAAATGTGGCATATACATACAATGGAATATTAGCCTTAAAAAATAAAATTCTGATGCATGCCACAACATGGATGAACTTTGAAGATATTAGGCTAAGTGAAGCCAAACACAAATGTATTAATATCATATGATTCTACCTATGTGGAGAACCTAGAGCAGTCAAATTTATAAAGGCAGAAAGTAGAATAGTGGTTGCTAAGGACTTGGCAGAGGGAGAAATGAGGAGTTATTTTTAATGGGTAAAGAGTTTCTGATTGTGAAGAAGATGTTGATGGTTGTACAACAATGTTAATGTACTTAATGCCACTGAACTGTATAAAAATGCTTACAGTGATAAATTTTATGTTATGTATGTTTTACCACAATTAAAAAATAGGTTGTCAATTCTTTTAAAACACATAAAATAACTATTAGAAAACTGTTTCAATGTTTATATCATATAAAGCTTTTCTTAATAAATCTTGGGACTCAGGTATTTTCATCTTGGTAAGAATTTGGTATGCCTTAAATCTGTGATTAAAATAGCATCATTTCATCATTTACTTATAAATAATTTGCTAAAGTTGATAAAAGTGCTTTGTTTATCTGATAGCTTAAGCCTCCTTGTAACCTGTTTTTTCACACGTGCTATGTAGGTTTTACAAAGTAAGCTTCAACTCTGTCCAAACTGGTCATATCATTAAGCTGCTGACTTATCCAACACTGTTTATCCAAAGTCTCTACAAGTTCCCAACCAACTACCAATAAGATAGACCAGATAACAGTAGTTTCAGAAATAGTGGTAGGAGTAGTAATCATCACCTTCATCATAGTTGTAGCTGTAGTAGAAATAGCTGGTATTTAAATTGAGTGCTTACTACATACTAGGGGTTGTTTTAATTGCTTTTTATATATTCTCACTCATTTATTTTCCTGACAACCATATGAGGTAGACACTATTTTTATCTTTCAAGCCTCAGAGAAGTTAAATAACATTCCCAAGTTTACCCAGCTGGTATTGTGGAAGAAAGATGAAAACACAGATGGTTTGACTTCAGAATCTATGCTTTTAGCCATTAAGAATTGCTACCTCCCTTAGTAATTACTATCTACCATATATTTGGCATTCACTGTGTGCCAGAAATCGTGCTATGTGCTATTTCATACATTATCTCACACAATCATACTGAAGAGTTAGTTTAGCAGTAGACACGACCTGTGGAGTTTGTTTATCCATTGCCCTCTTCCACTTTCTCTAACGGTAGACATCTGCAGCCAGGTATATACATTGGACCTCTCCCAGTCTAGTTAAAGCTGCCTAACTTAGAGACAAGGAAAACCTCCAAGTTCCTCTGAACAATTCTATTTCACACATCTTTATAAATGTGATAGAAGTTACTATTTTGACTGTGTCTATTGATTATTATTCCTTTAAACTTTCATCAATTTCTGCTCTTTATTGAAAAGCTAGGTTTAAGCAATGATTTAAAAATCAAGATCCTCTTCAGCATTATTCTGCATTTATGAATGCTTTTCCTAGAATAGTCAGGTTTATGTGGTACCTGGACCCTACTGTAGTGCTAGAAATTTACATTAAGGCTAACATTTTCATTGAAAAGTGTTAACTGTGAATTTACTTGACATTTCTATCTTTCTATAACTAGATGAATAGAAATCTCTAATCTAGGAGTACTACATAGAAGTCACCTGTGGATCATTTTAAGAAGAGTTCCACAAATTCAACCCCTGATATTCTAACAAAAATGCCTACTGCAAAAAAATATTCTAGCAATGTCAATATGGTCTTTTAACTTCACCTACAGAACTATTGTTACACTTACTCAAAGAATTTTATCTCATCATCACCAGTTACATATGTATTCTTACATATGTAATTGGATAAAGAAACTCTAAGAAACAAGAAGAATTTTAAGACATTTGTTAGTTTATTTTAGATATATCTTCATCATGATATTCTATGACAGAATTTCACAGGCTCAATGTCCTAGTCACAATTGCGTTAATTTCCTTATCCCTTAATAATCAGGTACAATGATTAGCAAGAGATATACAAATAACTTATTTATCTCAGTCAACATAGACTTCATCTCTCCATCTACCATCAGTACTACAGTAGACATTGGGCAGAAAAAGACTTGATTAAGAGAATAATGGAATGAAGACAATGGTGTGGGAATAGGAACTTTTTATATGATCAATGGTTTGACTTAAATCCAGTCAAAAACTAGCCAATAGGCAAGCTAATTTCATTGGAAACTCAAACAGGTCTTTTGTTTGATTTTATGAGTCAGCTGGATAAAGATAATTTATAACAGTGCTGTAACTAGAAACTGAATAATTTGCATACTATGACTGACAATAAATACTAACAAATATATATGGACACCATAATATCATTAATAAAAGACATTAAAATGAATGTGTATTTTCCTGGTCATTAGTGATATTGATCATTTTTCATATATCTATTGGCCATTTGTATGTCTTTTCAGGTCTTTTGCCCATTTTTTAGTTGGGTTATTTGTTTTCTTGCTATTGAGTTGTTTGAGTTCCTTATTTATTTTGGATATTAACCTCTTATTAGATGTATGGTTTGCAAATACTTTCTTTCATTCCATAGGTTGTCCCTTTATTCTATTGTTTCCTTTGCTGCTCAGAAGCTTGATGCAATCCCATTTGTCTATTTTTACCTTTGCTGCTTGTACTTTTAGGATCATATCCAAACAATCTTTACCCAGACCAATGTCAAAAAGCTTTTCCCCTGTGTTTTCTTCTAATAGTTTTAGAGTTCCAGGTCTTATGTTTAAGTCTTTAATTCATTTGGATGAACTTGGAGGATATTATGCTAAGAGAAATAAACCAAACACAGAAAGACAAACACTGAATGATGTCACTAATACGTGGAATCTAAAAAACAAAAAAAAAATCAAACTCATTGAAACAGAAAGTACCCATATAGACTCATCATCAAATTGGTACTGACTGATTAACACGATGGTGCTCAAAGGATGGTGGTGTTCACTAGGGATTTGGGGGTTGGAGGGGTAGTCCCACATCTGTGGGATGGGGTGAACATTGTAGTGGGGAAGTGCATACCTCTAACCCTTCCTAGGGAGAGGCAAAGATATAAAATGTAACCAAAATGTTAAGAAAAAAAGAAAAACAAACATTTGTCGGGTGTGGGGCAGGGGGGAGGGGGGAGGAGGGGATGGGTATATACATACATAGTGAGTGTGATGCACACCGTCTGGGGGATGGGCACATTTGAAGCTCTCGCTCGAGGGGGGACGGGAGACATGGGCAATGTATGCGACCTTAATGATTTTATCCCCATAATATTCTGAAATAAAAAATAAATAATAATAAAAAAATAGAAACAGAAAGTACCATGATGGTTATCAGAGGCTGGGGTGGGTGAATGAGTTTGGGGGGACTTCGGTCAAAGGACACAAAATTTCAATTAAAAAAGAGCAATAACTTCAGGAGATCTATTGTACAACATAATGACTGTAGTTAATAACAATATACTGCATACTTGAAAATTGCTCAGAGAGTATATTTTTAAAGTTCTCAACACAAAAAAGATAGGTGTGTAAGGTAATGGATACATATATCAAAACATCCTGCTGGACACCATAAATACATACAACTTCTATTTATCAAGTTAAATGATGAATTAAAAAATAATGTTTCATTTTTTAAAAATCCAAATGAAATATCTTAACTCTGATTTCACTATAATGGGTAAGATCTGTTGTTCCATTGTTTTATATTGACACTTACTTCACATCAATACAAGCTTCAAAATAGCTTTTTTTTTATTATTTATTTCGGCATATTATGGGGTACAGATTTTAAGGTTTCAATTTATTGTCCTGTGTTGATGCTTACACAACTGAGACTGATCATATACACCTGGTAGTTTAGAATAGTTTCACATTCTACAGGATCCAATTTGTCTTCAAAAAGACTTGCTTTATCTCATAAAAGGTTTAGAATCAGGAAAGCTCCTAAAGGGAAAAACAATGGAAAATAACTTGGTGTTCTGCCTGGAAATGAATATATCTACATGAAAATATATTATTTCCTGCAGCAAGGATGCTATCAAATAAAAAGCCTTTTTGGTCATCACACTGGACTCACCATAAAAAGTCTCATGGGAAGGCAGGTATTTTTTGCTGTTTTCTAAATCATGTGAACAACTGAAAACTTTCTAAGTGCAAAAATCAAAATAGCTTTTAAGCTCATGCTATGTAATAATTGGTCTTTTAATCCAAAATGTGTTTATTGGGATGGTTTCCCATTCATCTTAATTCAGAGTACTTTTAGTGCTGCTTTCTTCTGAAGGAATGTCCTTCTGTAAGCCTTGCTTTTCTTCCTGTAGGCTGGCAAAGGACAGTTGAGCAACTAACACAAAAAACTATTGTTTGTACATGGTGAAGACCTTGGTGACTTTACAGAATTCTGGGCATTTTACATCCATGAAGTAGGAATTGGGGCTCTGCACCAGACACTTCTGGTGTTTCCACTTCTCCTCTTCTGGAGAGGGATGAAGGAGATCCTTTGTGTGTGGCATTTTCTCATGGGGAAGTTGTCACCACTGGAAAGATGGGCATAACTCATAATAAATATTGAGAAATGGGTTGACATCAACAATTCAAGTTCATTATTGTGCTTTTCTCATTTCAGGTGCACATTGAAAATAATTAATGACGCCTCTTAATCTTGATTTCATTGGTATGTACTTGCTATGCTTTATATGCATTCACAGTGGGCTATGACTTCATATTTCCTGGAAAGTAATGGAGCATATGCTTTTGTATAAACAGATTTTGTAATGAAAATTGAATTTCACTCACAGACCACATGGAAGCCCAAAATGTTTTGACAGATTGCGCAGGGGAAAATATCTATAGCTATTTTTCTGCATAAGGGTTATCATACTAACTCAGTACTATGGAATTATATTATTTATTTATTTGTATTTACTTGGTTGGGTTTTTTTTTCCCCTGTGGGTTTCATACTATGCTGAAAACAACAAGTATGGTAAAAAGGTTGCCATGATCTTCATTAGGAAAGCCAAGGCAACTTTCAGAGCTTTATCATGCTAAACCAATGTCTATACTGTATCACTATCAACATGTATGGAAAAATATTCCGGTTCACTAAAAGAGAAACTATAAGACCTTTTTTCAGTGGCAGATATATTGACCCCATAATAGAAGTTTAAGACACAAAATAAGTATCAGGGTAAGAAAAGGAAATCCAATGAAAGGAAAAGGACAAAATGTTTTAAAGTTTCAACCCTTTGGAGAGACACATTCAGCATCCGCTTTGTCTCAGGTTATTGAACTTCCTAAAGATATAGAGAAGAAATATATAATGTGAAGAAATTTATATAGGCATGATTTATCTTACTTCATCATGCTTAACAATTCACTTTAACCTTTCAGTGAGGAGTCATGGTGATTCTTCAGCAGCAGATGCTAATTTTGAACAAAATCAACAATTTAAAATATGTCTACAATGCAGTCCTACAACTAAACTAAATACTCCTAGGGAGGCAAAGTGATTGTACTCTATTGCTAATAATAATGCTAAATTTATTTGTTTTAAAATACTATATTCATAAATAACCATACGATCCTTTCTTTTATATAATTAATTTCCTTAAAAGTAGACTGTGGCATATTCTTTGGCATATCTACATCTAAGAGGAAAATTTTACTATTGAAATGATATTTAAGGCACAATATCTAAAGTATTTGGAGCTAAAGAAGCTTGGTGTGCTAGTCAAGCTAACACAGTAGGTTTCTGATTGCTATTTCTGGCCATCATTAACCTCATGTTGTTGAGAAAGTCATTTTCTGACTCAGGAAAGTGAATCTCAGTTTTTTCAACCATAAATTGAACAAGTAGATCTAAATGATCCTACAGATTCCTTCTATTTCTGTTTTTTTCCCTAATAATAAAAGATACTTGTTTGCTTTATTTTATTAAATAAATATGGAAGTCAAATCAAAGTACAAGAAGAGATACATTTTGCAGGAATTTTAACAGAAGGCATCTGTTAGGATTTTAGAATAACCCCCAAGATTTTCTCATAAGTCCAAAATGTATGATTAAAAGGCCTTAATGGCCTTCGAAAACATCAGACTCACTTCAGCAGTTATACTCACAGCGAAATGAATTCCAATACTTCCCATGTGCTTCTAGAATGATAAATTCTGATTTACAAAATTTACTCTGTCTGGGACTCATTACATTTTCCTAACATTTCAAAATAAAGCATATTTAGGTAGACATATCTATTCTCTCTGAAAACATGATAACAAAATCTCATATTTAAAGCAGAATGCTAGTACAATGCAGAAACCTTTCTCTTAAAAAACAAACAAACAAAAAACCCACAAGACTCTAAAAGATCTTATTATATAAAATATATAAAATTACTGGGGTCTATTCACATTAACTATTAAAATCAAAAGATCAAAAATTCAAAAGCTTAGTGTTTAGCTTGGCTGTGGATAGGTAATAGCAAAGGTTTTAGGCATCCTGATTCAGTAATAATTGGGGGGATATGTGTGATTAAACTCTCCACATAGAATACCCTCTTCCCAATGACAGCAAGACTGGAAGACATTCTTGTTGAGTCCCAATCCAACTGGCCAGCAGTGCTAGCAAGGTACAAATAGTTCAGGCTGGCCTTGAGGCCACATGTGGCCTTCTGAGTCCTTGAGTGCAGCCTTTTGACTTAATCCAAATTTTAGAGAACAAATCCTTTTAATAAAAGGATTTGTTCTGAGACGTTTGGATTCGACCGAGGGGCCACACTTGGGGATGTGGAGAATCACATGTGGCCTTAAGGCTGCAGGTTCCCCATCCCTGGTTCAACTTAAACGTGTCTAGGATCAGATTAATAACAGAGAATTCATTTTTATTCATTAATTGATTGATTAAGCAAATATTTATTAGGCACTTACTTGTGCTAGGCACTGTTCTAGTACTTATGGGTACTGTGATGAACTTATCAGCCAGATTCCCTCCCCTCACAGAGCTCCCTTTGAAGTGAAGGGAAGAGGGAAAATTAAAATATAAATACAGACTATATCAGATTATGACAAAAGCTATGAAGAAAAATAAGACAGAGTAAGAGAGTAAAGAGGTAGTTGTGTTTTAGGAAAAATGATCAAGAATGACTTCTTTGATGAAGTGACACTTAAACAGGAGCTTGAATGAAGTAAGGGACAAAATGGAAGATTATCTGGTGAGGTGTATTATAGGGAAAGGGAACATCCAAAGCAGAGGAAGGAATCTGTTCTCACTGCATGGACATGGAATAGAGACCTGGAGTGACTGTCCCATGTGGACAGAGACCGCATCTCAGTTGATTTATTTCCTAGCACCCACCACAGTATGTTGCACAATGTAGGTGCCAATATTGCTTGGGGCTTGACTTTAACCCACTTCCTGCTCACTTAAGTATTTGAAAAAAGAAGACAGGATATGTCCACTAGCTTAAGTCTATCAGCAATGTACATCCATTTTACCAGGGTTTATTGACTACTACCTGTGTGTCCATCGTTGTCAAAGCAGAAAAACAGATTTTATTCATTTATTGTCTAAAAATGTATATTCTGGTATTAAATCATATCACATAAAGAAAAAGGCATTAGAACAACAAAGTTGAAATGAGTTAAAAACATAAAAAATACATTAAATGGCTTCTATTAAATTATTACTTAAAATTTTTCAATATTTTTACCAAGCTAAGAACAAAAAATCTGAGAATTAGATTTAGTTGTGGGAACTGATGGGAGATGTGTTATGGGAATTCAATTCTCATTTTGTCCATATGTGTGTGTGTGTGTGTGTGTGTGTGTACAGAAAGTGTGATATGTTTTTATATGTCTTTAGTGAAAGCTAAAAGCATAATATTAAAAAATAGCTGAGTGAAGCCATTGATGGGAGAGTTAAAGGAAAGTACTCCAATTAAAATGTTTTTCAATGCTCTAATTTGACATAGAAATGAAGTCTTAGAAATTTGAAACAGACATGTTCATTATAATCTATAGACTTCCTTTCTTGAATGATAAAGTGTTACCATTCTTACCTGAGCTTTTCTTGCAAGCTAGGGAGCAAAAATTCAAAACTAACCTCTTGAAGAACCACATGGAGTGCTGATATTTTTAACCATTGATGTAAAGCAAAAACCCAGGCTACCTATGTAATGTGCAGATTTCAAAGATGGTATTTTATTTGAAAGTATTGAGCCTTATGCTCTCAGCCATGATGGAATAATGAACCATATTAACCATACCATTTTAAATAACTTAAAAACTGAACAAAAATCTATGAAACAATGGATTGTGATTCCTGAATGAAGGTAAAGAAACAAGGTGAGTTCAGTGAATGTCCAGTGTACAGCCTGAAGGCAGTGGCTAGGCTGCAGTTCAGAGAAGGGGAACCCAGACAGAGACCAGTGTTCATGCTGAGTTAAGAAAGACATCAGAGTTAAGGGAGGACAAGGGGTTAGAGACTGCAAGACTAAATACCAGAGATGAGGGAGTTGTAGAGAGGTAATGCTCTGGGGATCTGCTGAGAATTCTCCTTGAGTCTGGCTGAATTCTGGTATGCAACGGTGTGAGAGGAAGCTACCCAGGGCTGAAGAAGAATCTCAGTCTGAACAATTCTCAGAGCGCCTGAAGAGTTAATCATAATTCATGGTTCTACCAGCCAGTGCAATAACATGGAGCATCCATAAGAATTATCATATAGGTATCACCTTAGTCATAAAAGTTAATTAGCCCTAGACTAACTGCTACTCTGGACCTAGTCTAACAAAATTTAAAAGCAAGCTTCAGAAGAATCAAACTGATTCCAAGTAGCCCAACTGTGCCAGAACAAAATCAATCACTATTAAAAAAAACAACAACAACAATAAAACTCAACAGCAAACAATGCAAAATCTAGAATGTCCAATGGTGAGCCCAAAACTAAATCCTGATTTCCATTGGAAAAACTAAAGGAGCTGTTGATACCTGGTTATTCATTAATTCCATCTTTCATATTTAACACAAGCCATATTCTATGATAGGCACTGAAGATACAAGGACGAATAATCTACGTAGCACAAATTTTACTCCTAATTGTGGAAATTTCTATTTCCTTCATCTGTTGGCATCTTGTATATTTTAGATATATTATCAGAGATTACAGTTTCCCAATATAGTTTTTCTTTATGAATGTAGAAGGAAAAAACTAAGTAAGTAAAAGTACTTAATGCTGGTTATGCTGGCACTGAAAATTTACCAATCAGTGTAAGTTAACACTTACTGGATGGGCTCCACCAGAAGCCCTTGACATTACCATCTAAGCCTCTAAAACACACTTCTTTAAAATTTCAAAGAATTATGGGGGTACAAATATTTTTAGTTACATGGATCGCTTTTGTAAAGATCAAGTCAGGGTTAAAAGTATGCCAGTCACCCAGGTAGTGTTCATTGTACCTGTTAGGTAAGTTTTCATGTGTGCTCATTAGTTAGTTCCAATTTAATAGTGCATACATGTGGTGTTTGTTTTTCCATTTTTTAGATACTTCACTTAAGATAATGGTCTCCAGTTCCATCCAGATTGTTGCAAAAGGCATTATTTCATCCTTCTTCATGGCTGAGTAGTACTCCATAGTATACATAAACACATTTTGTTAATCTACTCATGAACTGATGGGCATTTGGGATGATTCCAAATCTTTGAAATTGTGAATTGTGCTGCAATAAACATTAAATTTCAGGTGTCTTTTTGATAAAATGACTTCTTTTTCTTTGGGTAAATACCCAGTAGTGGGATTGCTGGATCACATGGTAGATCAACTTTTAGTTCTTTGAGGAATCTCCATACTGCTTTCCATACAGTTTGTACTAATTTGTAGTCCCACTAGCAGTGTATGGGCTTTCCTTTTTCTCTGTATCCACACCAGCATCTATTGTTTTGAGGCTTTTTAATAAAAGCCATTTTGACTGGGGTAAAGTAATACTTCATTGTGGTTTTGATTTGCATTCCCCTGATATTAAGCATTTTTTTCATATGTTTACTGGCCATTCATCTATCTTCTTTTGAGAAGCTTAAGCAAGGCAGTATTATTGGTTCTTATTCCTCAGCAACCACAACTCTGCTGTATTCATAAATGACCTCTTGTCATTTGTTTTAAGAAAGTGTCTAAATTTCATCCGCTGGTTGTGTCTAAGGATAGCAATCAATTAGAAGAGATTGAAAAAAGAATCCCAGTTTCAGAAAACATATGAGGACCAGGCACATGTCAAAGGCAATGAAAAAGAACATACAATCTTACATGCAATTTTACTTTGCAATCTCCACATCATCGTTTATTAGTGTTATTAATGCCCGTGACAAGAAATTAAACAGAGATACTCAGTAAGCAGTAACCTGATTTTTTTCGGAACCTCATTCTTTAGGAGGGCTTTCTTCTGTGCTTTTGAAGTTGCCCACAAGAGTTATGTCATTGCTTTATAACCAAGGAAACCACAGGAAACTTGGTTGCTAGGAAACCCCTGAATTGTCTCGATGAAGATCACCACAGTAGGCTTGGCTTGAATAGAACAGATGCTAGGAAAATAAAATTACGAAGTTACAGTTACTTTTTTTTAAACCTAGGATGCCTCTTTAATTGCCATTTCAGTCTTTTCACCTAAAGGAACTAGAGAAACTATTTGTCATTTCTGAAAGGCCATCACACAGGTGGGACAGGAGGCCACGACAGGGTGCTGCCAAGGCACTGTGATCGTGTGTGAGACTCTACTCCAATGCACACATTCTTCCTCTTCCCAATTAATTTGGCTACCTAGGGAATGGGGGTGGGGATAGCTACTGTTACCTCAACTGAGAGAGATTTTAAAGAAAACACATTTGTAATTGAATATTTTCAAACCTATCTATGACTTTTAGCATTCTTCAGTTTCCTCCATGCAGAGTAAAAGAAGTCTGTGCCTCTTTCTTAAAAATGTTTTATAATTATGAGTTTCACAATGTCAGTGTATATATACACAATGTATACATTCATTTCACATATATATAATATTTTACATATGTGTATATAGATGAAAATGATTTTGTCATCTAAGGTTTTGGTGAACTTATAGCTATTTGTTCCTATGGATAATTGGATTATAACAACCCTTATAAATGTAAGAACAAAGGAATGGCCAAACTTGGTCAAGCTCCTAAACTGTGCAATATAAATTCCCTCTTAGAATAAAGGGCCACCGAAAGTTTCCCTCAAATATCATATTCAAGTTCCTGTAACCTGTCCTGCCCTCCATTGTACATTATTGATGTATTTATAAATCTATCTAAACCTATTTATAATCTGAATATGTTTCTTGACTGAACCATCCCTAGAAGAAATAAGCTTTATAAAGCTTAACTATACCATCACTGAGAGTGATACTTTCTTTTATGTCAAACTTAACTCTGAAACTTACTCTTTCTTTCTACTATTCTAGAATTACATTTGCCTTATTCACACTCTAGTCTTCCTTTAGTTTTATTTCTATACTAGCTAAGGTCACTTTGTCCTGAAATTCCCATCTCTTCCATGATGTCAACCAATTTTTGTTGAAGTTATGAGATGTAATCCCCTATCATCCTTTCTTCCATTTTCTTTTCTTTTTTTTTTTTTTTTTTGAGACAGAGTCTCACTTTGTTGCCCAGGCTAGAGTGAGTGCCGTGGCGTCAGCCTAGCTCACAGCAACCTCAAACTCCTGGGCTCAAGCAATCCTTCTGCCTCAAGCCTCCCAAGTAGCTGGGACTACAGGCATGCGCCACCATGCCCGGCTAATTTTTTCTATATGTATTAGTTGGCCAATTAATTTCTTTCTATTTATAGTAGAGACGAGGTCTTGCTCTTGCTCAGGCTGGTTTCAAACTCCTGACCTCGAGCAATCCGCCCGCCTCGGCCTCCCAGAGAGCTAAGATTACAGGCGTGAGCCACCGCGCTGGGCCCTTTCTTCCATTTTCTAAGAGTTGAATTTGTCATCTGCACAGATCAAGGGTGTAGTGGATGTTTTTTCATTAGTAAGTTTAAATTTTCAGTTGATATTCAAATGCATAAAATCTTCCATCAGCTTTATCCTGTGGGCAATGGTCTTGTGAGGCCAACGGAGAGTTTTACACAAGGCAGATGGTATAAGCAGAGAATCAGATCATAATAGAAGGATAACTCTGATGGCAGCATGACAGAAGTTCTGATGTAGGATTACACTGGAAGCAAAGAGAATGGTTCAGAAACTACTTGTGTACTTCAGAATATATAGAACAATAAGCTTTCTTGAGGGGGAAAAAGCCAAAATATCACTAAACACATAGTTTACAAATGTTTGAGAAACAGATGTGATTATCTCATATGCAGTCTTAGCAAAGTAACTGGCTAAGTAGCCTTTTTATAGGGTAACTCTGAACAAAAAGCTGTATATCCTCAGGGATAAGATGAAGAATTTGGGGCTACTGCAAAGCAAATTAATTGTGCGATTCTATCTAAAGACAGTCCACTAACGTTATCTGTGAGAAGATCTATGTTGGCATGATCTCTGGCCCTATCTTGTTTCCCTTTGTTAAGCTATTGCTCAGATAAACATAGATAACCCATTCAAGAAGTCTGAGTACAACACAAATCTGAGAAAGATAGCCACTATAATGTATTACAAAAATCGACATAGCAAAATTGAGCAACTATTTAAAAGGATGGATGGATATTAAAATAACAACTGCTTTGTAGTGAATGGCTACTATTTACAAGGTGCTTTTTTTGTATACCTTGTTTCTAATTCTCACAGAGTTCCAGTAAATTCAGTATCCTTGTTCTCATCCCCAAAATGAAGAAACTGGGGCTCAAAGAAATTGCATAACTTGTGTACAGTTAATTAATCAATAATAGCCAGGACTTGAGCCCATATCTGGTTAGGTCTTTAACATTCCAATGGGCTGGTTTATGCTTTGAGGACAACAATAACAATCTCAGTGGCTTAATGCAGCAAACTGTATCTCCAACTCACACCACCTGTATAAAGTGGGTCATATGGGGAACTCTGCTCATTGCAGCCACTCAACACTCCTTGTTGACAGGGATCCTATCTCCAAGGCTGCAGAGGCAGAAAAGGGGGTTGTGGTGAGTCACAAACTAACTCTCAAAGCTTCTGTCTGGAAATGACATGGTCTGTCTACTCACATTTCAAGAGCTAAAAGATAGTCACATAGCTAAATCTAACTTCGGGAGGGAGAGGGAAGGATGCAATTGTTTCAGGCAGAATATAAGAAAAGCCCCAGTGACTACCGGGCTCCCAAGTCCAAGTTCTGGCCATTTTACCTTGTTGAATATTCAATAGGATAATGTTGGGAAAAAGATAAGTTGACAGGTTTCTACTTCATTTGGGCTGAAAAAGTACAGAAATACAAGTACAGCATAGGGTAGATCTGCCCGAGCAGCAGAAAATGTAAAAACAACTTAATAATTATTAGAATAGAATCTCTAAATGAGCCATATATGCAACGAAACTGCACAAATAGGTTTTGTCAATAATATTATAAAGTCATAATTCTGGTAAGCCAATAATAAGTCCCCACATCCCAAAACCAAGTCTCCTGTACCAACTTTCTTTCTGAGCTCCATGCCTCTTTACTTAACTAAATACTAGACATCTTCATTTGGATACCCAGAGGTACTTGGTTCTCATCATTTTAAAACTGAATTCATTAACTTCTTGTCATTAAAAAGTAAATAAATAGAGCCTGGCATCATGGCTCATGCATGTAATCCCAGAGACTTAGGGAGGCTGAGGCAGGAGGATTGCTTGATGCTAGGAGTTTTAGACCAACCTGGGCAATATAGCAAGATCCTGTCCCTTAAAAAATGAAAATAAAGTATCAGCCAGGCATAGTGGTACATACCTGTAGTTCCAGCTACTCAGGAGGCTGAGGCAGGAGGATTGATTGTGCCTAGGAGTTCAAGGCAGCAGTGAGCTATGATCAGGCCACTGCACTCCAGCCTGGGCAGCCAGTATAGCCTTCTCCTCACATGTGCCTTGTCTGAGTTGACCCAGTACCGGCCAACCCCGTAAGTTAGAAACCTCAGATCCACTGTGTTCTCTCCCTCTCCTCTTCTCTGCTTCAAACAGGCAATTATTAATAATAACTTCATTTAATCTTACTTAGCAATGTTTCTCCATCCCAAGAATCTCAGCCCAACTCATAGGTCCTCTGAGCCCTTCTCAGAACTATTGTGATAAACGCTTAACAGATCTTCTTGCCTCTAGTCTGGTCCACTGCAAATCATTCCGCATACTTCTGCCAGAGCAATCTTCTAAGATGCTTTTTAAAATACTGTCTCCCTATTTAGAAGCCATTGACTGCCCTACCAATACCACAGGATAAAGTCCAAGCTCAAGTTTGCACAACATAAGGCCGTTCACAATTTGGATCCTACATTTTATTTATTTATTTATTTATTTAGAGACAGAGTCTCTCGCTTTCTTGCCTAGGCTAGAATGAGTGCCGTGGTGTCAGCCTAGCTCACAGCAACCTCAAACTCCTGGGCTCAAGCTATCCTCCTGCCTCAGCCTCCCGAGTAGCTGGGACTACAGGCACGAGCCACCATGCCCGGCTGATTTTTATATTATATATATTAGTTGGCCAATTAATTTCTTTCTATTTTTATAGTAGAGACGGGGTCTCACTCAGGCTGGTTTCGAACTCTGACCTTGAGCAATCTGCCCGCCTCGGCCTCCCAGAGTGCTAGGATTACAGGCGTGAGCCACCGCGCCCGGCCTTACATTTATTTTTTGACCTTCAACCCCCACTTCACAGGCATGGAACTACCAACCAGTCTGTGAACACAGTAAACACTTTGTTCTTCTACGACTCCAACTCCATGCCCTTTTACATGTAGGTCTCTCTCCTTGGCATAGGTACCTTTCCCTTCAATGTCTGGTAAATTTCCGCATGGTCCTTTAAGATCCAACTCAAACAGAGCTTTTCTCAATTGTACTTGTCTCTTCAAACACTTCTATTATTATCCTTATCGCATTGTATTGAAATTTTTTTTTTTACAAGTCTATCTCCTCTACTAGACCACATGCTGTGGTAGGAATTAATTGTCTTAGAACTTAACACAGGCCCTAAAGTTTTGAAAGAATTAGGATGGAGATGAGCTGGAGAATGAAATGCTAATTAAAAGGAACTAATGGCGGAGTTTACAAAAACCAGCATTGGGTTAAGATTTTCAGAAACTAGGAGTAAAATGTGGAAATTCCACCTTAAAAATAGAAAATTAATTTATAAAAAGTAAAATCTGATTATTAACAGAATAAGAAATGACATGTTATCGGCTCAATCACAATAGAAACACTAATTAGAATTCCTTAATGATTAATGACACAAGAAAACAAAAATAAACTTAAGAGTGTGGGATATTAGGAAAGTAAAGAATGGTTCCTAGAGCAAATCATAATAAACTGCTAGCCCTGGTCAGGTGGCTCCAAAACTCAGTTGATCCTTTACTGCACCTACCAGCTGCTTTATGAAAATCTCAGGTAGCAAAGATACAAAATATTAACACCACACCTGACTGCATGCTCCTTGAGGAATTTTAAATTAGCACAAAAGAAAGTGTGTCCCTTGAGAGCTATTCTGGCACTTTATACTCACATATTGCAACTGAGATATGAGAGCAAAGCAACATGCTTTTAATAAAACACCCTATAAACGTGGGAGGGGTGTTTTTCATTATCCTGGTGATAATTCTGCCTTTTTCCCTTCAGAGTAGAGAGGCATTGAACCCCACTGAGCCGGTAAAATAGGCTCCATGAATCCCTATAGCGAGGATAGCATTAGCAGTGGAATTACATAGATTTACTATTGCAAAAGCCTGGGTAGCATTTCATTATTGAAGTTGCCTGATTGTTTTGGTTCAAACCTTTTTCCCAATTCCTTTCTTTCTCTATTTAAAATCACTACCACAAACAAATGAAACAATAGCACAACAAGCAACAGGGTAGGTTGAGTTCCTCATCACCAAAGACAGCTGCGATCTTGCAGTCAAAACAACTACTTTTGAGTCTAACACAAGCAAAGCTTGTCATGATTCCCCATTAACTGTCAAGACAAAGGGAAATGTGCACTGCATGCCCTGGATCTTTGTGCTCATGCTGGTAAAAAATGTATCCAGAACTAGAATAGAACATTCTGGAATCAGACTGCCCAGCTACTCTGCTTGTTACAGCAACCCATGGTTTTGTTTTCATCCACTGCCAAGTTATTATTTCCCTAGCTGTATATACAGCCACTCTTGATTTCCCTTCTCCCAAAATAAAACTTCTCAAATGCTCTTAGAGCTGCTTCCCAAGAAGGTAAATGGCAGGGCGTGCTGCTAGCTCATATTAAAAATTCCCCATTCATTAAATTTGTACCTTCTCTCATTATCGAGGGGACTTTTAAATTTCCCTGTCTGCACTTCTCTCATAAAAATCCCCTTTTCAATTCAATGACTTGTTCCAAGCCACTTCATCATTCTGTGCTGTATAAAAAATTTAATGATATCTAATTTTCTAAGTCCCACTAAAATTGCTCTGTGTCCAATGTCAGCTCCAAGTCAGCCTAAGAGCAGATACTTATGCCTCAAACCTGAAGGTTCAGCCCCGCTTGGTCCCTAGTTCAGTGGTTCTCAAATTTTAGTCTGCATGAGAATCACTTGGGGAGTTTATTAAACATGGAGCCGCCTAAGACTTATGCCATAGACACTGACTCAATAGGTCCTGGTCTAGCACAGGGACGTGCATGCTGACAAGCACTCCCAGGTGATTATGTTGAACACACTCAGGACCACTGTTGAGCCAATGAGAACAAAGCCTCACATAGGTACATTTCCAGCTCCATCCTCACTAATCCTGACATTTGGTATGTCTTAACCGAGCAGCCACACCCCTAAGTCCATTAAGCTAATGCCACATCTTCCACGATCCCTGCCCTTACTCCCTGCATATGGCTGATGTTAGCTTTGGTTTCTTGATTAGTACTTCTGTTTCTAGCCCAAACAAGAACTGTTCCTTCAACTTCAGCCCAATGCCTCAGGGCCTGCCTAGTTCCCATCAGGGAGAATCCCTTCCACTCTTGCCCAAGCCACAGCCTAAATTTCCACCAAAACCCAGACAGACCCCCAAGTAGAATCAAGAGACTATAAAATACCTGAAAAATGGCTACAAAAACAGCCCAGACCTCCCATATCTGACCCTCCTGGATGTGTGCTATCCCTCTGCTTCTATACCTCAGCCTCCAGATCTCTAGAGTATTGATTTGGACCAGCACCTTCCTTAAGTAGAAATCCCTCAGCCTTTCTACTGGAGGAGTTTCTTGGGGTCTAAATCACAAAGTATGCCCTGGTTCCCACCTGAGGAATTGTTCTTAAGGTATTTCACTTCGTTGCTATGATGTCATTGGCTAGACTGAGGGTCATTATAAGAAAAATTCCTATGAAACTCTTCATTGTAACTATTGTAATATGTTGGCAAGTGTGTTGTTCACTACTTTATGCCATTTCCTCTTAATAAGAACCCATGGGAAATTTCTGTCTGGTCTTCATACTAAAAATAGATTTACTGCTTATGAGCAATTGATTTGTTTTTATCTCATGGAGTCTAAATTTTGTAAGAGAGACTTCTGTTTCTTACCTTTGACTGCTAGGAAGCAGAGCCTACCTCTAGTATTACGTTACATGCTTTAAGTCACATTCTAAGCAATATTGTCCCAATTTTTATTTTTCTATTTTCTTTCATCTTAATGTATACTCTCTTGTTATATTTCTCATATCTCTTATAAGCTGTCTTAATTTTTTAAAAGAATTGAATTAAGGCTTACTCTTGACTTTTTCCTGTACTGACCATTTGGACCCAAGGCAACAAGACTGCACAAAAGGCAAGCATGA
The DNA here is from genome assembly GCF_040939455.1 of Microcebus murinus. Lineage (NCBI taxonomy): Eukaryota > Metazoa > Chordata > Mammalia > Primates > Cheirogaleidae > Microcebus > Microcebus murinus. Next base: position 51,702,851 of record NC_134105.1, on the reverse strand, counting down.
CAATTCATCCTATCAACAAGCATGCCTCGTGTACCCACCAGATGCTCAGAAAAATGCAGCTCATCTGAGTTTTATATATAAGGTGCTTGCCCTTTAGTACCTACAGTGTAGCTGGGGAAAGAAAATTGGCATATACAGAATAATAGAACACAATGCAAGTGTAAAAGGTTAGTATCTATGGAGATCAAAGATGAAGGAAATCAGTCAAGGTAGGAAGAGTTAGAGATTTTCCAAAGAATATAGGACTAGAAGTAGCACTTAGTTTGTGGAGATAAGTTAAGGTTCTGGATTGATAGAATGAGGAGAAGGACATTATGGGTCACACGACCAGCATGGAGTGAGGGCACAGTGAAAAGAACAAGAAATTTGAGGTGAAACAGACATGCGTTTGGATCCTGGATTCCATAACTGGATTCCTTAACTTCTTAGAATACTTCTCATTTGTGAATCAGGATAATAATGTTTATGACAAGTCTCACTTTTATATAAGTTAAACTGTGGAAAACAGGTAGTACAATACCTAGCACATCTGAAGGACTCAAAGGTTAGCCATTTCTATGACAATCATGGTCAGTCTGGAGGTGAGATTTAATGTCCCCACCAAGCAGATTCCATCTGCAATGCAGCAGCTGCTATGACCTAAAGAGAGGTAGAAGAAGTGATTATATGGTTAGCTCGGGGACAAATGGTGGGTGGTCTTGTAAGTTAGCAGATAAGTGTAGACTTGATAGAGGGGGAATGAGTGAGCTATTTAAAGGTACTGAACAGAGCAGTGACATGATGAAAGTAGTGTTTAAAGAAGATTAATGTGGCCGTGCAGGAAGGGAATGAAGGCGGAAAATACCATGGGCACGGACACTAACTAGAAGGCTGTTGTGATAATAGGCACAAAGTGACAAACTACAGGATAAGGGAGGTACAAAGGAGTGGCTTTGAAATACTTCAAAGAAAATACTTCTTTACTTTCTTTGGAGAGGATTCTGTAACTGACCATACAGGGGGGAGATGAACAAGCCAAAGGTCAAGCCTAATCATAGTCATTGTCCTAATTACCTTCAGGTTGTCTTTATCTCCCACTAGATTCTAAGCTCCATAAGGAAAAACACAAATTTCTACCTTACTCATTAGTGCCTAGCGTAGTATTTCAAGCATAGAAGATAATCATAATATGTTTAAGCAAATTTCATTAATGAATAATGAATTAAACGAATTTTGTTCTTGGAAAATAAATCACATAGATAAATAGCATTAATGACTGCCACCAATAGTATAACAATGTATATTTATTGAGAATTTTTGAAAAAAAATAGAGATAGGGTCTCCCTCTGTTGCCCAGGTTGGAGTACAGTAGCACAATCATAGTTCACTTTAACCTCGAACTCCTGGCCTCAAGCAATCCTTCTGCCTCAGCCTTGGGAGTAGCTGGAACTACAAACAGACACCATCGTGACCAGCTAATTTTTCTTTTTACTTTTTATAGAGAAGGGGTCTCACTATGTTGCCCAGGCTGGTCTCAAACTCCTGGCATCAGGCAATTCTCCCTCCTCAGCTTTCCAAAGTGCTGGGATTATAGGCGTGGGCCACTGCACCCAGCCTATTGAACATTTTCTACTGAGCTCTTTATAAGTATTTTACATGAATTATCTTATTTCAATCTTAACAAAATTTATGTATAGTAGATACTATTATTATCTCCATTTAAGGCACAGCAATTTTGGGCAATTTGCCCAAGGTTACCTAACTAGAAAATGACAGAGCTAGGATTCAAACCCATGTCTTGTCATGTCAGAGTCTATACACTTACTCAGGGAAGTGGGCCTTGGAAAGAGGAGAAAGTCTTGTCAAAAGAGAAATAGGAGTAATGGAAACCAGTTAGCTTTTATATACCTTGAATTTTATAAGCATTTAATTTTCATATGAATCTCACAGATAGATATTCACTTAGGTTTAAACTGATCTCCTACTGTGGATAAGCAAGGTACTCAGAGAGAGAAAAAAAAGATGCTCCCTGTTCTCAGGGAGTAGAGGAGAGTAGATGTGAAAAGTCAAATAAGCATAAAAAACAACAGCAAAAGATATACTGCAAAGCAGCACCTGATTAAGTAGGCAATGAAAGTGCAGGTTAATAAATTTTAGGATTTGAGGAGTGGGAGTGATGCTATCACACTCCTTTATTCCAGTGCCCTTCTGATTTTATTTTCTTACTTATTTTTGCATTATACTTCCAGTTCTACTTCTCTGTTATAAGGCTGTATAAAATATATTAGCCCATCTCAAGAGTATTTTATAAAAAGACCCCTGTGAAGGCATCTAACGACACTTTAGAATAGATGACTTGTGAAATAAGCACATGCCATTTTAGCAGGCAAAATAGTGTTTTTGCAAATCCAGAGTATTTGTAGACACACACACAAGTTTTCACTTCCATACAGAATGTTTCTATAGTAAAGAAAAGGATAGGCTTTTTATAGATCACCTGTCACACAGAGCAAACTTTCACAACACCAGTAACCAACAGCAGCGCATCCAATTCCCAGGTCTTCTGTGCACTATGTCTGTGTTCATTCTGGTTCTTCGGGAGCTAGATCTTCATCATTAAAATATGGAAGGTTCTGGCTCACACTGCTTATGGGACCTGAACCCATCTTGACATCTCAAAGTTCCAGAAGCTGGTTTCCAGATAATGTCAGAGACTGTCATTTCTTGAAAATTTGCTTTGCGCTAGGTACTGGAGTAAGTGCTTTTCACACTATTATCACATTTGATGCTCATAGGAATCCTAGGAGTGAGTTTTTTCTTCAGGGCCCAGTCATTAAAACCAAAACCATGGGAGATATTTCAAACCAAGGGGTTTTGCTTACAGGGAATTTGTTGCACTGATATTAGATGATTGAAGAGAAAAAGAAGATGCTGAGGTAACCCAGGTATTAGTGACTACAAGAAGTGGCTGACAGTCCTCAAGCTGGGGGTAAAGGGAAGGTGCATTAATAGAACTTAAAAGTTCAGAGGAGGCTGCTCTACACGGCTGGTGCTCAAAAGGTGGGGGAGGCATGACTGGACTAGGAGTACCAAAAGAAGCTGGAATCGGGAGTCTTACCTGCCTGTGATGTTGAAGAGATGCTGATAGGATCTGAAAATAGGAAGGTGCTCCTTTCCACCCAAATCCTATCTTTCACTGGCCTACTGGGCCTCCCACTGTCAGAGCCTGACTGGAAGCCAAGTAGCAAGTGAGTCTGAGAAATATTGTCTACAGAGTTCCATCCCCAGCACCACAGCACAGTGTAAAAAGGAAGGACTTGAAGGTGAGAGGTAATAGGGAAATAAATAGCACTGGCAGGTAGCAGAATTTCCCCTGTGTTATAAAGGGGCAGGAAACAAATAAGTAACTTTGCCAAGCTTACACAGTTAGAAAACAGAAGAAACAATATTTGGACTCAGAACTGTTACCACACATACACTTCTAACTACTGACCAACACTGCCTTCCATGTGGTGCAACCTTAAACATGTCAAGCCATATTAAGATCATCACACTCCTTAAAGATAGTTAAGATTTTTTGAGCATTTTCAGTGTACCAGGCTTTGGGTTAAATGTTTTACATGGATTAGTTTCATTCTCACAACAATACTAGGAGGTGGTTACTGTATTGTTATCTTCGGTGATAGTATAGCACGGTGATTAATATAATGGATCATGGGCTCTGGGCTCTCAAGTAGCTGGATTTGAATCCCATCATTATCATTTATTAGCCTAATCTACTGTAGGTAAGTTATTTAACATTTCTGTGCTTCAGTCCTCTCACCTGTAAAATGGCCTAATTAATTAACACTTAGCTCAAACAGATATAGGGAGGATAAAATGAGATAATCATACTGATACTGGAATACCAAGTATTTGGTAACTACTAGCTACAACTGTTATTCCCATTTTTCAGGTAATAAAAGTAGAGCTCTAAGAGGTTAAACCACTTTCCTAAGGTAGTGATTATAAATAATACAACCAGTTTATAAGCGACATAACCACAGTATTCAGGCTCCAGACTCCTGTTCCCTAGTCACTAACAGCATAATCCATCCTGTAAATTTTATAAAGATAGATTCTAATCCTCATACAGTGCTGTAATAACAATAATAATGAACCCTTCTACAATGCTTAGCCTGTGTTAGGCATTATTCTATGTATTTTACTTGTCTTAACTCATTTAATTCTCTCAACTCCTATGAGTTAGTTACTATTGTTCTCCCCAGTTTATAAACTGGGAGACTAAGGCACTGAAATATTAAGTGATTAACTGGAAGATGCATGTAGTAAGTGGCAGGGTCAGGTTTCTTAACAAATACTGTACAGAATGGTAGGTTTCATGAAATTCCATTTATCAATGAGGAAACAAATGCTCAACAGGTAACTAAGTCAAGGTCAAGCAGCAAAGTGAGCAGACAGGCAGCAAATCTCCCCAGCACTACTGTCATAACCTGGTCACCTTCCACTAATCCACGTTGCTATCAGATTCTCTGCCAAAAAACAAAATTTTCTTTAGAATCATCAACAATGTAGAATTGAATTGCTAATTCCATAAAAAATTTATTTATTCTTAATTATTTATTATATAACTTTTATCCTACTTTAGGAATTAGGATATATGGATGATGATTAGAATATATATTTCAATGAGTTTTTTTTTAAAGAACAAGACTTAAAGAGACTTACTTTCAATTAATGATTTATATAAGCTGAGTTTTGTTAAAATTTTATGAGGAAATTATAGATTACAGCATGGTTGGGATATGGAATATCGTCTCTGTAAGATTTTCAGACAAAGGCTGGTGGGACTTGACATACAAGTGACAAGGACTCAGAACTGAAGTTTTTGACTGCGATTGAGAATGTTGATAACAGAAAAGACACGTACTGGATGCAAACTGATCTCAATTGATGCCAATGTTGGAAGCTTTACCCCTCGAAGACTAAACAGTAATTTTTACAGAGGAAAAACAAGAAATAAGAGATTAAAGTTGAATTTTCTTACAAGGAGGAAAAGACTGGATAAAGCTCTGTAAAACATGCAATAGCAATGAGTCAGGAAGACAATAAGAAAAGGGAAGGAAGTGTTAGAATCTCTGCACTAAGAACCAAAGGTAATATGAAAGATCTCTTTCTCATTTAAAATCTCCAACACTCTAATAAAAGATAAGAAAGCCAAACAGAGTCTACATATAACTCACTGTGACCACCTTGCTGTTGTCTCTATTATTGGGTCTCTCTGTTACCACCAGGTGTCACTTTGGTGAAGACATGCTCCCCCCCATTTTGTTTTCTGTAATTCCCATCATATGTTAGACTTCCTATCATTTTATTATAAATTCAGGCTATCTCTGCAATGATGTCCAAATGTTAAAACCTCTGTCAATGTTTTCAATGACTATATTTTGAACAGTGCTTATGTAAGTAAGCCTTTTCTTTTCCCTAAGACTGTAATTCAAGTTATAAACCAATATCTTCTCGCTTTCTAAAAAGATAACTATATTCTTAAACTGGTTGGTTTTGTCAAGGTAATGATTTAAGTTCATCTTCTTTGTTCAATTTTCAGCAACTTAAATTACAGATATGTTCTACTGGCAGTTTCATAGTGATTTGGGGGGCTTGGTTGAGTAACACTTTGATGCAATTTTCCTGTGTGAACTGGAATCATTTTAACACTTAGAAAACGAAAATACAGTGGCACAGGAACACGGAAATGTCACAGGCTGGTCAATGCTCCCATTCTTCTCAGAGATGTGCCAATGAAACAAAACCCTTAAGAGTAATTATTTTAATATTTGGTGTCCCGAGTCTCTCACATAGTTAAAGACCTAGGATTTTTCAGGGCACATATTGTAGAAATATCTTGGGAAAGATGGGCTCAATGAAAGATTTGCTCAAATTGGAACTTAATAGACATTAAAAAAATTGCATGTCAATTAAACCGTCCAAGCATTAAAATAATTTTCATGAAAAACTTGTTGGTATATTTTTCTATGCTTATTTTTAGTTCTTTGAGGAAAATCTTTCACCTTATAATTAGAAAGACTACTTCAGAATTTAATAAATTTTCTTTTTAATAGAGTTCACACGTGCTTCATTTAAATATTCTCATTTCAATTCTGTCTCATTGCTCTCAATAGCACTTTGTTATATTATACAAAATAATTTTTCCTCTTCAACATTTAGTATCTTTAAATGATATCAAAGAGCCATTAAATCTCCCTTTAGTTTCTGCTCAATCAAGCTGTGCATAATTAGCTCCTTTAATCTTGTCTCTAAATAATTCTCTCCATTTTCTTAACTTGTGGTACATTCTCTGAAATTTCTATAATCTACTAGCATTTGTTGAGTTGCAATTCATGTGGCTTTACAGGTGTACTACAAAAACTACGTACAATACACTTGATTAACTACTCTGCAGAAAATCCATGAGGAATTTAGAGCACCAGCAGGTTTATGTGATGTTTCACATGTAACCTGTAGGCTACCAGGTATACAAAATGACGAAGATAAAGAGTCAGAATCCTCAAGCTCCCTCAAGTCACCAAGACGGGCATCTGTGCAACTGTGACTCAATTAGCAGGAGTTTTAAAATAGAAATAGTTATGTTTTAACTAGAAATACCCTAGAGTCCACGGAGAAAGCTTTAAACGGGATTGAAAGACACCAAGATAAAAGGAAGGAGACAGAGGCAGACAGACACAGAAACGCAATGATAGAGAATGCTAAGAGCACTCATTTTTAATTCTATTTGAAGGGAATCAACATGTACTATATGAGAAAATGTATAGGCCGCCTAGTTGCAAAATTCATCACATTTTAATTAACAGACTTGATCCATCTGACCTGAATGTATCCGAGGTTAAGCTCCTCAGAATCAGGGAGTTTAGCATATGTACCCGTTAGAGGCCTTCAAATGAAGAATATTTCTTAAATGAATAAAATGAATTGCTAGGTGAATGATGGGTAGTCAACGTGAGTCTCCTTCTTTCGCTTATGCCCATTCCTGCAAAGCTGCAGGTGACCTGTACTTCAAGAGAATAGGAGTATTCTTTGATCAAAGTAATAAAGTGGTTCCATCCACCTGCTAGAGCCCCTCATATGCTTTTCATATAAGGTCCTGTGCTAGGCTGTGGTGCAGAAAAAAAGATAAGACAGCATCTAAAATCTATGACAAGATTAAAAATATAATCTTAAATCTTAAAATATAATCTTAAATCTTAAAATATAGTTTAAGAAAACGATAAGGGGGAAATGTCACAATTCTGTACAAAATGAATTGCCAAGTAAACATCAGAGCAGGTCAGAGAAAAGAGAGATAACCAATTTTGACTGGACTCTGGGGTCTACGGAGAGGCACATAGGTGGAGAGAAGGGGAAAGGGAATGGATATTCAGGTAGATGGGCAGTACAGCAAGAAGGTTAAAGGAAGGGGCTTTAAGTCAGGTAGAAAGTAGCCTCAGTAGCAGTTTTCTAACCATGTAACATTACACAATTGACTCAATCTTTCTATTACTCAATTTCCTCTTTGCTGAAATGGATTTAATAAGAAAAGCCAACTGTTTTCAGTGCTTACTGTGTGCCAAGCAAAATATAATGCTTTATGTGATTTAACTCATTTAATCTTCACAAAATCCATGAGCTAGGTACCATAAAGAGAGAAAATTCCTATAAATTTCTTAGAACAGTACAGAGTACATGGTGAGCATTACAACAGGGTGGGTATGACTATTTTTACATCACTGTCACCAGCTAAGGATAAGAAAAATGAAGTACATAAAGGTATGCTGTTTGACCAAGAGCACACAAACCAGAACTGGTAGAGGCAAGACTTGAATCAGGAAGTTTGTTTCTAGAGTCTGAGTATGTAACTGCTTCACAATGTGGCCTTTAATAATAAACTTATTGCTATGGAAAGTGCCTGGCACTGTCTCAAGCACATAGAAAGCCTTAAATATTAGTGACTATGCCATTGCAGGGTAGATCAGAATTATAGTCAGGGAAACATACAATTCATTCATTCACATAACCAAAGTTTAAAGCATATATCCATATCCTTGGCACTGGTCTCAGTACTGGAGAACATGATCCCTGCCCACAAGAAGCTTACAATATATAAAAGGAGTCAAGTTCATAAATAAATAACTGAAGTACTCTGAGAAGTATGCTATGGGAATAACGACAGTGAAATTACACCTACCTCAACTGAATTGTCATAGGAATATATTAAATTGGAATGTCAAATGGTATGATTGCATTCATATGAATACACAGGACAGGCAAATTCATATAGACAAAACACAGGTTGGTTGTGGCTGGGGCTGGGGGAGGGACAGATGAGGAGTGAATGCTTTAATTGGTCTAGGATTTTCTTTTGAGTGATGAGAATATTATGGAAGTAGTTAGTAGTCATGGTTGCAAAATATTGTGAATGCACAAAATTCCACTGAATTGTGCCTTTTAAAGTGGATAAAATGGTAAATATTAGGTTATGTGGATTTTACCATAATTTTTAGAAAGGCATTGTTCACAGGACTTAGGTTCTCAAAGATCTCTTTGAGATCTCTTTTGTTCTCTTTATCAAAGTATCTTTGTTCAGTAAGCTCCGTCTTAAATAAGATGGCTCAATCAGCACTGTGAGAATGGATATCAAATAATTATTGAGCAAAAGAAAGCATGATTAAAAAAGACCTGATTACTCCTCACAAAAAGCAGGGGTCATTGATACTACTTCTGACTATGCAAACATTTGGATATGTTTGCCATCATTAAACCAAAGGTCTTACAATGCCTCTCCTGAGGCCATAACAATGAGCAATCATGTCTCCAGGACCTTCTCTGACACAAGTAGTGATTCTGAAATGGGCAGGCGTGCCTGCCTAAAAGGCAGGTGCTGCCTGTCTATGCCTGAATGACAGTGTTCACGAAATAGTAGCAATGGCTGAGGGACTGTGGCCTTGAAGTTCCTGAGGAACACTTTACTCCTCCTGAAAGGCCTCTCTATATTTAAAGATAGTGCTCATATACCCTATGCCTGCTTTTTCCCCTACTAAATATCTCTTGTCTTTCAACCATTTTTTTCTATAACAGGGTTTTACTACCATTAAGTAACATGCATACCCTTTTGGGGATGCTCTCTAGTTTGTTTTGTTTATTTATTTATTTATTTTTTTGAGACAGAGTCTCACTTTGTTGCCCAGGCTAGAGTGAGTGCTGTGGCATCAGCCTAGCTCACACCAACCTCAAACTCCTGGGCTGAAGCAATCCTTCTGCTTCAGCCTCCCAAGTAGCTGGGACTACAGGCATGCGCCACCATGCCCGGCTAATTTTTTCTATATATTTTTAGTTGGCCAATTAATTTCTTTCTATTTTTAGTAGAGACGGGGGTCTCGCTCTTGCTCAGGCTGCTTTTGAACTCCTGACCTTGAGCGATCCACCCGCCTCCGCCTCCCAGAGTGCTAGGATTACAGGCGTGAGCCACCGCACCCAGCTCTAGTTTGTTAATATCCTAGGGGCAGTATCTAAAACTAGGCTGAGTGTTCCAAATGTGGTCCACAAGGGTGCCAGGGAAGGATTTCCAGAGTTCTGGAAACTGCATTTCTATTAAAGCAGTTTATATTTGCTCTGGGAAGAATCATGTTATCTGGTTTCCTATTGGGTTTGTTGCCAACTAATGCTTGGAGTTGGCTGCAAATGATTTTTTTTCCCCAAAAAAGCACAAGGGAGAGACATAGTTGCGTCATTATATGCCAGGGAAGGGATGGGAGGTAGGAGTGGGGACAGAGAGTCTGGAGAAGCTGGGGTAGGAGGGTGACGGGAGCTAGTAATATGGACCTGGGCTCCTGAGACTCTTAGGACTCAGTTTCCCCATCTCTTCCACAGTCATACGTGTCATCATAAAGCATTTGACATAGTATTGAGACTTCACTGTCCAGGCATTGTTACAACATTTTACCAACACTGCCTCATTGAGTTCTCATCATATGCCATGATATAGGTTTGAAGAAATAGTCACTGCTCAAGATGATGCAGTTTGTGGTGAAGCCTCGAACAAACACAGATCTGCCTAACTCCACAGCTCTTGCTCCTAACTACTAGGTGACATTGTAAAGAAAGGTACAAAGATGTACTGCAGAAGGGTTCTCTCTGCTGGGCACACTAGCTCACACCAGACACAGCAGCATACAGTCCCTGTTCCAGAGACTTACAAGATCGGGCAGGACCCACTATCAAACCATAATACAGGGGTATTGTCAAATCATGGTGCAGTGGCAAATATTTTCTTATAAGGAAATGGCTAAATGTCTAAAAAAAAATAAAAAAGCTAAAGATTGGGTATAATTGGTATTAGAGAAGTAGGATTTTTCTTTGGTTACTTGACAATTTGTTTTGCCTTCATTTCCATCAATCCTACTCTGATTCCACAAATGTGCATTGCATGTCTTTGCCTTGAGCTCCCAATTCTATTATGCCACCATATTATACTTTATTTTCTGTTTGTTTCTCTTTCTTCCCCACTAGATCGCAAAACTTCAAGGGGAGGGGCCATATATGATTTGTCTTGGTGTCCCTAGAACCTAGCAGAGTACCTGGAACAGGGAATCCTAGGGAGTTGCCCATGTGGGGGCCATTTTGAAAGGCTACATTGTATAGGCAGAATGTTCTCAAAACCACCGTGCTCACTCTGTAAAAGGAAAAGCTATCTATCAAGTTGCTTAATAGACTGGAGAGCTACCTGGCTTTCCTCCCCACCCCCAAGAAATGTTATTTCTACAAACTAAAATTGGTAAAACCATTTTCGTGATGGATTTTCTCTCAGAGAAATCACAAGACAATGTCTACACAATGAGGTGAAAAATGTCAGCAATAAGAAGGGATAAAGAAAGTTTTAAATGATTATAGAAGAAGTCAGGTCGGTCCCTTTCACTTGAAAGTGATTTGGATATATACCTCTTGGGAGAAGTTAATCCTATTTAGACACAAGAACACCACTCTTTTTCTTCACTGGTTTCTCATTATTTCTTAAGCAGCCTCCATGATATTCATTGACCTCCAGAATTTTCTCTAGAGGAGGAGCATTCCATGAAGGGTTTGGCTTGACGCTTGCTTTGGGTAGTGAGCTGTTTATTTGTGTACATTTACTTGCGGTGTCTTAGGGGTAGGTTAAGGGAGATGAGGAAATAGGCAAAGTATAACCAAGTCATGTACTGGTGCTAAGGAGAGAACACTAAACTGACAAACAGGAGACGTGGCCCTAAGTACCTCACCTCTTTGTACCTCAGTTTTTTTCCCTTTGAAATGAAAGATTTGGATGAGTTCACCTCTAGGTGCCTCCTACCTAACAAAGTCATTTGACCTTAAGAAAACACATGGGCTTTTTAGTTGCCTGCAAAGCCTGAAAAATCAACATGCTCTGTTTTCCTAAGGTTATAGAAAACACAGTTTTACAGCACCTACAGAGGCTTTTTTGGTAACCTACTTTTGAAGATACAAAAGATTAGTAATAAATAACAGGGGGGCTGTCTGGGAGAGGTCTACGTGCTCTTCTTTTGGAATGCTGAAGTCTGAATGCCAAAGATGATAACAAGAAGTGACTCAGGAGGGGTAAGTGATTCTCAGAAAAGGCAATTCAATTTTCAGTTGACACTTAAGGTCTTTCAGTATCTGGTAGGAAATGATATGCTCTCCTTGAGCTCTTTACTTTTCAGTTTCACAGGACTGAAAAAGTAAGGAACCATTTCAGGATACATTATCTAAAGTAATCTGTAAAGGGAACTTTAAAATGGAATCCTACAATTTTATGGGCAGCACTAAAGTTTAATATCCTGTTTTGTCATTGTGTATTTCTATAGGCTGTATTTCTGTAGACATGAGAAAATTTAAAATCATCTAATATTTATATATTTTTCAACTGCAGATACATTGTCCTTAATCGCAACCCCTTTATGTTTATATAGTAAGTTGAGAACTAAAACAAGCACAATAAAATCATAAATCTAAAAAGGATTTCAAAATTCAAGTCATACAAATTTGTTTAGAGAAAAAGTGAGTCTGTTTTTACTGTATCCTAATGCTTGCAATAACCTTCTCTTATTAATAATATTTTAAGCATATTTTACACTGCTATTCAGTGCAAAGTAAAGCAAAAATTTAAATTTCATTAAGAAAAACATCACTATTAATATCACTTTATACTCTAAAGGAAGAATACATTTAAAAGATTCATATTTATAAAATAATGTTTCCATAGCTTATATATTAATAATATTTAATGGATTTTATATACTCTGGTTTCTCTTCAGATCATATAAATCTTTCACCTTTTACATGGATTTTATACTCAGTAAGATGATGTTTTATCAAATCAAAATCAAAGGATATTCCCTAAATATAACTTACCAAGATAGAAAAAAATGTTTTTAAGCAAATCTTTAGGAATCTTTAAAAATTAACTACAAACTAAGATATAGTGATTTTATTCAGATATTTGGCTAAACTAAATAAGAAGGAATCTCTTCAAGTGCATGTCTCTGATTGTCCATGTTTCCATGGCAACGATCTCTTTCCTTTCCTGCTTCCTAATATCTTTGTTGATCGATATTTTATGGTAATTGTTTCCATGGAAACTTATACTTGTCTACTTTTTCCCTAGCCTAAATCTCTACCTTCCCAAAAGGTGAGCCAAAAATGTGGAATTTCTCAGCAAAGAGGAATTTAGAACAGCCAGCACTTCAGGACAAGTTATTTTTAAATGGTTTATTGTCACTTTGTGTCTCGCTTTACCACCTTTCACCACCCCCAGCTTCCCACTCCATTTACTTCTCCGTCTACCATTCTCCCATATACTGACAAATTCTTTTTTCTTCAGCTTGCAAATCTGTCTCTTCCACCCTCAAAGCCATTCCTCCACGTAGTTACAGAACATGTATAGTATCAAGAACACTCATATACACATGTATCACACAACTAAAAAAAAAAAAAAAAAAGAACACTCATATATTTCAACTAAAAATTGCATACCTTTTACTTCTGAGAAAAAATGTATATAGACACATTAATCAACCTAGTTCATCACATTTACTAAGGGTCTGTGCTATATGTTATAGTCACTGAACTGACCACCTGTGGATATGATTATGAGTAGGTGGTGACCCAAAAAGAATTGCCCAAAAAGAATCCACAATTAAAAAAGTGTATGAACATATAAAAGTGTATGAACATGAAATAGATGATTTCAGAGTAACAAGTATAAAGAAACACTGTGTACACCTGATCAAGATCTCACAGTCCTGCTGGATAAATAAACACACAAATACATAGTACACACATGCACATGTACACACATGTAAATGTAAGGAAGCATGGAATAAATATAACAGAGGTTTGCATAAAGAATCAGAAAGGAATAAATCTGATTTTTAATAATCATATATATATATCAGTTAAGGTCCAAAAGGAGATAGAATTCCACCCAAAATTGTTTAAATGAGAGAACACAATGAGGGGCTATTTATAGAGTTAATATTTAGCTGCCTCCTGGAAGTTTCTTCTGACTCAGACCCTCACTATTACCTTAAATGAAGGCTAACTTAAGTGTCACCCTTATAAACTCCGATGACACTCTGTTATATATCTGTGATGGTACTCATACTCCATTTTAGAGATTTTCTTTTCTATGTCCTCACTAGACTTGAGATTGGGAGAGCAGGGAGTATGGCCATTTCATCTCCGCACTGCTAGGGTCCAAATATAGTATGTGTCCAGTAAACTTATACTGGGAAGATGGAATTACAGAAAATTAGAGCTATAAATCTAGAAATCATTGTAGTGCAAAACTAATTTTAGAAAATGTAAAAAGCAGCAATGCAAAAACATGATGCTAGAAAAGGACTGAGAATAGGAATTAATAGTATGATAATCAAGTAAACTATCTTAGTGGACAGTGACAATTCGAGGTATGCTTTGAAGTTCGGTTAGGATTTCATCATACAGAGATGAGGCAGGGCGGGTATTTCACAATGGAGGGAATGTTGAGTGGCATCATGGGGGCAGGAAAGAAGTAGAGGATGCTCAGGGAAAGGTATGCTTTGATTGGATGTCAAAGTCACAATAATGGAATAAGGCAGGAAAAGTCAATTGGAGCTATGGGTCATAGCATGACTGCTGATGAACTTCAGTGACAGAGTTGAAATAGACAATAGGGAACCATAGAAGGACACAGCAGTGAGTTAACACAGCCACCAAACAGAAATAGGCTTATCTGGAAACCATTCTTAGAAAGGCTACATACAGTCTATTCTATCCACTCTTTGTCAAACAATTCTTGCTGTATTTATCAGTTAGGTATCCACCTGGTCTTGGCACCTACCTATGCAATTGGATCTTCCTTTTCTGTGACCCTGGATTGGTCTTCTTCAGTTTCTCATTATATTCTACATCCCATTTCAGTCTATATTATAACAATTTTATATAAAAGTATGCTTTGTATGAAGTATTACATTTAAATAAGAATTTTTCTGTATTTTAATCTGCAATTGTTTAAAATGTACTTGTTAATATAGCAAAGCATATATTATCTAATATCCTCAATCCAGGGATGGGACCAAGTTATCTTATTTCCTCAATCTGAGGATGGGCTTCTAAAATACCAAGTTAACTAACAGGGGAGAAACAGGACATTAATTTCAATAGTAAGATCAATTCCAAATTCAGAAATCCTAAAGTATAAATTTTAAAAGGGATGGGAATTGTGTGTGCTTTGGATTTAAAAAACATGGTAAGTCACTGCTCTCAAAACATCTTAACTCTTCGTCAATTCTGTTTCTAAATTTCTAGCTATTGGTTAACTCTAATAACTGCCACACAGATCTCCAAGGAAGTCTCTTCTCTTAAGATGCATGCTCTGCAAAATGCTTGCTGACTCTCTCCCTGTTTCCCTGGGAATAGCTTCACTGGTTTTGAGTTGTATTTCTGCTCTGTGCTATTTTTTCAGTTAGAGTTCTCCAAGTTGTGTTGTCTTTCTAGCTTTTCAGGGGAACAAGACCAATTATAGACATAGATCCCTCAAGGCACTGACTTTGGTTGCTGTATCTTATATGTTCCCTAGCTTTAGCAATCTAAGTTTTGCTGTGTAAATATTACAACATAAAAAATAGTAGCTTGAATGTATCCAAAATTGCATTGAACAATAAAAAATTCATTTTCTTGCTAAATTTCCAGAATAATCTTATGAAGTTCTTATTATTTTCTATATTCTACATATTTGAGAACTAAGTCTAAGAAGATCAAGTAGCATGCCTAACATCACACAGCTAGTTAGGAGTCTGAGCCAAGATTCATATTTAAGCCTTTAGAACTAAAAAAATCAACATTCTTAAATGCTGGGCTTCAGAAGATTAGTAAGGGGGGAGTGAATAAGAGACATAAGCTACAAGGCATTGAAAAGCAGAAATGGACATGAAACTATAACTTTTTAGCCAGAATGAAGAAAGTTATTCTAAATTGAAATACACCTGCCACATATATTACTTCATCAATTCTAAAGTATATATATTTTTTCACATTTTAATATTGCTGAAAGCAGGATGCTATTTACATTGATCGCAACTTACATTTAATGACATACAGTAATAGTCACTCAGTAAAAATTTGGTTCCATGAATGAATGAATAGATGAATGAATAAAGATTGATGTGAACTAAGAACAAATTTATTTTAATCTTTCATTTCATTTCTGTTAGTGACACTATACAAAATTTATTTGATGTTTTAAAAAATAAATGTAGTATATCATTTTGGATCTACCACTAAGAGAATACTAGTCTTTGACTTAAAATATTGAAAGAAAAACTTCTATGCAGAAATCTAAAGATTACTTTCTTCAGAATACTTAGTTTTTAGTAAATGCTACTAATAGTTAATAGTTGGCACTCAAGTTGAAATACATGTTATAACATTCTAATAAAGTTGGGAGAGCAGAGTGCAGAGCCCAAGAAGTCAATACAACACACTACAACTGTTAATACATGGGTCCATATAGGTAACAGGGAAAATCAGACTTCAGAGTTTAGGAAAATAATAAACCAGGGGATAAACAGTCCACGAGAACACTATGGGTAAACGGTCTAAGGAGGAAGCTCCACTTGGCTTCCATTTGGATTTGACTGACAGCACATAACAGCAGGCAATTTGAGGACAAAAAAGAAATAGGACATGGCTACTACTTCTGGACTCCCTTCTAGCTGTGGACTGCCTTTTCTTTCTTTTATTTCTTTCTTTTATTTCTTTCCTCTTTTCTTTATTTTTTAGTAGTCTGATACAGCTGGTGACTTTCATTTCCATAGCTCCATGGGGTGGTCCTTCCCTTCAGCTTCAGCTCATGGCCCAGGAAGACTATATTCTTTAGACCTAGGCTTCCCACTGCCATTAGTTTCTTGGTGTTCCATCAACCCTTGCTTTGTGCCTCACCTTGACCACACCTCTGTAAGTAGTTCTTTCATTAAAAACTCCTCATTAGAAGCATCTGGGGAAAATTCTGCTTTGCTGGGTTTCAGACTGAGAAAGCCTAGGAAAACTTAAGTGAAACCTAAAATGTAAATAATCTTGAGGAATAATAATATTTTTATTTATAAGGTGTTTGATTCTAATTGTTTCATTATCTAGTCCCAAGTTATCTCATTACTCTCAGGAGAAAGCACTGACTCAACTTTGAGTTACTCAATGGCCCACTGTTAATTCTGATCTTTGCCAAATATCATTATAATGATTAGCATTAAGAGTTCTAACTAAATAGGAAAGCACGCTCAATACAGAGGACTCAGGGAAAACATACTGGATGTTATTTATGAATTACTTTATGCAAGAGTATCTTCTATAAAACCTGTGCTTCTGATTTTGGCTTTGATAGTTCATTTATTTTAACACATTTAGACATTTCCCACTTTGAAATTTAAAAAATGAACATATCAAAAGAAAAAGAATCCTTACTCTTATATTCAATGTTATTTTTAAAACATAATTGTTCTATTTTCGGAATAAGCTAAGTTTTTATAGGACTTGAAAGAATACTATTTAAATCCAACACCCACAATAGTATTTTACATAGGTACAACTGTAGCTGGAGGGCTCCTGGGATCTTCATGGCAGCATATCTAGTAGATATCAAAGTACCCAGGGGAAAGGAGCTGAAGTAAGAAAGTGAAGAAATGATAGATGTCACATGAGAACTACCCGAGAGGTGACTAGACTTGCTAATGACCACCTGGATGACAACCCCTTATCTCCTATATGTTGTAGGTGTAGTAGTTGATTGGGTCTATTGGCCAAGGACTGAAATAATCTCTCAGAACTCAAAGTTTTCAGAGTTTGAAAAGCAACCAGGATAATAAGTAACATAAAGACAACTTGTTTCTTTGGGAAATTCAAGGTCATACTCAGTGTATAGGAAACAGGCTCCAGATAATCCTGGACTCATACAGTTAGAAAACCAGCCAGAAGATTGTAGGTCCTATGCTCCTGGATCCCAGATTTTTATAAGTCAACATACATTACTGGGACACTTTGAAAAATAAGGTCTTATTCTCAGTCACTAAAATGCCATCTTCCACAAAATCGGTAGGAAGCAGGCTGACATAACCAGTTCCTGAGGGTCCTCCACCAGGCTCTTTTATACAGCCTTTGTTTCCTGACTCTAAGATGTTAGCTGTTTTTATTCCACATCAAAACAAGATTCTTGTGACTCTTGTATAGTTAGCATTTAACAGTTCAAGGCAGAAACCCACACGGCCCTAACATTCATTTAATCTGTTTCTGGCTTCCCAGTGTGAGCAAGAATATTTGCATCTTCACTTATACTCACTCATTCATTCACCTACTCAATTGTTTATTTTAATAAACATTTCTTGAATGCATAATACATGCCAAAAACTATACTAGAGAGTACACCAATAGATTAGACCTAAGTAAGGTGTCCATCTGTGAGGAGTGAAGGTTTTTATGTGTAGGTAAATAAGTTGTACAGAACTGGGAACATGTCATATAGGAGAGATATGAACTGAGTTATGTGAGTATGCAGATGGGGGAGCATCTAATACTTCCTAGAAGATAGTAAGAAAAACTTCAAGAAGAGTGATACTGGTATTGGATTTAATAAATGGATAGGCATTCACTGGCCTCAAGTGAGAAAAGAGCATGTCAGTCTGATGGCATGGCAGGTGCAAAGGCTTGAAGGCAGGAAAGAGCAGTCTTTTCCTTGTATCGTTAGCCCTAACTCTTCAGGAAAAAATTCATCACCTCTGAAACTGTCATGTTAGTTTAGAGAGAGGGGTGACAATACTTCCTAGGGAAGACTATTTCACTATCTTGTCCCAAAAGACCGAACTTGAAATTTCTCTATAGAAACTAATATGGGTTCAATGACCCAATTATGGGAATAAAGAATCTTTTTATTTAAATAAAGGTAAAACAGTTCCCTAACAGTTGGGATATTGAATGTTCCCAACACAAAGAAATGATAAATGTTTGAGATCACAGGTATGCTACTTACCCTGCTTTAATTACTATACATTGTATGGATCTAACATCACTATGTACCTCATAAATATGTATAATCATTATGTATCAATTTGAAAAATAAAGTATAATAAAAAATAATTACAAAAGACTAGTACTTCTCAATCTTGGCTTCACATTAGATTACTTGGGGAGCTGTCAAAAAATACCAGAGTTCAGCAGCCACTTTAGACAAACTACATCAGAATACTTGAGTATGGGGCCCAGACTCTGATAATATTTTTAAAATCTTCAGACAATTCTAAAGGATAGTCAGGGTTTTGAGCCACTGAAATATATAATATCCACCTTTTCTTGCTCTAACATTTTTTCATTTCAAATGAGTAAGAAACTAAAGAAAAGACATATTCCCATCTTCATAGTTTTGTGAGGATTTTAAGTTTGATGTCGTTCAAATTACTCATTGTGCAAAACCACGAGGGCACAAAGTGAATGATATCTACTATGAGACAGCTGTGTGCAAATAAGTTTCACGGGGCCTTTGCTGATCAATGTTTTAATAAGGTCAACTAGAGACAAGCTGTGCCAACAGAATCATCAGCTCCAGGCTATGCTGTATGTGGGAGGGCTGCAGTAACACCTACACTCTTTATTTACCTCTCAGCCAAGGGGCTCTTCTGGAATATGAGGCTCCTTACTAATAAGCATGTTCCTCATTGCACTGAAGAGGAGATGTGAAAGACATCACAATGAATTATAATAAAAATTATCTACATATTTAAATACACATATGCATTTCATTTGGATTTGCAATGTGTAATGCAATACAGATACTTAAAGTTTCTTTTTAGAAAACTTATAAGACAAATTAATCATTACTTGTCATAATCTTAGCATTGAAGGTCCTTGTCTAATATACCACCTAACTTCTACCTAAGGCTGAAATCTCATTCTAGTGTACTCTATAGACTGTTGTCAATATTCTGGTTAACACTTCCTTTCATAGGTAAGCAGGGCTTCAATGTGCCATCATTTTCACTATAATCTCTATTTGTTAGGAAACTCTTTGGCAAACTTAAATAAAATTTCCTTCTCCTTTAACATCATTTCTTTTTCCTAATTCACCTGAAGTCATGCAGAACAAGTCTAATTTCCTCTACCATCAGAGAGCATTTTAACTTCTTGAAAGAGAGCTATACAGAACTCCAAATTGTTGCCCTGACTGAATCTTTCAAAGTCATCTCCTGCAAACCCTCCATGATGCTGATGGATAGAGTGCCATTTTTATTTAGGTGCTATAACTACCACAGTTTCCATGATTAGCACCCAGGAGTTTATCTGCAGAGTAGACAATTGCATTTTGTAAAGAAACCCAGATTATCTCTTGCTTTTTATTTTAACAAAGATACTATAATGTTTGGGCTGGCTTGCTTAGACAAAATTATCCCTTTTCCATGGCTTGGGATATAAAATATTAACAGTTTTCAAATGCTAAAATGACTAAAGTATTCAACATTTTGCCAAGCTATATGAATAAGCAACCTCCCACCCCTCCCCCTAAAACAAGCAGAGAGACCCATTTGGGGAACCAAGTGTGATTACTTTTAATGCTTCCATATGAACCTCACAATCATGTCCTTCTCTCCCAGGCGATAATTAGGAACTTCTAAAACAGATGTTCATAAGCAGTAAGAGGATATTGAAGATCTCTTTCTTTTTGTTAACACAGAGCTCATAGTTTCCTTTGGTGTATCAGCTTAAGTACAATAATAAGATTCCACAGATTAGATGGTAATAATTATATCAACCTTTGTCAATTCCACACAATGAGTATAGTCTACAGTACTTCAACAAACACTTGAAACAAAAGGAAAAAAATATCTTATAATTGGATGAGTTAGAGACTTTATGATTTCACCTCCTCTCTGTACTCATTTATAGATAGTTTTTCTCCATCCTGTTCTTCATGAAACTAGGAAGTCTTTACTCTTAACGGGAGGATAGTCTCTACTCATGTGCAGGAGACATCAGCCCTTTTGTTTATTCTTTAGAAAGCATAGGCATTTGGATAGGCACTTCCCCAGGCTCTAATAACAGTATTACAATAAAATAATAAATGCTATATTGCCAATCAATTTCAATCATTATCTATTATGAGGACAGTGTGAAGTCACACTGCTTGATCCATCCTACCCAGTTCTTCCCTCTCCATTCAAATAAGGTTAAAATCTGTCGTTCTCATATTCTCCTGGGTTCACATTTCTTGCTAAAAACCAAATGTAACCTTTATCTGGCTGAATTTCTCATTTTCAAGGTACATGTTCTAGAGATTCCCTGAAAAATGACAAAGAACCTAATTATTGCTGAGAGAATATGCTGTCCACTCCTCTTCTCAATTTTGTTCACTTCTTTTGATGGCATTCAATGACATTCTAATCTTTCTCTGATATGTATTGCATCTATTATTCTCTCTCTTAACAAGATATCTACACTGAACCACCAGACTCAGGAAGAACAGAAGGATGAAGCAGGAGTGATTTCACAAGGCAAGAGACACTGACCTCCCACTTAGTACTTAAGAATCCAAACATGGTTTCCTATATTTCTCTACAATTAGAATGACTAATTTAATCATCTAAAGCAGCACTGTCCTATAGAAATACAATGTGAATCACATTATAAGCAAAGTGCATATGAAATTATAAATTTTCTAGTAGCTGTGTTTTAAAAAGTAAAAAGAATGGGTAAAATTAATTTTAATAATATACTTAGCCAAATGTATCCAAAATATTAGCATTTCAGGTAATCAATATAAAATTTATTATGAGCTATTTTATGCTTTGTCTTTTGTGCTAAATCTTCAAAATCTAGTGTGCATTTCACACTTATATTCAATATAGACTAACCACATTCCAAGCACTCAGTACTCACATATATGGCTAATGGCTACCATGTTGGAAAGCACATAGACAGTGCTACATCTTTCTGAATGTTCTTTGAGGGAAAAAATAGGTATTGCATTACATATTTCAAATATGAGGATAATTTTTATAGCAAGTGAAAACTCCTCAAGTTTTAGGTCCTAAGAATTTTTCTTCCTACTTTTAGCATAATACCTAAAGAGCTAGTGCTGTGGTAGAACATCAGAGAAAGAGCCTATGTCCATTTGTTCTACAAAATTTAATCCTGAAGCTTTAGAATCCAGTGACAAATGATGCAAGATTGAAAACCACAAGATTTAATTTGTTGGCTAAAGTCCATTCTGAACCAAAAAAGAACTGTTGGCATTCATGAAGTATGTTATGCTATAGTAGTTAAAAAATTAATCTTTGGAGATCTGTCATTTATAATTTAATTTTCACAGAACAACTTACTTAAAAAATGTTTCTGAAGTCAGGGTTGGATTCCAAATGTGTGTAGACTTGGAATTCTTTTTGGGCTTTTTCCTCGCTCACTGCCGTTTTGGCCAGAAATTGTTTTAAATTCTCAGAGTTTCCACTGTGAGAGCTATCTTAAAAACAATGTGGTAAAGCCAAAGAAAATAAGCTCCCTTCTGATTTGATATCATATGGGGAAATATCAGAATACATGAATATATATGCATTAGCTTCAAAAAGGCGTCCATTCTTTAAAAACTGTGTCATCCCAATGCTGGAAGAGCACTAAGTGGAAACCAAGATACAAAAAGTCCTAATTCTCAAGAAATATGCAATCTAAAAGGAAGACTATTTGGCAGAACTAGTCATGATTAGTGGGGATCTTTGGGGGTCACCATTATTTTCTGTCTACCACAGTGACAAATATGAATTGTAAAGCCACATATATGGTCAATTTACTTGCTTTTCCCAAGTCTACATTCTTTTCTTTGGCTCCTGGCTGCCCTCCTCCCTCCTTTTCATAGCCATCAGCATTTTATCTCTCTGACCCATTCTTCCATGGTCAAGTGCCTTTCTGGCCACATCCAGGAAAGGCTTTTTACACACCTTTCTCTCTCTCTCTCTTTCCCTTTCTCTGCCACCTCCATCCCCACAGCCCCTGGAATAGAACAAGGGTCTGAAACAAAAGAAATTGTATGCAAAGAACAACTGAAATTAAAATTTCACTTTTCCCCCAGCTGTTTCTTATTGCCTTCAGGGTGCCCATCACCCTGAAAATCAACTTGCAATAGAAGAATAAACAAACAAACAAAAATTAGTAGCAGAGATAAAGTAAACACCACCTACATACCTGACTATAAAATATATCCAAATAATAAAGTTGAATCAATCATGGGTAAAATATAAATTAGAACCATTTTTGCCCCTATTATTTTGTCCTAGGGGAACGGTAGCCAGAAAAAGTTACACAAATCGGTATTTATAAAAATCAGTACAGTAGCTCTGTTGAAGTACAAATGCAAACTGTGTTGAGCAATAAAATATTTATGATAGTTACCTTTTTGTGGACAAAATACGCAATCACACACTCCCTGTCTACCTCACTCTAACATCTAACATACAAACATGCTTAAATGCAAAATTGTTCAGAGTTTGCTATAATGATTTATTTGATACCTCAAAATATTTTCTACTGTTAATGTTCAGATTTCTACCACATGATTTTATATAAAAAAGTATGCTTTAAAAAATTAAAATATCTGGTTTTCTTAAACATTTCGTACTGAAGCACAAGGGGAGAGCATCTACATACACCTCAACCAGACAAGGAAGGCGTTGCTATAGAGGGAAAGAGTGGGATGAGTTTAAAAATAATTTCTTATTCCTGACCTAGAGTACTAACCACCGCTATCCATTCCCATGTACTTGTTATCTCATCATACTATTGAAACAAGCAGAAAATCAGTTGCTTTCATCTACAAACAGAATACAATCATTCTTTAGGTAAGACTAATAATGGCTACTATGTGTCAGGCACTAAACTAGCTATTCTATTAATCCTTTATGTATTTTTATCTTCACAAGAACTCTCTGTGTCAGGTACTGCTAGCCAAAAGATACATGAGGTTCAGAGAACTGTAAATGTTATCCAAAAGTTACTCATCTGATAAGTGTTATACAAGTTTGCTCTTCACAACCCAA